>NC_051077.1:26217735-26543167 GCF_004664715.2 Peromyscus leucopus | reverse complement strand
ATGAACCAATCATTATGCATCTAAAAAATATAATTGGCTATTAAAATGCTAAATCACACAGTCTGTAGCAAATAGTAACATGGGTGTTGGAGCCCAGAATCTCCTACACTACAACACATTTAAAATTCTTGAAGAACGTTGCCACATGATCCCTAGAATGGGAAAGAGTGATGCCTTCCTCCTGTGAGCTAGATGTAACTAACAACTGACATAAGCCAACAAAATAGATGCCAAATGATCACATTTTTTTCCCCAGAAGGTAGATGTTCTGTTTATAGCACTTTTCTTTCCAAAGAGATGGTTTCCTTTCTATCTTATACTACAGAAATTTGTGGTCCAATGATAACTCCACTAATTATTTCCTTCTAAGCCTTTTTTGTTGTTGTTCATAATTTAACAATGACTGTACCTGCCTTGCACAGCAAATGAAATTCGAGGAAGAATTGAACGAGGTGATGTGAATGCAAGTGTTTGGATTAATCCAAAGTGCTTTCACAAGCAAGATGTAACCATTACTAAACCCTTTTGAACACAGTCCCTATGCTAGGCAAGACCTCTGGTTAGAATATTGTTGTGAAATTCCTAAGATTTCCATTTGGGCAACCAAGGAGTGGCATCAGTATGTAACATAGGAAATCATACTTGGGCAAAGGTAGAAAGCTTTGTGCATGACCACAGGCATCTTTTAACCTCTATCTGCAATCTGTTAGAGTTTGGATCAGGAGCTCTACTTATATTCTCTGTGAGGTTGTTGGTTTTGTTTTGTTTTGTTTTGTTTTTCTGAATGACTTCTTCTCTGACATGACTGAAAAATGTGCAAGCTAAGGAAGAGGATGCAAATACTGCAAGGCTGTCACTTACCATCTGAGCCAGCATTGGCACTGAGAAAATGAAAAAAGCCTCTGACATATCGAAATTTAGCAGCAACATTCTAACTGGGGCGAGCACAATATTTTTAATCCTCCCTGCAAAGATCAAATTAAATCAATGGCAGGCTCTGCCTGACACAGCTCTGTGTCACTGGTTGCTCAGATGAGAAAGCCAGGAAAGGCTGCAGCTCTTGACTTTGTAGCCCACAGTTTTTGTAGAAATCCAGGGAGCAGAGATAAGCCCTTCCTGCATAAAGATTAGCTTCTAGACAGTGAAACGGTGTCAGAGAGAAGTGGAGAACATAGACAACCCGGTTTTCCCTGGCATTTAAATTCAGCTAAAAGCCATCAACTCTCACAGCTGAGCTTCAAACATGACTCAGTCAGAGGTTCAAATTTCCCCTTTCTGCAAGGCAAGACATCTGTATATTTCAGCTCATACAGCCATGTATTTTAGCAATTGTATATTAAAAGCAGATTCCCTTAATCAATAGTAATTCAGAAATTATAGCTATATCCATTAAAAGTTTCATTTGATAGCAGCTAAAATTTGAGGGCAGTGTTTTGTTTTGTTTTGATTTAAGTTCAGTATTTGTAAGACACATCTGGAAAGCATTTAAAAAAATGCAGATTCTGAGAGCCTGTCTGCAGTCCCATTGAGTGGGTCTGGAATGAAACACCAGAAATTGCATTTTTTTAACAAGCACCCCAGGTGAAACTTAGCCTTAGTCTTTCAATCTTAATATGATTTTTATAATCCTTATTGTGTTTAAATCCTTAGAAGAAATGAAAAAAAAAAAGGAAGGAGATGGAAAGCCTTAAAAGGTATCTTGACAGTTTTGTAAAGAGTTGTATTCTGGCTTTTAGAGATTTTTAAATCAAAATTTTGTGGTATATTAGTCCAGAATATGAATATTTTATGTATAAGCAAATCAAACAAAGAAAAATAATGTGTCCTGAGAAAATTATTCATCTCCTCAAGGCAAAGATCTTTCATGTGGGATAGTTCAATGACCAAGTTAATACTCTCAGTTACAGTATCTTTAAGGCTTTATGTGTTTGTGTTTGAGTTGATAGTATATAAAATGCCAATATGAAAGGGGTGTGACTGATTCAAGATGTTCATCTGTCCGTGGCATTATTCAATCTGCAGTGAAATAGAACTTCAATCCTTCTCCACGTGAAGCACACTGTCTGCCATCCCAATTCCCACAATTACGCTTTTGCTTTCAAAAGTCTAAGACCTCAACATACTTTGCATAATTTTGGCATTAAAGATAGCACATCTAATTAGAGCAATGGAACAACACACAAGAATTATGTTTATGTGAATCAACCTACTGTTTGGAAGAAATATTAGGTTGTCCAATGGTGGGAGGTTTCAAAGTCTATGTAGTACTATACGATTTGGAGTTTATATTGTCCTTTGCACTTAAAATGGAATTCTCATAGCTTCTTAACGGGGATGAATTGACAGTTGTAAGATCCCTGCAGTGACATGGAGAAAGTAACTTGGCAAATATTCCTATGTCATCACCTTATAAAAAGGTATTAGTTTGTAAAAAGGTACCTCATGTTCCCATTTCTCATTGGACTCTCAAAATTATGTCACGAGCCTTTCTCCTTAGTAGTATTTAGAAATGATAATAACTGTTTCTTTCCACAAATAATACCAGTGTTAACATGCTGCTTTGATGTGTCCATAAACCATAAATGTGTTTGTTCATTGTAATGTGTTTACTGACAGCTTCTGACTAAAATAAATAATAAATATGCATTACCTATACTCCCAGAATTTTTACAGAACACTTCTTGGTCTTCATGCAAGAAGATTGGGGTCATGTCCAAATACAAAGTTGTATCATGTATTTTGTCACGTGATAAGTAATAGAATCATCATCATTTGGTTGATTTTGCTAGAATCAGGTAAGCCTAGCTACATGTAGAGAAAAAAATAGGTCTATGAAAATATGTCTCAATAGCACCTAATGACGACCCCAAAGTACACAATTGTCTTCTCTTCTTCCATCTGAATTCAAATAATAGCATCTCCACTGATGAACTCAAGAAACCACCATACCTCAGTGTCTGGCTTTCATTTTACATATACACTCACTACCAATCCAGGCTAAACATTTGAGAGAAAGGGCACGGATGAATCCAGCCTGAAATTTGTGGAGGCCACTTGGTGCAAGTCAACAGCAGAGACTAATTAATAAAGCCTTGATTTTTTTTAAGTGACTTATTTTTATTTTATGCACTGGTATTTTTTGCGTGCATGTTTTGCATGCATATGTGCATCATATGCAGTGCCAAAAGGAGGACATAAGATGCTTTGGAACTGGAGATCCAGTTGTGAGCCACACTGTATGTGCTGGGAACCAAGCCCAAGTCCTCTGTAAGAGCAACATGTGCTCTTAACTGTTAAACCATCCCTCTATCTACAAGGCTTCAATTTTATGGTAATACACAGGGTTCATATACATACATCAAAGAGAAAACACACATGAATGGATCCTAGGAGCGTTCTACCTAGAAGAATGCTGCACACAGCCCTACAGAGGCTCACCCACCCAGGTGATGTCTTTTCTAGCCATGCATTCTTGCTCTCAATAGCGATCCCACTAAGTTCTGTTTGTTAACCAGAAGGCATCCTACATGAATTTCCTAAACACTACAACTCTGTTGTTGCCAGTGTCAATTTCCTCCCCTAATTCTACTCAGAATATTTTTCCTGCATAGACCAAATTTTCCCAGATAGCTAAGATCTTACATTCTGTATACTTATTTTTTTTCCTTTTGACTAGAGTGGAGATATTTTATAAACTATATTAAATGGTCTAGTCTCTCTAAGTTCTGCATTTTGATGAAATATTTTTGTTCTTATCAGATCCTTAATTATAGCTCAGGAAAGTAATGTAAGTTTCCCAATTCTTGCCAAGATGAAGAGGATCTTCTCTCCTACCTAAAGCAGCCAAAATCTCAGACAAAAAGAATTACATGAAACAAGTTTGGGACCATGGAGAAAATCGAGAAATAATAATAATCTCTAATTGATAATAAACAGATGAAGTGAGACTTACAAGTTTTGGACCATGGAGAAAATCAAGAAATAATAATAATATCTAAGAGATAATAAACAGATGAAGTGAGCCTTATAATTGCCCACCTCATAGCTATAAAGAAGGCTTTTAGTGTGATGAATTAAGGTGGAATCCAAGTAGCTTTTAACAGACTCCATGAGTTGCAGACACAGAACCAAGAGTGGGGAAACCAGGGTATCTAAAGACCTAGGAGGTACAATCCAAAAGTAACTTCTGTCATAATATGCCAGAAAGGGGGAGACAGAGAGACAGAGACAGAGAGGTGGGAGAGAGAGAGAGACAGAGAGAGAGAGAGAGAGAGAGAGAGAGAGAGAGAGAGAGAGAGAGAGAGAGAGAGAGAGAGACTAATAAGGAATTAATTCATGTAACTGTGTGGTATGAGAAGTTTCAAGTTCTGCAATCTAGAGACCCATAGAACCTAATAGGTCATCTGAAGGTCAAAATACTAAAATGTACCAGAAGAGCTGCTCAAGCCTGAAGGCAGAGGACATCTAGCTTTAACCCTCGCAGTCAAGTGGGAAGAGCTCCCTGTTAGTGTGCCTCTCTGTTGTATTCAGTCCTTCAGTTGGTAAGGACTCACGTGAGAGGACAATCTGCTTTACTCAGTCCACCAGCTCAGCTACTGATTTCATCTAGAAACACTCTGGCAGTCATTCCCAAGATACTGTTCAGTCAAATATCTAGGCATCCTGTGGCCTGAGTAAGCATTGTATTTTTCTAGTTTTCAGGAAAATATTGATCTGTGTAATCATGTAACGAAATAGCCTGAGATAAGAGCAAGTAATCACCCGAACAAATTAGAGGGGCTAATACTATCCACTCACACAGGGATGAGACTAATCTCTTTTTCTACCAAAAAAAATTTTTAAACATCCTTCACAGAATACTATATAAAGAACTCGTGAGGGTCTTGTCTCTGCATTAATGAGTAATTAAATCCAGACTAATGCAGCTCTGCACCCATTTAACACATCTTTAAAGGAAGGTGTGTGTGTGTGTGTGTGTGTGTGTGTGTGTGTGTGTGTGTGTGTACAAATACAGATAAATACAAAAATATAATGACCTAAAATATAAAATTTAACAATGGCAAAGAACTAAATATACTTTAAAAGTTAAGTAGAGGGAATATTATCAAAAAGAAAAGCTCAAAGTAAAACTTTAAAATTAATATTTAAATTTTCTTGGTGTTAGAAAATATACAATGGGTTGAGTTATAGCTTAGTAGCAAATCTCTTGCTGAGCATGTATCAGGCTCTTGACTCAATATGAAGCACCAAAAAAAAATATACAAGATAGAAATAACAGCAATTAAAACATTACAGCAGAAAATACTGCTAAGCTGGAATAAGGACAATAGAAACTATACACAATTTAACACAGAGATAACTTGGGGTAATCTAACATGCATGTAATCAAGATCTAAACAGAAAAATATCATACTGATAGTTCACAAAAGTTCAACAAACCCAAATCAAAAAAACTCATCATGAAAATTTATAACAAGAGACTAACTGGTGTAACTAAGTTGCATACAAACAAATGATAAAATGGAAAAACAAAAGAGGAGCCAGTGAATGTGGAAGTAATATTATCCACAGAAGAACCAAGATAAGGAGGTCAGCATATCTCTCATTGGAAATGAAGTCAGTGAAAGATACATTTTAAATATGGGGAAAGAATTAAAGCTGAACGTTTTGGCAGGTATGGTGACACACACCTATAAGTTCAGCAGTCGAGGGGCTAAGATGGGATCCTATCTCAAAAACAAAACAAAAGGACAAATTCCAACCTCAATTCATATTTGTGTGAATATCTTCCTAAAATTGCAGGTGAAAAGCATTCCAAGCAGAGTTCAATATTCTGCAGACCACACTACAAAAAAAAAAAAAAAAGTCAGATTATTGATCAATGGCTGTTGTGACAATGCATCCTTAAGGCCTGTTGAGTTAATAACCTTATTTCACTCCTAAACTAGATAGTGCCTGGAGGCTGTTTTGGCTCCTGCTTCAATTCACACACACCATTTTATAATTTTGTCATTTTAGGCTTTTATCTCTAAGGTCTCATAATTATCACTATCCTTCTCTGTAACAAACCTCTTTCTATCATAACTCCCCACTTATAATCAGTGGGCTCAGAAACCAGGTAAGAAAAACTAGAATTTCAACCAAATGGAGTTAAAGTAGCCTCATAAGATGTAAGCCATATCCCAGAGGGTGAAAAACAATTATTAAATTATATATTGAATGCCCACCATGTGTGTGTACTAGTCATTATTTTAAAATTATCTAATGTTTTTCATAGCCTCCAGAATCTGCTTGCAAAACATATAAGTTAATGGATTAAAAGACAGATGGTAACATGCTTTAAAAAACCAAAATGGAGTCAGAAATTCCATACTAAACCACAGCTCTATTGCTTTGCAATAGTCTACCAATGAACAAATTGCTTAGCCTCACATTCTTCATGGAGTCAAGCCCAAAATCCTTTTGTCTAACTCTGCAATGAATATAGGCAGAGTTTATTAAAAGACATTCAATCAAGACAGGAACTACATATGATTAGAATCTATCTGATGCCCATACAATAAACATATGAGCACTAAAATTATCACTGTATATATCCCCCAGATTTGATCACCTTGATCTTATTCAACCAAAGCAGCAGGGCCAGGAAATTAAAATTTTCAGACATATAAGTCAGATATCTCAGAGATACCAACCTCTAATAATGTCCTGAGGATAGCAAGTGTCAGAGTTTCCTTAAGGAATTCCAAAGTCTGCCAAGGAAATCAGAAAGGAAAAATTGGACCCAGCAGCACGATAGATGGGTGAGAGTCAGTCTGCCACTCCAAAGTCTGTTGCCAGAATAATTTGCAGGAACAGTGACTTTGCAATGAACCATAACTCAAATGTCACCACAGCACTCACACCAGGAAAACAGCCCTTTTTAGGTCAGATCCTAAGGATATTTAAAGGTGACCTCTCACCTTTCAAAGTAGGCTACAACTATAAATATTCATTTTGTATTGTGCTGCCATCAGTTGTTTGTTTGTTTGTTTGTTTTTTATCAGACTAAGAAACCACTAAAATATAGGTAGATGTAACTTTTGGGTTCCTTTGATTCAGACCTCCAATTAGTGTTGCTCATCATAGAGATTGCTGCTTGTGGAGTATTTCGTGCTGAGGAGATTATCTTTTTTTTTTCCATGTTTTTTTTTATTATTTTACAATACCATTCAGTTCAACATAATAGCCACAGATTCCCCTGTTCTCCCCTCTCGCCCCCCTCCCCCCAGCCCACCCCCCAATTCCACCTCCTCCAGATCACGGTCTCCCCCGAGGACCGGGGTCGACCTGGTAGACTCAGTCCAGGCAGGTCCATTCCCCCCCCCTCCCAGACTGAGCCAAGTGTCCCTACATAAGTCCCAGGATTCAAACAGCCAACTCATGCAATGAGCCCAGGACCCGGCACCAATGCACAGCTGCCTCCCAAACAGATCAAGCCAAATGACTGTCTCACGCATTCAGGGGGCCTAATCCAGTTGGGGCCCCTCAGCCTTTGGTTCATAGTTCATGTGCTTCCATTCATTTGGTTATTTGTCCCTGTGCTTTATCCAACCTTGGCTTTAACAATTCTCACTCATATAAACCCTCTTCTTTCTCACTAATTAGACTCCCAGTGCTCCACCAGGGACCCAGCCGTGGATGTCTGCATTCAGATTCCTCAGTCCTTGGATGGAGTTTATGGCACAACTATCAGGGTGTCTGGCCATCCCATCACCAGAGTAGGTCAGTTCCTGCCGTCTCGCGACCATTGCCAGCAGTCTTTTGCGGGGGTATCTTTGTGGATCTCTGTGGGCCTCCCTAGCTCTCTGCTTCCTCCCCTTCTCACCTTCTCATGTAGTCTTCATTTACCATGGTCTCCTATTCCTTGTTCTCCCTCTCTTTTCTTAGCTGGATCAAGAAAAGAGAGGAGATTATCTTGACACCTCATTTACTGAAGCATCTCGAAGAGCTAAACAATGATCAGCCAAAAAACAGCTCTGGATACAGGCCAAATAATTCACCCTTTCAAAGTGTATTGAGAGATATGTGATTGATTAAAGGTCAAGGGTCAACTCAACAGGAGGCCATTTCCTGGCACTTTATTCTGATGGCTGAGGCCTTTTCCTCCCCTAACATGATCTCTCCTCCACAGTTCCATTTCTATTCCTCTGTCCTTGAGTACATCTCTATGTATCTGTCCTAATTTCTTTTTCTTCTTTCCTACTGTCTTTCCTTCTATTTATTTTGTTCTTTCCTCTTTCCTTTCCTTCATTCTTTCCACTAATCTTTGTCACTACAGAACTTGTCTAGCTGCTGTATCAGCTGAATTATCCATTAGTGGCCTACTCTTTTAAATATTAGAAACAATAAAAACTTTTCCATTTCTCATGAATTAAGTCATTTTCCATGTGGCCCTTGATAACATTTCCCTGGAGTAGTAGGAACCACAAATCCGAAGCTACTTTTTCCTCAAGGTTGTCCAGAAGATTAAATCTTGGCTTAGTCTTAATTGCTATCAATATGCTTTCAGCACTTACTCTACCACCACATTCTCTCATACCCTTTTATAATCCAATATTTCTAAAGAACTCAATGTTATGTTTGGCTAAAAATCCCATCCACTCATATTTTTTTATTAAGAGCTTATTTTTAAAAACATTTCTTTCCAAAATGTAAGCTTATTTTAGCATTAACTATGTTTTGATAGTGTCAAAGAATGATTTTCTTTACTTTTGAGATGTTGATAATGAATCTGAAAGAAAACTGAATATAAGGTCAAGCAGTTAAACAAGGTTTTGACTGTATCAAAAATCTAATATGGTCTTTGAACAAATGGAATTGTGTATTATGCAGCCCTAAGGAGATGTTTTATGGAAGTGTGGAAACATCAAAAGTCTACATAAATATGGCCAGAAGTCAGAAACTCAAAATATAATAGAGTGTGTGCTAATTCTTTATGGTGAAGTTTTAATAAATTATTTAAAAAACAAAAGATTGATATCAACATTCAAAGGTATATGAAGATTTAAACAAAGCATTCTATCCCTTCGCTCCTGGCTATGCAGCTCATTCCTTATGAAGCCAGCATATTTGCTTATTTCTTCTCAAAGGTCAATATTATATTAGTCAATCAAAAAAGAAATTATTGAAATATTATTGCTAGGATATATCAAATGACACATTAATATCTGTATCCCTTCCTGAGGCAATCTATCTTCCCAAATGGAATGTAACATAGAGATGGGAACAGGTTACCATGCAAACATTTACAGTGTGCTCTTGTTGGCATGTATCCAACATGTGGGTAGTGAAGGTAGAGACTTGGGAGAGTAAGAAAGTGTTTGGGACATAGAAAATATAGTTCAGATGTGATGAAGTAAGAAAGCACAAAGAACTATACATTCAGCATAAGGTTTATGCCACTAGCAATTTGGATTCTAGGCTTTCTAAACATGGTTAATTGCTTAATATTTTAAGTTCCATGGGCAAAAAGGAAATTATGTTAGGTTAAAGTCAAAACATGTCTACTCATGACATGTCTTATATGTACAATTGGTTGCCATTCCAGACTCTGTTTCTAGAACTTCTGGGCTGTTGCCAGCAAATTAAATTCATATATCAGCCCAAATGTCTTTTATGTTGGTGTTTCTAAGCAATCTCCATCTTGTCTAGTCGGCCGACACAAGGATTTGTTTGTTTGTTGTTTGTTGGTTTGTTTTTACAAAAAGACGTCCAGGTGTTATAAATACTGTTATTCATTCAAAACAAAAATAAGCAAACAAAAATCACAGAGGACAAATCTGAGGTAAGAGGTAAAAGATAAAAAATAAATAAATAAGAAGTAAGCATAGCACCTGAACTAGGTTCTAGAACTCTCCACCCAGGGATAGAAGAATTACTCCACAACAAGGAGCTTTCCCATCATGTGCTCCCTGGTTTGGAGCACCAATGGTGAAAAAAAGAGAAAAAAATAAGCTACAACAGGCATCAAGTGCTTAAAATGTGACCAGTCTGAATTAGGATGTGCTGTAGAGTAAAAAACAAGCACCATCTTGTGAGAATTTGGTAGAGATTTTTTAAAAATTATTCCGATTTCAACATAAATGTTTATAATATTACACATTGAAGCAAAAATGTCTTCAATGCATTTGTAAAATAAAATATATTATTGAAATTAATTGCACATGTGCTTTTTTTACTTTTTTGACGTGGTGAATGGAAAATTCTGAATTACATAAAGGCTCATATTTGTAACTTACTTATTTCTATTAGACCATGCTTTTCTAGAAGTGGCCCATGCATAAGGACACAGGCATATTTCTTGGTGGGTGCCTAGAAGAATGTTGGGAGGTATAGGCTCACATGACCTCACTTTCTAATCATTCTATATGGAGCAATGAATGGATTCACATGTTTTTGTGGGGCAGAAAGTGCCCATGAATTTAACATGCATATAACAATGTGCAAGAAATCCCACCATAAAGTCTTCAGTGTTACTCCAGAGAATTCTTGGTACGCTTCCAAAAGAAACCATTTCCAAAACGAACTCCTGTTCTTTCACATCCATAGCCACCCTACAAAGTTAGAAGAGTCTGTTTCTCATCTGTATTTGTTACTGGCCCTCTGAAGCAGAATTGCAAGTGCCAACAGAGTCTAAATCTGGGTTATTTTCAAAGACATAAGGACGATTCACTCTAAAATATGTTAGGTCGTCTCTGCCTACTTTGAATTTTCAGTCTTGAAGCCATGTTGTCTACATTGGAAGTGACAGATTTAGAGATGCCAAGAATGGCATTTGAGCTTCCTATGCCTGAGGAACTCACTATCCCATAAGACTCCTAGTTACCAGATACCATTAGGGGGTCAGGATGACATCTCTGGCTACTTCACAGGATGCCAGTTGCTGAGGTAGAAGAGGAAAAGCCACAAGGAACAGGGTGGGAGCTTTAAGTTAAAAACCAGCTTTATGTTCTTTATGCTGTCTTATACAGTTTCCTGTTTCCATAGCGTATCAGTTGGCTTTCCATTGTTGTGATAAAAGATCCAGAAAATAAACGTAAAAGAGGAAAAGTTTATGGTGGCTTACTTCTCTTCTTCAGAATTTCCATTCCGTGGTCAGTTGGTTCCAATTGCCTTTGGTCATGTGACAAAGCAGTACATGATGCACATAGTGGAGGACCTGCTTGCTTCACTGCGGCCAAGAAGCAGGGAGAAAGAGAGAGAGACAGAGAAGAAGGAGGAGGAGCAGGAAGGTAAAACTCTCAATACCCCTCTCAAGGGTACACCCCCAATGGCTTACATTCCTTCCTTGATGTCACATTTAGAAAAGGTTCCAATACCTCTTGGTAACCATACCATCATCCATGGGCCAAGCCTTTAACACAGAAGCTTTGAGGAAGCAAGAACATTTCAAAGCTGACCGTATTGCCTAAGCCAAGAAGTACAGTATACCTGGGCCATGCCTGGACGTTCCCATCACCTGCAGAGCCACCAAGACTTATGCGTCCCTGATGGATTCTGACTCACAAAGCTGGCCTGCCTATAGCACTAAATATGTCATTTTTAAAACTTCCTCAAGAGATGCTAATGTGCAGCCAGGGTGAAAGACCACAGAATCAAAACATGGCTCTCCAAAATTAAGCTTGTGTCGCAATAGGCCAGAAGCCTGCTAAACCCAATTGCTGGTCCACTGCTGCAATCAGAAGGCTTTAGACAACTCCCCAGCTAAAAGTGACATGCTTGCTGCTTATCTGGGGACCATACTTCAAGGACCACTCAACTAGAGGAGTGCACATCCCTTTTCTGCCTCTTTTATTTATTCTTTACTCTGAGAAGGAGAGATAAAGTTGAGGAGAAGAAAGAGCAGTCAGGACAGCAACTTCCCACTCCTTTTTCAGATCAGTGAGCAAGAGAAAGGATATCTTTTTTATCCATTGTGAGCATCACTTCTCTGGACAGGCATGTCTGCAGATATAAGGACATCGCCTCCAATGTCACATTTAGTTTGTTTTGGTAATCATCAGCATAATTTTGCAGAATGCTTTGGATCACAAAGCTAAAGTCAACTTCTCCCACCTAATTAGTCCTTTTAAAATATGTGAGTTGCATTTTAAAATTTGGTCTCTGTTCATTAAGACCCCTGCATCCTCCTTCAATATATTCTGAACTCCAGATAGTGAGGGGAAATGAGTTTATGTATTCATTTTCTAAAATCCTAGCCCAATTTTTCCCATTTTCAAATGGTTTCTCTTCTTAGCCCTTTGAAAGCAGTATAAACAATTTCACTGGCTTAGTAAACAGGGCTGTAAAAATACCAAAGTGAAAACATAGTCTGAGCTGGATGGGATCAATTCTCTGCAAAGGGATGAGGACAAATAGATGTGGTACCTCCACAATAAACAGTCACTAAAATGTATGGGGGAGCTCAATGCGGTTCTACTGCACAAGCTTTCACCTTATTTAGCTCCAATTTTCTAAAACTGCTCTAATAAAACACAAGAGAAGCATCCTGGATACCAGCTGAAAAAGCACCAAATAAAACAAATACTTATTGAGTCATAACAATAGTAATAGTTGTCTTTCTAAACCCCTCCTGGGGGCCAGATACTGTGTGAATGCCTTCTGCACAGTGTCATTTCACTAAAATTTGCTACAAGAGTCAGTAATATGTAGAGATGAAACTAAGGTGTAGCTGGTTAGGTTAGTGCTAGTGACCACCAGATGTGAAGGTGGAATTCACACTCTGGTCTGAATCAAAAATTGAGGATCTCTCCTCTAAGCTGCCTACACACACTTGTAGAAAGATACCATGCTAAAAGCTAATAAATACATAAAGAAATAAAATACTTTATAGCAGTGACCTAACCCTAAAAGCATACAATCTAGCTAATATGATAAAATTATATGTAGGAAAAACTAAAAAGCACAAGATTTAATATCAAAAATATTATCTTGACTCCATTCTAAAAGCATTAATAAAGTGGCAAGGATAAATCCAAATTAATAAATCCCCAGTGTTACAGGATATGGTTACAGTCTCCATAATTTCTTCTCCTTCCAATGAAAAAACAAACAAGCAAACAAACAACTAGAGATCTAAGTAGAACCTCCAACCAAACAATGAAAACAACTAAGACCCATTATACAAAGCCTTCTCTCTTCTCCCAAAGACACATTCTGAGAAGACAATGTGTTTCTTTCAAATATTTGCTAATGTAGTTAATCTGGCCTTGTGAGTTTCATATTATGATCAAATTTAAGGTTCAATACAGTAAACCCAGACTCACATTGTCTGAAAAAGTCTTTTATTTTCTCCTTCCTTCTTTTTTTCATGCCAGAATTATTTGCTGTAAATGTATTTGCTTCTCTCTAAATAAGTAAGAGCATGTTTTCTTAATTGATAACAGTGAAAAGAAAATAATAAGAAAGTTGTATTGTACCTACACAACACTAACATTTAAGCAAAATTCAAGTACTCAAGAGAAAGTGAATTGCACAGAATTGATAGACTCAAATGCAAGACACAGCAGGCTAAATGTGGGAGAACCATAAAAAAAATCATTGATAAAGTCTATCTCATCAGTAAACAGAACAAGAAGGGAAATGAAGTCACAGGAACCAAAAGAGACTCCTACTTGGCTGAAAACAGTGTGATTTTGGCAATTTATTTTATGTCTTAGGGTCCTTGCTCCCTAGTAAGTAAAACTCATGGAGTGACCATGAACTTATATTAAAAAAATGCATCTCTATTTTCTATAATCTCCAACTAAAATACATAATCCTATTCTGATGTAATTAAATATGTGCTAAACCACAGAATCATTAGCAGAGATTAGGATTTTGCTCCAGTATAAGTCACTGATATTTTCACATTGCAGTGAAGCTCTTATAGTTACCTCAAAATATTATTTATGATCATTAACTCTTCAATGCTATAATAATCCTCAAACTCAAAGCTGTTGAACTTGTTACTTAACATATTAGCAAAGAAACAAGTTCCTGCATCATAACATTCTCTAAAATGTTTTGATTTTAATGAGTGAACATAACTGGCTTCTGTTCCAACCATGTGTCCAGTAGCTTTTTTAAAAAATATTATTCTAATATCAGATTTTATCAGATTGCTAACAGGCTCCCTTGGATGCTAGACACTGTGTAAGGGCCATTCCTTTGACATTGTAGCATTCTAACTCTTCTGTGTCAAAATCAGAGATGCTTCATTGACTCAGACACAGATCAAGGATGAATAATAGCAGGAGATTTCCATAAGGTAAATTCCATATGGGACGTGAGATGGACAATACAAACAACAGTGAAGCTGGAATTCACAGGATGCAAATTCAAGTCAATGGGCTCATGAGAAAACGCCAAGAGAAAGCAGGGTAACTTAGACCATCAGTAGGAAAAAAATAGCCAGGAAAGGTAACAGGAGGCCAGAATGATGGGACTATTGAGCAGCCCAAACCCATCAAAAAGGGGCAAAGTATAATCTTCCCAACACTCATTATTAATCACTCCCTCATCTGAACGATGAGTAGTCCAAGTTAGTAACAAGTTCTATCACAAAAGATGCTATGATAAAAGTGCATATACCTGTGATGGAAACATGTATATGTGCTCTGATGAGAATAGGAACTCTGAACTGCATGCTCTGATGTGTAGAATGCATGCCCATTGATTGAATAGATAAGATAAAACTTAATACAATACTGTGTTTAATTCTATGGGCCTACTAGATTGAGCAGTGCAAACTCGTCTGTTAATACACCCTACCTTCCTCTGATATCTCTAAAGAAATACATGAGAGCACTGGGTTGGCTTATAGCATTATATTTAGGAGTGGAAAGGTTTAAAGAGGTGGTATCTCTTAATTGTCATTGTGCAAGTTTAGGTAACTTAAGTGCCTCTTTGAGTCTATTACTAACTTCTCTTCACGTTACTACAAAGGAGAAATGACTTTCTCACTATCCAAATCCTTTAACTACCACTTCTGTTCACATTACAGGTAGAACTTTTTTAAATTTGAGCTAAAACAATAAAGAAGAGAAATCTTTAGAAACAGATCTATTATGGAGTTTATGAAGAATAAGACTTGCACTTGGAAACTTAGAGAAACAAGAAAATAATGGGCTAAAAGCTAATGAATATTAGATCCCGTGAATTTAAAAGGTTGTTTACTAGATAAAGCTATTGCCTGGGGAATGTGAGACAAGTTAATATTTGCTGACCACCTAATCATCAAGCTACTTGATGTTTTTTGTGTAATGAAAACACAGATGCTCTTCATGTAATGTCTAATCTGGAATCACTAACCATTAATTTGGAAATAGGACAGTAAAGACTAACAGAATCACATTGTCAGAGTTACATCCTTGAAGATCATGTGGTCCAAATCCCTCATTTCACCCATAAAGGACTAAGGCTAAGAAAAAGCAAGTTAGCAAAACATGCATTAAACATTATTTGGGAGCTGGAGAAATGGCTCAGTAGTTAAGAGCACTGGCTGCTCTTCCAGAAGACCTTGGTTTGATTCCTATCCCTTACATGGCAGCTCAAAATCTGTAACTACAGTTCCATGGGATCCCCTGCCCTCTTCTGGCTGTACAGAGGTGATTTGCAGAGGTACACACAGACCAAAACACCCATACACATTTTTTAAAAATTTATTCTTACCTATTTCCAATGTACCATGTAGCTTCCCCACTAATCAATCAGATCTGTGTCTTGATAAATGCCAAGGAACTGAGCTCTTCCTGTAAAGTCAAAACACACAATATATAAAGTCTGTAACTAATGTGGGGAAGATTTATTTCTCATTTCAAAGTTCTTTGAACTTCTGATTCTATTGACGAAGTGAGGGAAAATGTAATCAAACAATTGTTTCCTATTCCCCTCCTCTAGACATTGTCTCTAAGTTCCAGGAAACCATAGCATTAGAGAAAACCTAGATGCCCTCTGTCCATTCCATTATATGATGATGTACTTGCCACCCTGTTGGGATACTGCATGCCTTGTCCATATGTGCATGTCACCACTGCAAGTATTTCTGTCCAAGCATTCCCTTCCTGGTTAGTGAATCTCTTGCATACTGATATGGACTCGGGATCTGATCCTGCATTTCTCTGTCACCACATAACGTGGGAAACGTAAGCTTTGTGACACTCCATATCTGTATGCTCAGACTCTCTGTAGTTGTCTCCTCTCTACACTACCTCATAACACTCTCCAGATGGCACAAAGTAGACAGGACATACCTGGCAAGCAGAGAGTGGGCCTTTTCTTTCTGGAAGGCACCATTTTCATATTAGCCACTCTACCCCTGATGTAGCTCCTCTCGTCATGGAGGTTTTATATTCCCTTGCTTCCTGGAGCCTTCCATCGTTTCCCAACAGCACTGATATTTACAAATCAAATGAAAGAAAACCAACTTCTTGAATTTTTACTCTGTCACTTCTTACAGCAGAGGCAAGGAGCTCAGAACGGACTGCAGTCTTGGAATCAGCAAAAGTGGGGAAATGGCACAGGATGAAATGACTGCCTGTGTTCATCTCTGCTGGGGTTTACCGCCAAAAAGCGAAGTCAGTAGAAAATGAGGGTTATGTGAGACTCTAAGAGGAGGGCATGTGGAATGTATCAAGCTATGGAAAACAATCCTTTTATATTTTCTTCTCTTTTACTTTCTTTTGTCCTGTGTGGTGCTTAGCAGAAGATTGAGTCCGGGGTCTCCTGTGTGTTAGGCAAGCTTTAAACCCCCAAGCCATATCCCCCAGCCCTTATTTTTGCTTTTATTTTTATTCTGAAGCAGGATCTCACTAAATTGCTTAGGTTGACCTTTAACTCACTTGAACCTGGGGTTCACAATCCTACTGCCTCAGTTCCAAGAAGTGCTAAGATTACAGGAGTGTGCCACCAAACCAGCTTAGCCCTGTTCTCTTATGAGATGTGGTTTAGCAGCAAGGCTGGCCATCCTTGCTGACCTCACATCTGAGAAGCCAGAGGCAAGCACAGAGAGCAACTTGGTATTGATCTACGGGTTCAACAACCTGCCGAGGCATTAGAAACAAGGGAAACTATCCACTGATTTAATTCTTCCTTAATCCAATCTACAAGAGAGTTATGTTATCCACAACTAATAGATATTATGAAAACGAACAAATTTCTAAATCCTAAAGTTTGTTCAAGAAGTATTAGACCTAATCAAAATGAATTTAAATTCTACACTTGTAATTAAAAATATATAAGTACTTGCTACTCTTACTACTTGGTATTTAATATCTCTTTGTTGACAAGCTTAATCAAGAGGGAGTTGCCGGGCGTTGGTGGCGCACGCCTTTAATCCCAGCACTCGGGAGGCAGAGCCAGGCGGATCTCTGTGAGTTCGAGGTCAGCCTGGGCTACCAAGTGAGCTCCAGGAAAGGCACAAAGCTACACAGAGAAACCCTGTCTCGAAAAACCAAAAAAAAAAAAAAAAAAAAAAAAAGAGGGAGCAGATTTGGTTCTTCTGATGATGCCTTGCAGGATTTTGAAAAGCACTTTAAAACATGACATTTATTTTGACCAAGGACAAAGGAGGGTCTGCAGAAACAAAGGGAATGCTTGTTTAAAAGACTTATCTTGTACTAACTTCTCAGATCAGTCAGAAGGCCATGCCACTCTTGCTAATTTGAAAGTCACAGAATTTTCAACTAACTCCACACTCCTTCTGACAAATCCTTTGGGGTGTTTTTAAAAGGTGAACCTTCCATTCTCTGACTTTTCCTTTCCAGACAAAGATTTCTGTGGTGCTATTTGCCACCTAAAGAGCCTAACTATACCAAACCCAGAGACCAGGAACCCAGTGCAAAGTTAGAGTCAGAGTTTGAGATAAAGTTTGCTTCACACAGCTCCTGCTTCCCCTGACTATTGGATTTTTATTTATTACAGCAGATTTATCATGTGCTAGATAATTTCACATTCATGGCTTTTCTAGTGCTCATTCATCAAGGAGAGTGGTGCCACATCCTCCCGTGTTTTATCACAAGGTACCATCAGGCTAAGAGGGGCAGCTTCTCTTTCTCTGGTAGTGACTTTGCTGCTAAATCATAATTCATAATGATATGTCTTTCCCAGGTTCAATTTTTAATGTTGTTTCCCTTTTTGGAATGTTTACATAACAGGGGGAAAAAGAGGCCATTATATCTGAGTCACATCCACATCACTCATGCGTGCCCCACTGAGCGGATGAAATCAGATAGCTGGAATGATTCAATGATTTCAGCTACTCACTTTAGACAGTTTTGAGAAAGTTGCATACTTTTTCATTATCAAAGACAAGAAAAATGAGGAGAAACGTGAGGTGGGCTAAAACCATGACTTTCGCTCTCCTTCTAAGTTGAAAAAGTGAGGTGCTTAGTGATATTGCACATTGATTATATGATACAGAATAGCTTAGAATCAAAACCATATGGATTAGTGAAGGGCCATTGTCCACCAGCAACTAAAGCCATATTCTTTTAGGCTATTCCTGAGGTGTGAATATAATTACTAATAACATTCATTTTGCTTTAGAGAAAATCAACAGATATACTCACTGTTCCTTGAAAGTGATGGTCACAGTTTCTTAATTCTTTTCTTCCCCTCTCCCATGTACTTACAGAGGGTTCACCTGTGTGAGACTAGTACATGGTACCCTTAACTCCACATGGATCATTAACGCTGAAGATGCCCACTTTCATTTTCCAAGAGAGTTAATGGAGGTTCTCAAAATAAAGGCATGTTCAATAAGAGTGAATATTGGAGAGCAGCGATCCTTCCAAAAAAGTTCAAAGTTTCTCCTTCAAATGACTCCCTAATGAATATGAGAAGGCACGAAGAGTCAAAAGTCATCGAATGAACAACTCTGTATGGCTTTCAATAAAATATTTCATGTCTCATAACCTCCGGTACCTTGACTGTAATTAAGGACAATTCCCATTCTCAAATTTTATGATTTCTTGACTAACAACTTTTATCCAACTTTATTGAAAAGAACAAGAAAATTACATTACCTGTTCAGATTTGATAGCTATTTTTTCTGACGACTATAAACTATGACTGTCCAAGCTCCACTCAAAAACCCTTTCTCAAATTCAGTTAGTATCCCTTTGTCTGTAGAGATCTATGATACTGAGAGAACATTTTTCCCAATTTCTCCAAGCCTTAATAAGACGGTGGTTGTATATATGCTCAAGGGCTGCTCACAAGCCAACATCTCTCTGTAGTTACACATCATCAGTGCTTTGCTTCTTAATATTACAGTTTGGTAAAGGTTTTATTGTTATACTAAAAACAATGATGCTCAGAGCATCTGATAGATCAGATATCACTCCACTCTCTTTCTTAAATTTGTTTCTTACTCTAACGATGCCTTACATTGTTCACTGAAAGTAATTGGAGTCCTGAGGTAAAAATGTACTTAAACTGTTATCATATATAAGACATTATGATGATTAAAATTGATTGACTAAGACACCCAATAGGTCATGGATTTAGTGGGGGGAAACCTAATGAATAAAAGTTATAAAATACTCTTTCAAAGTACAAGAAAAACTGGATGGAGAACAATCCAATGATTCCTGGCATCATATTGTACAAATTCTTTCAACTAAATGTAGAAATTAGTTGTTGAAAAATAACATCAAAATACATTTTGGGGATGCAAAACAATTGCTATACATAGCATATCCTTAGTAAAGGCTAGCTCACATGTGTAGGTATTATTACAGAACCTGGGACTTTTATTCCAACTGGAGAAATATAACCACTGACAGATTTAAAAACTAAACATAGATTGGGGATATCTTTAGTCTTTGTTTCTTCTCTGTTCTACTTGGAACAGAGAGCACTTGTGAGAACAGTATTCCCACTTCTCACAAACACTTTAAATGAGGCATGTGTTTAGGATTTTATGGTGGCCCTGGTTGCTTGGTTTGTATTTTTATTAGAACACTAGTCATGTAATCTTGAAACCAGCGTTTGTCTTAAATCCACTGGCATCTCTCCTCAGAAGTCTCCTTCCATTTAAAACCAAAAAATTAAAGTTCTATGCCAAGTAGCACAATGTCCTAAAGTTGTAATTATAGTCCTGCTGACTTACATAAATTTAATCTGAGTTTGTATCAGCCTTGGTAAAATTACACATTCACTGTAACTTACCATGTAAAATGTACATATTCATGTTGTGATGGTTAATCTTTCGGACCTCAGATCAACTGAGAGGCACATCTCTGAATTGCCTCAGTGAGTCAGAGCCTTGCTCATAAGGATTAACTGGGAATATTCTTCCCTACAGAGCAACACAGTCAATCCGCTACAGCCCAGATATATAGAGGTTCCAGGTAAAGGCCGTTTTGCTTGCCTGTCCCCTTCTTTCATGCTGATGAGTGAATCTTTCTTGTGATTGCTGCTGCTGCCATCCCCACTGCCACAAGATCACTGTTTCCTTGCCGTTATGGTGTGGACTGAAGACCAAAGGCTTCAGAGGAGTCCTTCATGCTCTCAGCACTGCACTGGGACTAGTGAGTCTATCCAGCCTCATGGATGGAGCAGTCCCCAGGTTCTCCGCCTCTCCACAGGAGACACATGTTGCTGGATTACCCAGCTGCTACCATGTAAGCCACTCTAATAAATCCTCTTTTGCAAAACATATTCATTCCCTCAATTTTGTTTCTTTAGAGAACCCCAAATGATACATGTATATAAATGTGTGTGTGTATGTATGTATAGAGACATAGATATTGGACGGGTGTGTGTGTGTGCATCTCTATTTTTGTAGGCTGTGAATATGAATTTTAAAGAGTATTATTCCTAGATGAGATTATAGAGATCACTAAAAATTTCTATTTCTAAAATTTTCCATGATTAGCTTGTAATTTCTTGAAAAGTAGCATAAATAATAAGTTTTAAAATATGATATTTCTAGTCTATGAAGAAGAAATATTCAGGAATTGGATTTCTCCATCTACTGTGTTTCTTCTGGGAATCCACCTCAGGCCATCAGTCTTGGGATCAAGATCCCTTACCCACTGAACCATCTTACTATGCCTTTTTATCTTTTTTTTAAAATAAGTTGAAGGAGTATACTCTAAAGTTATGATTTCAGGGACAGTACAGCCAGTATATGAACCACTATCATCATTAACAAGTATTATGAGATGTACATAATTGACTACATTGAACTACAATTTATACCAGGGCAGCCTGGCAGGTGTTTATACCAGTTTCACCACAAGTATATGAGGAATGGGTTGTGATGTATCAACTACTATAGACTTGATAAGACACAGGGATTTTTCAATTCCATTACTATCTCCTGGGACTACTCTCCATCATATCCATAGTTCATCACTGACAAAGTTGTTATTGTGACATTTGTAATTATATCATACATAGACACTGAATGCATATGTGAATTCATTAGATGAATGCAGTGTTTTGCTTAGGGGTAGGTCATTTAAAATACATCACCTAACTTTACACTATTCTGTAATACTATTTAAGTGTTCTTTCTTGAGTTCTGCTGTCATACTATGAATACTGTTTCATCATCTTTACTTTTCCCTGTGCATACTTTCAATGTCACAAAGCATTTGTCCAAATAATTATTTTGTGATTACCTACAGATACATTACATTATTTTCAGTATTTTGCAATTGCAAACAGTATGTCCATGAACATCCTTATAAGACACTGTTTATACATCAAAGATATTTTCCCTATGGTAAATCTTCAGAAATAGAATTGCTGGTGTAAAAGATATGAACCTAGAACCAAATTTTGCCAATATATTTTTGTTATCAGTTCCAAAAAGTGTTTAACCCCTAAGACATTCCTCCAATAGACAAAGGTAATTTGGAGTCAGATAGTTGTGGGATCAAATCCCAGCACTAGACTTCCAAGCCTGCTGATAATATATATATAATGTCAGTTCCTTCATTTGAAAAACAAAATGAGTTTAATGGCTACCTTACATGCTATTCCAAGAACAAAATAAGGTCATGTGTATAATCCTAGCAGAGTGTCTCATATATGCCTCAAGAGTTAATAACTATTTCAAAATAATTTAGTTATGGATCAGACTACAATTCTGAGTTAAAATCCTGAAAATTAGGGTTCTTTTCTGACAGTCAAATAAAATGCATCAAGTGTGGGCATGTCTTCTGAAAGCAGAATATCCCACTCTGACCTCAGAAATTTTCAATAGGTATCCAGGCTCTCTAATGAGGTACTGTCTGTAGGTCAGTCTACCTATGAAATCCATGACTGATCAATGGAATCATTTTAATCGAGTTCAACTTTCCTCTGAATTATCTGTGGATAAATGCACTTCTCCTCCAACACCATTGATTTCAAGCTTATCCTTGTAACTTCTTTTGGCCAATGACAAACAAGTAGACTTGAAATATATCACATCCAACTGAGATTTCCAAATGAGTTCATATGCTCTGGTCTAACTTCCTCATGTCTCTCTCTTCTACCTGGCTCTGGAAACAAAAATCATGTGCACTTGACCTCTACTGCACCAATCTGGACGTAGCTAGAGTTTGATCTAAACCTCAGTATTTGGAACTCTGGTTGGTTAATGCGGTGGTTGACAGTCTTTCTTAACCCACTAACAGAGGCATGTTTGACTGCAGAATAGAGATAGAAGAGGAGGAAGTACCTTTGGAGGAGGCATATTCATCCTGAGACCTTTACCAAAAGCAGGACAGTACATTGTTCCTGCCTTACTTTCCGCAGTAGAGTGTTAGCAAAGACAGTATTTGGAGAAACATGAGTCCAGGCCCAAGGTGAGCAAGCTGGTACTCAGTGCTGCCTTGTCTTACTTATTTCTCTCTCGGGGTGATTTACAAGGTGATAAAATACTTCAAGCTGCAAAAGGTACTTAGGCTGTTAAAAACCAGCATTTTATGATCCCTTCTTCTTTATAGTACATGTTGTTTCATTAATCAAATGCTTATTCTATTAGAAGTCTCAGCCCTTTAAGATAGTGGGACATTTCATTTTTATTGCCCTGAAGTGGCTTTAAAATCTACACGTTCTCCTACAAGCCACCAACGAGTTCTTGGGTTCAGATTCTCTGTCCTCTTTGATCCATCTATTCTGTATTAATATTTTAGACTTCAACTTTTTTAACTTTTTCTTTTGTGTTGATCCTGAAATAGATGCTTCACTGTTAGTCATGGCCTTTTTTGCTCTTCCACAGGCATACATGTGAATGGAGCCAGAGACTGATGTAGTAGTGAGTTCTGAGGATAATACTTCCTACCTCATCTCTTCTGGCCTCAGCTCTCCACTGTTTTCTGTTTGTTTGATTTTTTTGTCTTATCTTAGTATGTACACATAGATGTTCCCAGATAACCAGCATGAGAAGACTCTAGCCATGTCAATTTTGGCTTATATATTGGTATCTCAGTCGTCACACATTTTCATCACCAAATGGGTTTATTTTTTTTCAATTTTATAGCTTTCATGTTTACATTGCTCTGAGTTAACTATGTAATGCTCTGTGGCTATTAACCTAAACTTGTAATCATTACATAGCAGTACGTTAGATAAATTTTTAGATATCCAATATATGCTAGATAGGTAGATGGAGAAATTTATACAGACATAATATAGATGACACAATCACTAAATTATTACTCATGAATAACAGCAGTTTTTAGAAGTTTCCAGACAATGTAATCCATAGCATATTAGTACCTAAACTGTGAAAAGAGAGATCAGAAGAATTTCTGAAAAAAAAAATAGTAGAGTCCAATTTTTCAAACTGCCAGAACTGTCTTTTTAAATTTTTATGTAGTTATTTATTAGATTTATTTATTTACTTATTTATTTATGAGTGTTTTGTCTGCATGTATGTATGTGCACCACATGCATGCATGGTGCTTTTACAGGCTAGAAAGGGTCAGATTCCCTGGAACTACAGACAGTTGCAAGATACCATGTGAGTGCTAGGAATCAAACCCAGATCGTCCTCTCAGTTCTGTTGCTTTAGAGAACCCTGACAAATACAGTTATGGGTCAGTGAACCACATTCCACAGACAGAATTTCCTGCCAGGTTTCAGTAATAAACTTTCATTGGAGCACAGACATGCCTGTTTGATTAGCCATTGTCCTCATCCCTTTTCATGCGTTAGGACAAATAAGAAGTTGTAACACAGACGGTATGAGCTGCAAAGCTAAAGCTCTTAACAGAATACAAAGGGCTTTCAATGAAATACACAGGTAGTTCATTGTCTACCAAAGTGAGGACCAGTGACACTGTTGGAAGTGAAGGAAGATTTATATGGCCTCTAGACATGGGATCAAATAATACCTAATCACACCTTAACAAACATATTCCTTTTTGAATATGTTTCTATTGTTATTTTTACACATAAGAAATGATCTTTTGCCGGGCGGTGGTGGCGCACACCTTTAATCCCAGCACTCGGGAGGCAGAGACAGGCGAATCTCTGTGAGTTCGAGGCCAGCCTGGGCTACCAAGTGAGCTCCAGGAAAGGCGCAAAGCTACGCAGAGAAACCCTGTCTCGAAAAACCAAAAAAAAAAAAAAAAAAAAGAAATGATCTTTTTGCTGATTATATTTATTTCCTTTTAAAAGTTTGTTAGACTGCATAATATCTACCTCTTGTTAAAAGCTTGTTCAACTGTATTCATACCAAAGAGAACTAAGCTCAGACCTCAAAATTTGGGCAGAAACCCAATTTAAAGGTTGATTTCAGCACACAATTCTTACTTCACCATGGCATTGGGAAGGGCTGAGAGGCTGTGATAAGTATTGCACTAGAGGAATTCCAAGCAAGCATGCTCTGGAGGCAGTCAGATTTGACCTACAGGGCTAAGAATATAGCTCAATGGTAGCATGCTGTAGGCCCTGATTTTGATTCTCAACAATTCCTAAAAATAATAGCCTCGATGACTAGAAAAGATACAAAAACCTAGGCATTATCAACATCAATAGAGCTTTGAAGTCTAAGTGACTAGTACAATTTTAAAAAGTCTCAGACCAGCCCCACCCGGAAGCTTGTCCATTGGCTCTGGGCAACAATATCCACTGCTATGGATGATGAGATAAGCTGCATTAGCTGACAAAGCAATCCTAAGAAAGATCAGAGCAGTGCAGTTAGGACAAACTCTAAAGAGCCCCAATATTTAAGAAGCAAGTAGAGGAAAGAGATTTCCAAGCAAAATTGGAAAAATTAAAAAATGGCCAAGGCAGTAGAAGCCAACTGAACAAGCAAACAGATGCAAAAGCAGTGCAAAGTCACATCAAAAGTATCAGCCTGCCATTCTCTGCGTAACAAGTTTGTAAGACAGATTGCTAAATGGTCTTATTAATAAAAACCTGGAGCCAGGTATTGTGGTGAAAGCTGAGAGAACAGGGAATAGGACAAGCCACAGCCAACCTCACCTCACCAATTCCTCAGCTTCCAAAGAGACCTATTTCCTGTATACCCACGCCTATATGTGTTCTGCCAACTCACATTCTCTCTCCACCCAGCTGCATCACTTCCTCTTTCTGCCCAGTTCTGTCACTTCCTGTCTGTCCGTACAGACCTCCAGACCTTTATGATTAACTAGTGTTGGAATTTAAGGCATGTGCCCACGCCTGGCTCTGTTTCCAGTGTAGCCTTGAACTCACAGAGATCCAGATGAATCTCTGCCTCCCAAATGCTAGGATTAAAGGTGTGTGTGCTCCCATTGCCTGACATCTATGTTTAATATAGTGGCTGGCTTTTTTCATTGATCCTCAGATAAGCTTTTATTAGAGTGCACAATATATTGGGGGACACAATATATCACCACACAAGTTGATAAATGCAACTTCTTTTATATCCCTGGTATCTAATATAATAATGGATTGACAAATAGTAAATACTCCATTGATACTAAGTGTCTCTATAACCTTATAGGTAATGAGAAATTAGTAGTTTAATACCTGACAACACTTCAAAATAGAAAAAAAAATAAAACATTCTTTCCACTGGTAAAGTGATAGACTAACCACTGTGGGTCCTCAAGCAGTGATTTGGCCCTGAGAACTAGCAATGTGGCTCAATGGTGGAATACTTGTCTACCTTACCTGGGGTGTGATCAATTTAATGACATAGGCCACACATTGTGATAGATACCAAATGGGAGAAATCAACCCGTCAACAGCTACTTGCAAAACAAATGAAAATGTTGTCTATAGAGAACTCTAGATTTCAACCCCATCACAGGAAACCACAAGGACCACTGTTCTCTGTTACATACGATGATCCTGGAAATTTGACCCCAACCAATACAGACAGAATCGGCAATTATTTCACCCTATGGGCTCCCTTCCCAAGCTCCTCTGCCATTTTCATCCTGCACCTTTTTCTCCTATGGACAACATAAGTGCTGTCCACCTCTGAAGTTATGAAATGTGTCCTTAGTTATCGCTGATCTAGAAAACATAAACGCTACCCTGCTCTGCTGATTTGTTCTAGAGCCTGGCATTTTCTTTTTCTGAATAGTATCTGTAATGGCTCAATAAACCTTTTTATTCCAGAGATATGTTAGACTCTAGAGCTGTGTTCTCAACCTTCCTAATGCTGTGTGACCCTTTAATATAGTTCCTCATGCTATTGTGACCGCAACCATAAAATTATTTTCATTGCTACTTTATAACTGTAATTTTGCTACTTTTATGAATCATAGCATAAATATCTGTGTTTTCCAACGGTCTTAGGCAATTACTGTGAAAGGGTTGTCCTACCCCCAAGGGCGTCACAACCCACAGTTTGAGAACCATTGCTCTAGAGTATTTGTATAACAAAACTATGTTGCTGGTTGCCTAACACAGTCTAGAACATAATCTCCCCTAGTCATTTGTGGAATCTGCTCCTCTTGAGACCATACAAGTTGTATCAGTTTCTAGCAGAAAAAAGATGTCGACCTCGCAAAAAGCCTCAGGGTACAGACAAATAGTCACTATACTGAGAGTTGGAAAACCTGGCTTAAAAACCCAATTCTGTCACACTGATAGCATCACTTTGGGCACATCTCCACATCTGCCTGTGTCTGAGGTTTGAATTTTAGAGTCCCGGATTATCTGCTCTATGCCTAGACTGGTAGACATTAAGGATTCTCAGGATTCTAAGGGAGATGGATACCACTTGCACATGGTCTGTGGCCTCTGAATTTCATTTGACAGTGTGCCTCTTATGTGGTGCAGAACAAAAGCTATTGTTCCCAAACGTGGCAACTCTGCCAACATACTGTTAGATTTACAAAAGATGGATTCTTTCTTTTCTGAGTACTGTTTTACTGATTATTTTGGCCAATGAGCAATGTCTCAGAGTGGGTGACTGTGATTAATTGCCAAGTGGTTCTAATCTATTATCTAACACCGTTCTACTGCTAATGGTATGGGGGAAATGAGCACATTTATCATGGATGTAAACCTAGCATAAATAATAATTAATTTTCTTTATAAAAAAATCTAAGTTTATTGGATGCACTGGAAGTATAAGCAAGAAAATAAAACGAGAAAACGAGAACCTAACAGCAAGCAGATGGCATCCCCCTTTCTGTGATTATGTGCACTTTTGATGTTTCAAAGAAACCACACAACACTCATGCTTCCAATTATTTTTCCAGGACAGACACCAAATGTACTTTTTCTCTTTGTAACTGATTACTCTTCTACTCCAATCCATGAGCCTGAGCTCAAAATTCACCTCAGTGGAAGAGAAGGAAACCATCACGGCTTCTTAACTTGGCACCCAAAGAAATACTTGACTGGACTTAAGTCATTGTTTGGCTAAGTCTTTCTCTCTCTCTCTTTAGGGGAAAATAAGGAAAGGCACTAAAAAGAGACTGGATCCAATTAAACTAACTTTGCCTTTTCTTTTTTGATTAGAGAAATTTACCACACTGATAACTAGTAAGAACACACGGAGTTTTCTTTTGTTCCAGCTCTGTATCGTCCTGGGTATATCTGCTGTGTTCAGACTCGGGGGGCATCTCACAGACTCAGATGAGACGTATTTAGAATCCTGGCCTGAAGCATTCTAAATTGTGCACGGTGTCTGCTGAGGTTTTTTCAGTATATGGAGAAAAATAAATGAATAATCACAGTAAAATAGAAATAGGGACCCTCGTGAGGAGCAGATACGACAGGGTTTCACACCATCTGCCCATAATCTGTTACCCACCAAGAGTGCCCCCCCTTCCTTTTCAACAGTGGACAGGATATGCCTGTATCTTATCTGCTCATAATGTCCCCATAGACAAACTGCCCACTGATCTCACTGGGGAAATATCTAAACCATCAGGAAAATATTCCTTTAAACAGAGTCCTGTAACCACAAAAATGGCCAGATCTTGGGCCACTCTAACACAGTGATAAAGGGTTATTCTTTTCTTTTCAACAGGCACCTTGAATCTCCCATTATCAGTGCTATTCCCTACTTTTATCCCCCTTTTCCTTCCAGTTCAAACATTTGCCTGGAAGGTAGTCATGGTGGCACATGTGTAATCTGCAATTAGAAGGCTGAATAGCAAGGTGGAGGGCAGCCTAGGCTACATAGCAAGTTCCTCTCTGAAGAAAAGTTAGCAACTTTGTGCAGTTTTGTCTTGGCTTTTATTTCTATAATAGCAAAGACAAAAGTTCATTGACATATTACATAAATACTACTGTTTGAAAGGCACGAAAATTCAAAGCATTCTTAAGGAAAATGTCAGTTGGGCTCATTTATCCATTCAAAGGGCACTTGTGGACTTGTGGAGTGTTTCCTGTGCCCTTGTGTTTGTTTAGGACTTGGGGATATCGTAGTGAGGCTGACAGATAAGAAATAAGATGCTTCTCTTCAAGCATCTAATATTTCTACTAGGAGTGAAGTGATGATAGATACACAAATAAATACACATCAAAACGATTTGGATGGTGAGAAGTATTGAAGAGCAAGTGCATGCAGATTTTGTTACGTGACTTGGAAGCATTTTTCTAAGAGGGCATACTCAAGGTGAAAACTGATTAGAAGAGTTGGTCATGCAAAGACCGAGGTAGACTGGATGGGCAGAGAGAGTGTTCTAAGCTAGGTGGAGCAGATTCAAAGAGCATATGGTGGGGAATGCATTGAGATTTTCCATAAGAACATTCAAAGATGATTCTGTCTGTTTCTAGACATCAATCGTTTAAGCTACTTAACATATCTGAATTCTATTTAAAAAAAAAAAACTCCTAACATCTCTATTTTGTAGTAGAGGAAATTGTTGGAGAGATATGTCTTTACCAGATCACTCAAAAAAAAAAAATTGAGAATCCTAAGGCTGATATACATTTGTTGTTGTTGTTGTAAGCTATGTGAGGCAAGTGCTCTATGTCCTCAGTTTATAAGTTATACATGTTCTGACTCCAAACTTACATGCTACCTTGTCTCTTGGGGCAATGCTGGACAAAGGGAGCATTTGAATATGCTTTATACAACTAACATTGTCTTAATTCATCTGAGCTTTTATAGCACAATGCTATAAATTGGATGACTTATAAACAATGGAAATTTATTTCTCACACTTGGTGTGGTGGATAACTTGAATGGGAATGTTCCCCAGAGGCTTGGGTATTTGGACACTTGATATCCACTTGGCAATGTTGTTTTGGGGTGACCCAGTCTTGACTGGGGGAAGTACATCACTAGCAAATAGGCTTTGAGAGTGTATAGCCTTGTCCTATTTCCAATTCACTCTTTGCTTTCAATAGAATATTGAGGATATAATCTCTAAGCTTTCTGCTCTGGCCTACCCTGCTAGTATGTACATTGCCTGTAAGCTTTAATTCCAAATAAATTATTTCTTTCTTAAGTTGCCTTTGGTCACAGTGTTTTATCACAGCAACAGAAAAGTAACTAATATATTTGGGAAGGCTGGGAAGTCCAAAACCAATGTGCTAAGGTGACTCCTTGTTGGTTTATAGGAGGTGCTTTTTCATACTGTGCCCCCATAGCTGGCATGGTAAAGGCGCTTACAGGGGTCTCTTTTGGAAGGATACTGCTTCCACTCATGAGGATCCTGCCTCCTGATTCCATTATCCTGAGATCAGGATTTAAGCATGTGAATTTGAGGGATGCCTCCATTCAGTCAATAGTGGATACTTTCCCAGAGTTGTGAGTGTATTAGAGAGTATTGTGACATGTCTGGCCCTGACTCTTTCCACAGAGCAGGTGTGGGTCACCCCCTGACTAGCTCTGATCAGAGAATCTGGGGTATCAGCCACTCTGTACACACCAGCCTCACCATATGTGAGGGTAAAAAGCAGGCACCGACTAGGGAAGGGCAAAGTACAAAGGCCTTTCCCACAGCACACTCTCCCGGTCCTAATTTATTGCATGTTTGATTATTAAGAAGTTCAAAATTACTTAAACCATTAAGCCAAGGAAAGAACTGAATGTAAAAAAAAAAAAATTCCACTTGACATTATATGCTGAAAGCCTTCAAATGACTCAGAAAAAAAGACTTCAAAGTAAAGCCCATCCTAAGAAGAGGTGGTTTGGCTGTTTGTCTGTGTCGCTCCTCTGGCCTCTGTAGACTTGGCAGCACTGACCTCCAGCAGCTGACTCATATGGGCTACTGACTACCTCAGCCTCTGATTGTTCTCTTAATTAACCATCCTCCTGGTTTGCTGGTAATTCAAGCATTAAAATATGCCACTTTGTGTGCCTCAAAATTGCAAGGTACCATCATAGCAGCTGTAGATACCAAGTCAGATAAAACATAGCCCCAGCTCTGGGGAAGTAGTAGAGGAAAATGGGATCCACTGAGATGAACTACAGTAAATGCTTCATTGCAGGAACCTTGGACACATAGACAATGCTGGTACTAGAGGGATGGAATGCCTGTTGCTCCCCTTTTGTATCATATCCTGCAGCCATTTCACACCTGGCCTTGGGCTATCCTAACAATCCAGTCTTGGTGAGCTACACTGCCCAAATGAATGACCAATGCCAAGAACTCTGAGGTTGTTACTAATAACCAGTATTTCACGGGCTCGTCTTTAAATTCTTCTCCTGAATTTCCCATCCACACCATTTTTGTTTCTAATGAACCAAATAATTAAGACTCATGGATTTTCCCCTTCTTCTCATTCAGATGCTTTCTCTCTCTCTCTCTCTCTCTCTCTCTCTCTCTCTCTCTCTCTCTCTCTCTCGTAAATAATCTCTGTAGACACTTGCTCTTAGGAGCTCTTCCATGTCTTCACCTGACTTTATGATTCGTCATGCCCCTCCTGCCTTGGACCCTGTCATTCTTCATGGTGATCTGCCACATTGCACATCATTGTTCATAAAATCTTACCTTCCACCAGACTTCAACTTCTTTGAAGACAAATTTGATATTGTTTCCATTTCAGGAACCAACAATACAACTAGTTAAGAGTAAGTGTTTCAACATTGTTGAGAAAGTGAAAAAAATGTGTATGGACAATACTTACAACCCAAATATGCGGCTACTTCCTTCAGGATGTATTTTCTCAAAACTTGTTGCCTTTATATATTTTAACTCTGTTCTTAGGCTCAGGGAAATATTTGAGACAACTTCTTGCACTTTCAGTCCAGCAGTAGTTACCACTTTCCAGAAGAGTGCCTTTACCCTTAGGATCAGTAGTATATACTCACACCCAGAGTGAAGGTTGGGGCAGCCTTCACTAATGCCCTAAATGCTTCCTGGAACATGTCAGTGTGTTCCTTTCTGAATGGATGCCGTCTAACTTGACCACAGTTCTGCAGATGTCTGAAAAATAACATTTGGAGATCTCAATTAAGTATCACAGGTCAGATTCTGTTTAATTCAACTTTCAGCTGCTGAAGTTTGCAAACTTCAGGGGTCTCTGAATACCTGGCCTGAGAGTTCCCCCCAAAGCAGAATCCTTTTCTGTGACCTCTGCTTATCCCAGTACCCTGTACAATTCCTGGCACACTGTAACCTTTCAGTAAATGAAACAGTAGTACTTGATATTTTGCATAATTATTCTAAAGGCCTCGATTTATCTAATGAGATTTTAAAGAGAGAGAGAAATAGTTTCCAAAAGTATAAAAAGCTGCCTGTTTTTCACAGCAATATCTTATCAAGTAAGTCCTATTGTATTGCAGAGCTTCTCTTGTCCTGTATATATAGAAGTGCAGGTCGCTTGTCAAGGACAAATCAAACTGCTCATGCTCAGAGCCAGCCTGGGCTTCATGTAATCTGAGCGAGGTAGGGTGTGAGAAGGAAGACTGGGATATAGGTTTTAAACATTCTTTGTAACTTTACTCTCTCAATTCTTTACTCTGACTTCAGCACTGTCATATCTCAATGCAGTCCGTTGTCTGTTCCAAAGTACACAGCCCTCACAAATACCTGTTATGTAAAACACGTAGAGAAATCCTGGATGCAACCCAGAATTAAGAGCTGTGTACAACAGGAGAGGGTCCATTCCCTCTTTTGTATTTCAGACACCCTTTCCCTTTTCATTAGTCAAAAGGTCACCAAGGGAACAATGGAGAGTTGGACGGACCCCTTTGAATTTGAATTAACAATTTAACAGAGAGCTTCCTGCACAGATGTAGAGGTCTCCTGATTCATTAGCAATAATGGTATGAGCAGTCATTAATTAGAGAGAGATTAGTTTAAACAAAAAGGGATTAAATTTAGATTCACTTATTATCCTTTCCATTGTTAGTACTATTGAACCCTGATGTGGGTGGGATAAGGGCAAGCGAATTAGTTCTTGTACGGAATATGAATCAATTAACAATGTATTATATGCCTGCTATGTGCCAGTATTGCTCTATTAAGATATGAAGAAAGACAAGATAGAACAGAATAGAACATTTACACATGGAAATAAAGGGAGAGGGGAGGAAGGGTGAGAGGGAGAGGAGAGGGGGAGAAAGAGAAATATTATCTAATTTTCACCTTCTTAATTATAGAAGTTTATTTTTCTCTACAGATACCCCCAGTCCCTCTCTCTGCCCCCATCCCATCATCCACATAGAGTTCTTTCTCTTCCCTCTCCTAAAATGGGTAGAGTTTGCAGCCAATGTGAAACTTTAAGATTTTATTCAAGCCTATTAGACAAAAGCTTTTTCTTTAAGAAGTAACCACTTTTATACCCTAATCGCTATCTTGAAATGAAACCTTTATACCATATAATATACCTAGACACCAGTTTATTGATAATAACAACAAAAGCCAAGCTGAGAGGTCATAGGCCCCAGGAGAGAACGTACTAAATGGACATGCGAAGCTGTTCTAAATCTTTATCTCATAAACTAGTGTAGCTAGAGTTTTCCTGCCTTGCCCACAGTCAGGACAAATCTTTGTCACCCGCCAGTCCCACAGCCGCTCAGACTCAACCAAGTAAACACAGAGACTTATATTGCTTACAAACTGTATGGCCGTGGCAGGCTTCTTGCTAACTGTTCTTATATCTTAAATTAATCCATTTCCATAAATCTATACCTTGCCACATGGCTGGTGGCTTACCGGTGTCTTCACATGCTGCTGGTCATGGAGGCAGCTGGCAGTGTCTCTCTGCCTCAGCCTTCTGCTTCCCAGAATTCACCTCTCTCCCTGTCCCACCTACTTCCTGCCTGGCCACTGGCCAATCAGTGTTTTATTTATTGACCAATCAGAGCAATTTGACATACAGACCATCCCACAGCAAACTAGTGCTTCCCTCTGCCTTCACCCAAGAAGCTTCTTATCCCATTGAGCAGTAGTTAATGCGGACTAACAAGGAATTAAGTATGGAGAATAGGTGACTACTTGTACTCTACCCTAACTGAGACATCTGTATCACACCCTCCAAGGCTCAGGGAACACTGTGGCTAGGGAGCAGAATGAATGCAAGAGCCAAAGTTTGAAGAAAAATGATGCTAAGCAGTGTCTCCAGGGCAGAACATGGCCATACCACCCATTGTAAGAAGAAAAGAAAGAGGAAGGCTTCACAGGGTGTGATGTAGTTGGGGGTGGGGGTGGGGGTGGGGGCGCAGTCTGTTTTCTAAATAAACCAGAGAAGGGCTCTCAGTGGAGGTGAGAGACTGAGCTTCTTTAACAATCCAGGGGAGTTATCAGAGCTGGGGTGCTGGGTTGGTCAAGAGACAGATCCAGTTTGGCCTGGTGTGATGAACCATGAAACCAGCAGAGGCAGGAGTAGTGTGTGGGGGGATGATTTCAGGAAACTGGCCTTAGGAGAGTTGGGGGATGTGTGCAGGCTGAGATGTAATCCCAGGAGGGGAGCACTTCAGGTTAGAATGCTGTTGCCTCTGAGATAAGATGATCTCCGGCTGTAGTCTTCTTCTGTGGCTTATAAATTCACTGCAGTTGCACAAGACCTGCACAAGATTGGCCCCACCACCATTTCATCACAGCATGAGGGAGCAGCTCCTGAGGCCTCACCCTCTACTGATGGACTATGAGTAGCTAAGGGATGCTGGGGGAGAAGGAGGTCCATTTTCCTCAGTGGTATAGTCACTGGTAAGTTGTTTTGTTCCGGTAAATAAGCCTTCACTCATGCTCATGCCAGTAACCATAATTAAACTCAGTGGTTCAAAACCAGATGCCGGTGGCGGGGGGGGGGGGGGGGGGGGGGGGGGGGTGTTGAGAAGTGTGCCAGTGAGGGGGAGGCAAACTGATTTGGAGGATAAAAATGTGCAAAATTCAGTATATACTTATATGCAAATGTCAATTAATAGTAACAATAACCTTAGGCACTGAGTATATAAACATAAATATAGCTGCTTCCCAAACTACCAAAACTCATGATAGTATGATGTCATACAAGTAATGTACAAAAGAAATTAAAATAAAAAGGGGAAGAATCCTGAAGAGACTTTAAGGGCTACTCAGCTTATATCATTTCCATTTTTACATAAAACCGGTAACTTTTAAATAATATCCTCTTAAAATAGTGCATAGATTACCTCTTTTCAAAAAGTACATTACATATTGCCTTTATTATGTTTAGGTATGTTCCTTGTATTCCTGATCCCTCCAACACCTTTATCATGAAGGGGTGTGGGATTTTGTCAAAGACTTTTTCAGCATCTAATGAGATGATCGTGTGTTTTTTTTCTTTCAGTTTTTTTATAGGGTGGATTTCATTGACAGATTTAGGTATGGTGAACCATCCATGCATCTCTGGGATGAAGCCAACTTGATCATGGTGGATTTTTTTTTTTTTGGTATGTTCCTGGATTTGGTTTGCTAGTATTTTATTGAGTATTTTTGCCTCAGTGTTCGTGAGGGAGACTGGTGTGTAATCATCCTTTCTTTGTGGCATCTTTGTGTGGTTTGGGTATCAGAGTCTCGGAAAGAGTTTGGTAATGTTCCTTCTGTTTTTGTTGTGCAGAATAGTTTGAAGAGTATTGGTATTAGCGCTTCTTTGAAATTCTGGCAAAATTCTGAGCTGAAACCATCCAGTCCTGGGCTTTTTTTGGTTGGGAGATTTTTTTAATGACAGTTTTTATTTCTTTAGATGTTATAGATCTATTTAAATTGTTTATCTGGCCTTGATTTAATTTTGGTATATGATACCCATCCAGGAAATTCAACCAAAGAATGGGTAAAGAAAATGTGGTGCATATACGCAGTAAAGTACTACTCAGCAGGAAAAAAAAAAAAAACAGTAACATCATGAAATTTGCAGGCAAATGGATAGCACTAGAAAATATCATCTTGAGTGAGGTAACGCAGACTCAGAAAGACAAACATGATATGTACTCACTCATAAGTGGATACTAGAAGTAAAGCAAAGGATAACCAGATTACAACCCACAGCTCCAGAGAAGCTAGGTAACAAGGAGAACACTAAAAGAGACACATGGAATCCTGAGAAGGGGAAACAGATGAGATCTCTTGAGTAACCTGGAGAGGGGGGGGTGGGGAGTAGAGGGTAGGGGATGGGGAATGGGAGCTTGAGGAATGGGATGGTTGAACTGGAACAGGGGTGAAGTGGGAGAGCAATGAGGGAGATATCTTGATAGAGGGAGTCATCATGGGGATAGGGAGAAACCTGGTGTGAGGGAAGTTCCCAGGAATCCACAGGGATGACCCCAGCTTAGACTTCTAGCAGTGGAAGAGGATTCCTGAGCTTGCCTGCCCCAGTGATCAGATTGGTAAATGCCCTATCATCATAGAGCCTTTATCAAGCAACTGATGGAAACAGATACAGAGAGCCACAGCCAAGCACCAGGCCCAGCTCTGGAAGTCCAGCTATAGAGAGGGAAGAGAGATTCTATGAGCAAGGGGCAAGACCATGATGGGAAAACTTACAGATACAACTGAACCAGGCTAAAGGGAACTCATGAACTTTGGTCCCACAGCTATGTGGGAATGGACTGGGCCCTCTGCATGCATGAGACAGTTGTGTAGCCTGGTCTGTTTGAGGGTCCCCTGACAGTGGGAATAAGATCTATCCCTGGTGCATGAACTGGCTTTTTGGAGTCCATTGCCTATGATGGGACACTTTGCACAGCCTTGATGCAAGGGGGAGGGGCTTGGACCTGCCTCAGCTGAATGTGCTGGGCTTTGCTGACTCCCCATGGGAGGCCACACCTTTTTGGAAGAGGGCATGGGGATGGGCTGGGGGGAAGGATGGAGGGGGAGCAGGAGGGGGATGAGGGGGGATCTGTGGTTGGTATGTGGAATGAATAAAAAATTCTTAACAAAAAATAAAATAAAAATACATTACATAACTGCAATATCTATACTACTCATTCTAAAATGCTTTAGATTAGGGTTAGCATTGCTGTGATGAAAAACCATGACCAAACAACTTGGGGAGGAAAGGGTTTGTTATACTCACAGTTCCATACAACAGCTCATGATGAAAAGCAGTGAGGGCAGGAATTCAAACAGGGCAGGAACTTGGAGGCAGGAGCTGATACAGAAGACATGGAGGGGTGCTACTTACTATCTTGCTCCTCATGACTTGCTCAGCCTGCTTTTTTATAGAACTCAAGACCAGACCACCTGCCCAGGAGTGGCCCCACCCACAATAGGCTGGAACCTCCCACATCAATCACTAATTAAGAAAATGTCATACAAGCTTGCCTAGGGCTGGATCTTATGGAAGCATTTTCTCAGTTGAGGCTCCCTCCTCTCTGATGATTCTAGCCTGTGTCAAGTTGACATAAAACTAGACAGTACATAAATCTCTTCTGGAATGCAAGCTCCTTTGATACCCGATGGGCTTTTTCCCCAAGGGAAAAAAAATTGTACAACTGTGCACATGCAGTGGTATACAAACCCCAAGATCACCTGTGAACCAAATTCCACATGGTGGTGTCTCCATGACAGACTTCAGCATGCCACTCAAATGTAAATTCTCTAGACTCGGTGCATACCCTTCAAGTCCACACTAACTCTGGTGTTTTTGGTCATCTCTAAAGGCTTAATCTACTTTACCAATAACTCCCCTCCACAGGTAGAATATTTATAATGTAGTCATTAAAAGACTATATGTTTAAAACTATTATAAAAGTGTACTGAAATATAGAAATTCCTTTGCATCATGGCTGTCTGTATAAACTCTGAATGAAAGCAGGTTTCTCTCTCCTTAACCTTTCCCAAAAGCATGAGAATCTTCAGCAAGTATATATTACCTAATCCAAACTGCCACCCTGCCTTGTCACTGAGTAGGTCTCCAGAGTACAGAGAGTTCTGGTGTTTCATTCTCGTCAACTTTGAACAGTGCCCTTGGCAACAACAGCCTCAGAGGTCATTCAGCAAGCCATACCCCAGGTGCTCCATGCAAAACTTCACAGCTTGCTTGCCCACTAGAGTTATGGGCCTCCACAATTTCCAAATGGCTGGTTGGATCTTAGGAACAGAAAACTTACTGGAGCAGAGTAGACTCTCCAATTCAGGACTTTAGTTGTCTTGGGCAACCAGAAGATACATCCTTCTCTTGAATGACAGTTTCTTGCTTAGCATTGTGAAAGCCAAGCAGCTTAAAGCCAGAAAGCCACATGTGACTCTGCAGCACGGACTGACTGTTCCCATCTTGGCTCCTACAAACCTCATCAACAAAACTGGCAAGTTCAGCAGAGCTCAGTTATCAAACAGAAACAGTACAATCAAGATAAGCTTAGCTGGGACCCCCAAGGGACCAATAAGCCCATGCATGAAGGGGTGGAGTACCAGAAGGACCAAGTAAGCCATACAGAGGAAATGCTTTGGCTTCTTCCATGGTTACCTAAGGAGGGCCCAAGAGTCAAGAATAATATGCACCCTGACTGAGAGTACAGTATAGGTTTAATGATAGTTTTGTCAATTAGTGGGCATTCATAATTGATAGGGATGTAGTCATCACCCAGCTAGTGAATGAGCATCTTCTGACAGATACAGATTGAGGATGGTGCATCCAATGGACCAAACCACCTGCAATATTTCACTACATTTTCATAAATTCTGTTTGTTCCTAACAACTCAGCCATCTGGTCAGGAGAATGAAAACTAAGTTCCTGGATATATATAGCCTTGACCATGTGCCCTGAAGTTATTTTAAAGCCAGGGGAGACTGGCACACAATGAGTCCCAGGCTTTTGTTATTCCTAGCTACATATTTATCAGTAAAGAAAAATTTATGAAATTTGTTTCATAGGAAGACAGTCTGTGTTACTGGTCTCAGACAAGTTGGTCAGTAACAGATGCACAGTGAACCCCTTCACCGTTTCTTTTTTCGTATGAAAAATGAGAACACTTGCATCTTGCTTGTAGGATATTGTGCATATGGCATAAGCACTTCACATAAAGCATATAAAAATCAACATGTTGGTTTCTTTCACCACTATTCACGCTAACAATGCAAATTCCTCTGGTTTTATTAGTTAATACACATTACAAACTGGTGGAATAATGGTGGCTAGTGACTAAAAAGGCCACTAAGACAACTCTTCGACTATTTAAAGCTCATTTTTCAAATTACTCTAAATAAACAGATGAGAAAACTCTTTGAGTTGAAGGGACACACAACAAATGCAACATTTGCACATGGTTCATTATTTCCGCCCACTGCAAGCCATAAATGAGTGCATTCAAAGGGAAGAGAAGCATGGATAGGTGGTCTGCAAAGATACAGAATGTGATTGGCATAATCACATCACACCAAGAAGTGTAATTACCTCAGAAAGACCTTCCCGGTGGCCACAAAAGAAAGCCCTTGAGAAAATAAAAACTGTCTCAGAATAGAACTGATGGGGGAAAGGCAGGCCAACTGGCAGGGTGGTTTATCCAGGGCTGGTGGATGGAGAGGCTAACTTAAGTCTGCCAGCAGCAGGGAGAAAGACTCAATGCAAAGTCAACCAATGCATCGGTGCACTTTTCACAAATCATGCACCCAGGGGCCCTTTGACTTCCTACTGTTCTCCTCTTGCTTACAACGTTAACTGTGGACTGCTTTATAGATGGAGAAAGCAAGAAAAGAAACACGTAAATCTGTTTGCATATGTATTTTTAGCTAAAGTGTGTGTTTCTCTTGTTTTTTCCAGTGTTCATCTGGAAGGACACAGAGAGAAACACAGAGCGATTATAGAGAAATATTAGGGTAGTTCGCAGAAACATATCATTTTGTGAACCAGGCATGATGGTGTGGACCTGTAATCTAAACCCTTAAGAAACTCAAGCAAGAAGATCTTAAGTTCGAGGCCTTCCTGGTTACAGGATGAGACTATCTTAAGAACAAATTTTGAAAGTAGAAACTTAAAACTTATCTTCTATGTTTGAAGATTTTTTTAAATAAATTAGACTTCAGCAGAGTATACATATCTCCAGGTACATACTCAACAGAGTTCCACATAATGAACACTCTACCAACCAGCACCTAGATCAAGAACCAGGACAGCGTCAGAACTCCAGAGGTTTTCTTGGAATACTTCCAGCTGCTACCTTTGTTGATGAGCTACTTCCTCCAAACTGAAAACTTTCCCTCCTGGAGGGAGTAAAGCAGCTCATAAGACTCAAAAGGCTAAGGAAACTGATAAGATCCATGATGCTCAGAAAGGGACAAGAGTCACAGGCTCCTCCTGAAGTTTTAAAATTAGTAAACATTTGCTACAGAGGGAGACTTGAGCAGAGCTGACTGCTAACTGCTCAAGGAGGTCTAAAGATGCAGTTGTCATGACTACATACTCATGCAGTGATGGGTCTTTTGAACAATGCCCTGAATCATGCATGTTCTCATGAGCAACCCCTCATTAATACCCTGTTAGTGATCCCAGTAAACTCATTGGTTCTGGAAGACAGACTCAAGGGGGATTGTTTCTTTGGTCTGCCATCAGTGCCCCATCTGAGATGAATAGTCCACATTTACCAGGAAAAAAAATCACATAATAAACCCCATTGGGTATAACAATTACCCCAACTCTCTGCTATGGTTTAGATGTTGAATGTCCCTCCAAAGCCAAGGATTGGTCTGTGTATTGTTGCCACAGAAAATTTATGAAACCTTTGAAAGGCTCGTATCATTGGAAATGTGCCATTGAAGAAGATTGCGGAACTCCACTCACTTCCCCATTTTTGAATTCCTGTCTATGGAGTGATCAATCCCATTGGCCCAAAGCAACAGGACCAACAGACCATGGACTGGAGTCCTCAAAACTGTTAGCCAAAATAAATCTTATCTAAAGATATTATCTCTGGTATTTTGTTATATTAACAGAGAGTTAATTAACACAAACTAACATCATAGATTATTTTTGTCTGCTTTTTAAATGTAAATAAATAGAATTGAGATGTATCAGCAAGACCTGCCACTCCCTGTTGCACCAAGGAAGAAGTTAACATTTTTAGAATACTGCTAAGTATTCTGAAATTTGTTAATAGTCAGTACTTATTTTAAGCACCCCACTTCTTTTCTTTTTTGTTAGTATATATTCATTTACATAGTGATGTATAGCCTTCTATATACAAATAACAAAGGGACTGAGTAAGAAATATGGAAAACAACACCTTCCACAATAGCCTCAAAGGAATACAAAATATCTTGGAGTAACTATAACCAAGCAAGTGAAAGACTTATATGATAAACACTTTAGGACATTAAAGAAAGAAAGTGAAGAAGATATCAGAATATGGAAATACCTCCCATGTTCATGGATTGACTAATATAGTAAAAAAAAAAAAGGTCAGATAAATATAGTAAAAATAGCCATCCTACCAAAAGCACCTTCAGATTCAATGCAATCACCATCAAAATTTCAACACAATTCTTCACAGAATTTGAAAGGATAATTTTCAGTTTCATATATAAACAAAAAAAAAAGATAACTAAAATGATCCTGAACAACAAAAGAACTGCTGCAGGTGTCACCATCCCTGATCTCAAGTTGGACTACATAGCCACAGTTGAAAAAAAAAAAACAAAAAACATGAAACTAGCACAAAAACAGTCATGTTGATCAAGGGAATAGAATTAAAGACCCCAACATAAATCCACACACATACGGAAACCTGATTTTTTTTTTTTTTAATAAAGAAGTCTGAAATACACATTGTAAAAAAAAGAAAGCATCTTCAATAAATGGTGCTGGTCAAATTGAATGGCTTCGAGTAAAAGAATGCAAATGGAGCCATACTTATCATCCTGCACAAAACTCATGTTCAAATGAATCAAAGACCTCCACATTAGGCCAGACACACTGGATCTGACAGAAAAGAGAGTGAGGAATAGTCTTGAGGCCATTGGTGCAGGAAAAGATTTTCTAAACAGAACACTGATAGCATGGGCAGTAAAAACAGCAACTAATAAGTGGGACTTCGTGAAACTGAAAAACTTCTGTACAGCAAAGGACACCATCATTCAGACAAATCAAACTACAGAATGGGAAAAGATTAAAGGTTTTTTTTTTGCCAACTACATATCCAATAGAGGGCTAATATCCAAAATATATAAAGAACTGGGCATCAAGAAAACAAAAAATTACTTGAAAATGGGGTAGAGATATAAACATAAAATTTCCAATAGAGGAAACTCAAATGCCTTGGAAACACTTGCATAAATGTTCAACACCCTTAGTCATCAGGGAAATGCAAATCAAAACTACTTTGAAATTTAATCTTATACTAATCAGAATGGCTAAGATCAGCAAAACGTCAGTTCATTTCATCCTGATGAGGATATAGAGTAAGGAGATATTCTTTCATTGATGGTGGGAGTACAAATTTGTGGAACCATTATGGAAATCAGTATGGTGGGTCCTCAGGAAGCTAGGAACCGATCTACCTCAAGACCTACCTATACCACTTTTGGGCATATACCCAAAGGACACTCCATCCTACCACAAGAACACTTACTCAATCATGTTCATTGCTACCCCATTTATAATAACCAGAAATTGGAAATAACTAAATGTCTACCAGTGGATGAATGAGTGAAGAAAATGTGGTACATTTATACAATAGAAACTCTGGCCACTGGTCATTGGAAGAGTTCCCAGAATCTGGTAGGGTCAAGAGCTGAAACACTACCCTAGCAAGGACTAGATATCCTGACAGTATAAGCCTCGAATTTGTAATCTTTGTTGTTGTAGGTGTGAGCACCCTAGCACCTGAGACTTTTGGTACTAGAAGGCAATACTTGCTGCTATCTGCTACTGCCCACTGCTGCTAGAATATGAAGAATACAACAACAGCAAATGCTTGGGTCTCTGTTGATTAAAGCCCAGAATGATAAGCTCCAACCTGAGTGTCTACAGCCATAAGTCTCTGGCCTCTAAAGGCTGTATTAAAAGTTTTATAACAGCGCTCTGTAAGAGTCCTAAAGCAGAAACTATCCAATGTCCATTAGTCCATTAACGATGGACTTCAGTAATTAGTTTGGGGTATAATATACAGTGATTGTCATGGATGGCTAAACTGCAACTGCATGCTATAGCACACATGACTCACAAATATCTCATTAAACATGGAGGAGATGTAAGTTGTGTGTATACACACACACACACATATATATATATATGTGTTGTTTATGCTATAATATCTACTACATGTGACTGTAGCATGAATCTTCAAAGTTCTTATTAATAAAATCAAACCTGAGGCGAGTTATTGGGGTCAATGCTGGTAGATCAGAGAGACAGAACAAGCCACAGCTATCTCACCTTGCCAATTCTTCAGCTGGTCCTGTTTCCTCAGACTGGAAGCTTCTGTGTCTTCATCCCAATGGCTCTCAGCTGAACTGCTGCTTAAAAGCCCAAATGCTTAACCAGCCAAATGCTTAGCCAGCCACATGCTTAACCAGCCAAAACGCTTCTAGTTTCTGGTCCTCACGCCTTATATACCTTTCTGCTTTCTACCATCACTCCCTAGGATTAAAGGCTCATTTTCTGGGATTAAAGGCATGAGTCACCATGCCTGGCTGTTTCCAATGTGGCCTTGAACTCACAGAGATCCCAGATGGATTTTTGCCTCTGGAATGCTAGGATTAAAGGCGTGTGTTATCACTGCCTAACTAGTGGCTTTTCTGTTCTCTGACCCCAGATAAGTTTATTAAGGTACACGATATTTTGGGGAACACAATACCACCACATGTGACGCTTCTTGTTCAAGCTAAAATAAAAGAAGAGATATACAAACACTGATACTTTCATTAATAGTATAGTTATAGTTAAAATATCAGATTTGCATTAAATAAATTACAGTTTATTAATTACCTTTTCTAACATTAAAAAGGCTAAACTATTATCTGTCTGCTCTCTAGCATAGACACACTCATTTTAGCTACTAATAACATCATAGAATTCTAACTAAAAATTCCCAGGAGTTAGTTACCTAAACTGCTAAAAGAAAGAGTTTCTTTTCTCTCCTTGACAATTACCCAGCCTTGGATGTCGTACAAAAGCACTGCTGTCATCTGCCCCATAATCTCCAAAAACATCCAGGTTTTATCCTTAATTTCCCTTCAAATCCTGGCCCCTCTTCTCAGACAACTGCCCCCTTTTATTTTTTTTTCAAATTGGTTTTTCTACAGCATCCAGCCCCCCTTGCGAGATGATCTTTTATTTCATCTTTTTCTAGATCACTGACATCCTGCTTTACTTTAACCAATCTGTTGGCTATTCCCCATCTTCCTTTCTAGAAGTGGGCTACCCACATCATTTCTAAACTTCATTCCCATCACCCTGTTTTCAGCCTGGCTCAGAGCTAGGATCAGCTGTTTGATGAGATTGATGGTAGAGACTGCACTGCTCGGTAAGGACAAGTTATCAACACACTTTTCCGGGACCACTTCACAACTGCGTAGAGAAACAGCAACAATAATAAACCACATCCTTGTAGTTCCAAAAGAGGGAAAGCAGTGACTATCCCTAGAAAACCAACCAGATTCACGTGAATACAATGGAATCTAAGTCAAGATAATAATTGTAGGAAAAAGCACTTCGAGATGGTGCTTAGTTGTTCTTACCGTTTATTCCTCCAGACACACTTGATTGATGTCTAATGAAACAAGAGGATGCAGGGATAGTGGCTCCTGACTCATAAGTTGAGGCTAATTTAATCTAAATGGGAAGTAATGTGCCGTGATGGAAAAATAGCACAGGGGAGGCATTTACAACAAACTCCCTCACAATGCATAAAAAGAGGTTAGAGAAAAGCAAGGAGACAGAAATCCATGTGTTGCCCCATTTCCAGCACACTCGGTTGAGGGAATAAGTCAGTGGAAATACTCTTGAGCATTGGAAAGAAGCAACAGGACTTGACGGACGTGACACAGGTATGGCAAAGTGAGGAAACAAGATAAAAAATGGCGGCCTCTGGGTGTACTTTATTCGCTACCGGTAACCACAAAAATGTTGGTAAAAATGATAGAAGGGAGCTAAGTTCTATTTTCAGTAATAGTTAAATGATGGTATCCTTCAGAGAGGAAAATTCTGGTCTGAAGATAAAATAAAAAAAACTTTCTTTAACAAAATTAAATCTGGAAGTCTGTGCTATAGGAGGCATGACTGTTCAAGTGTATTTCATGATTCATTTTTTATTAATTTTATAAACTTTCTCATAAAATGCTCAAAAAATTTAAAAAACACCACACATAGTTTAAGTATCTAGAATAATACCCTTCCATGGAGCCCAAACTTCAGGGCATGTTGATAATCCTCTTTTTAATTCCATAACTACCTTCTGAAATATTCCCATAAGATGTGTTTGTAAACAAATAACAAGAAGGAGCCGTTAGTATTTATGCTTAATCAACAGAAAGGGAAATCACTTAAATAGAATGGATAAAAAATAGGATCATTTCTTCTAATATGTATTCCAAATGTTTTAAATGATGTTAAGGGATTGTTAAGCATGGCAATCAGCCATTAATTAGCTTAATTCACTGTGGCTTCTTTATGTATGGTTATCCTAACTTGCCATGAAAAGGAAAACATTTTACATTTACCTAGGTTTTGAAGCCTCTGTACACTGACCCTCATCTGCCTATTTTCCAGCTTGTATGTGTGGAACTGTTTGGGAGAAGCTAAGCATATAATGAACTTTGCTTCATCTAACTAAAAGAAATGACATAAATAACAATTTTATCTTTGCAGATAACATAGACTTTTATATTTTTTTATTTCAACAGGACAGATACCCTATTGTTTTCATTGTCTTATCTGCCATTATGAACTATAAGTCTCAGACCCTTGCACATAGATCAAAGAACCAAAATTCTCTTTTGTATGCCTATTGGCACTTAAGTTCATGGTTGTTTTAGGATGAGTATCAATGTCTGGTAGATTTAATATTCATAGTGGGAAACTCATAACAGTGTTCTCTAAATTACACAGGTGTGCTATGGTTTAGTCTTGGTTCCAATGTCCTCAGATGTCATATAAAGATCTCACCCTACTTAAGGGGGAATCAGAGTGGTTCAGGAGAGACATAATAGACCTGGGCAGCTTTACACACACCTGGATGGAGGAATATCAAGGCCCTTCTGTGTCTATTCACTCCATCTGCCCTCTTTACTTTCTTTACTCCTTAATCTCCTCATAGAAAACCATAGAGGAATGGGCAAGATGGCTCAGTGAGTAAATGTGCTTACTGACAAACCCAACGACCTGAGTTCAATACCCAGATAGGAGACTCCCCCAAATTTTCCACTGACCTCCACACATGCATTCTCTCTCTCTCTCTCTCTCTCTCTCTCTCTCTCTTTCTCTCTCTCTCTCTCTCTCTCTCTCTCTCTCTCTCTCTCTCTCTCTCTCTCTCTCTCACACACACACACACACACACACATATACACATGAAGTTTAAAATTATTCTCCAAGAAGCCTTGTAGTACACACTGAAAAGATCCCAAAGGACTAGGATATAAAGAGCCTAATGTAGTACTTTTCAAATTATCTTGTAGGGGAAAAAAACTGGATTTAGGGGAAAACTGTTTATTTTACTTGGTTTGATTTCTTGGATTGGTGTGGACATTAATCTTGGTTGTCAACTTGACTACATTGGAATTAACTGGGATCCAAGATACTGGACACTCCTGTGAGGGATTTTCTTAATCACATTGTTTGAAACAGAAAAGCCCACCTAAATCTGGGTAATACCTTCTGTGGCAACCCAGATAAGAGAACAAAGAAGAGGGAATCTTGGCTTTGTACCTGCTTGCCCTCATCTCACTGACAAGTTTGTCTATTCTGTTGCTGAAGCCAGTATTAAATCCAACTTCTTCTGGATTCCAAAGTAGAGTGAAGGCCAGCAGCTCTCCAGGAACCCTCCAGGACTCCAGAGCCACATTGAAACTGCAGAGACATCCAGTCCTGCAGGCTGAACAATTAGGGGATTCTCAGCCTTTCCAACATGAGATAGCCATTGCTGAAGTACCCAGACTACACTGTGAGCCAGTCTAATAAACCCCCTTTTAATATATACTAGTAAATATCTATTCATTCTATCAGTTCTGTTGCTTTAGAGATCTCTGACTAATACTGTTGGTTTTGCTTTATGTTTACTAATCCATTGTAGACCAGCACTTATAAACTATTCAGCACTGAATTAATAAAAACAGATTGCATATGTAAACACCACAGCAACACCAAATCCATTCATCATTTTCTAAGGCATCAGTTTCTAGAGTCATCACCATCTAGTTACAGTATCATGAACACTCTAGAATACCACTATTCAAGTCCAAAACTCTCTTGTTAATGGATCCCAGCATTGCTCACAGGAAGAAGGACCAACCAGCCCACTAAAAGAAGTCTGCTGTGGGGTTTTCCCACATCATAACATTTCTATACCATTCCTCAGTATCATGAAAATAATAAAGTCAACAAGATGTTTGCCTTATGTTTGTTCAACCAAGATCTATAAAATTCATTTTTTGCAAACTTTTCTCAGATTTTTAAGATTTAGTCCTCTTCCCAAACACGGCATTTTCTACTGCATTTGTACCTCAAATCAGCCATTGCTTTATTTATCTGGAGATGAATCCAAGTCATTGTTCCTAGTGAAGCAAAACCAGTTCAGAAAATCAACAGTTTAAAATGCTTCAACCACTGTTTAAAGATTGCCTGGTATAGTAAATAGAGTATAGGGACCCTGCAGCTGTCCCACATCAGCTACAAAAGAAAAAACCCACACTTAGACATATGTGAAAATATTCACTTTGTGTAGCCCATCAATGACAAGCGTTTATCAAGTCTATGTAAACATCTGTCATTTTCTTTGGCTTCAACACTATGAAGACTTTCAAAACAGCTACATAGTTTTCATCCAGAGTCAACTCTCCCTTCCTGTAAGCCAGATCAAAAGAAGAAACAATGCTAAATGCTTCCATTTCTCCTCTCCCCTCCTTAGCCCACTTCCTCCAGCTATTTACACTGTTCCTTAAAGGTAGGTACCTGAAGAGGAGCTGAATCACTGGGCATATTGACAGCTCCAGGAGAGGCACTTCAGCTCTGGCCAGTGGGCTAAGACCACCTGTAAGCTTGAGTACAGGGAAGCACCATCAAGCGAGAGCTGAAGAGCAGGCTTGTCCATATCCCACTGACCCTCTGAGCTATGTAAGATGCAACAGAGCAGCAATGCAGAGTCATAGCAAGCTCAATCAACACGACTCAGCAACACATGAGACGTTCCCTGTCCTTCCAAAAACTATGAGTAGCCAACTAAATTTCAACTTGCAATCATCCTGAGAGCTCTTTGCCTAACCTAACTCATAGTAAAATTTATACTTTGTGCTACGTGACATTCAAGACACAAATGATAAAAAGGCCATGCTATGATTCAATCAAGTAAAAATATTTCAGATAAAGTAAGCAACATAGAAGATTGGTTAAATATATTTTTGTAGAATCATAATAATAGATACATGCACTCATTTATTAAAAGGATGTTTCTAGCGATCTATCTGCTAGTAAGTTATGTATTGCCAAGTAAAAACTTCATCACAAAATCTTACAAGTATATTTTCTCCCATGTTATATGAAACACACAGCAAAAACCTCTACATGAATACAGTCATTTCTCAATATCTGGAGGAGAAATGATTCAAGACACCCATGAGTACCAAAGTCTATGGATGCTCCAACCTTTTCTATAAAATGGTGAAGCCCCTAAACTAAGCACATCCTGCTCATATACTTCAAATCAAACCCATATTATTCAGCACCTAATACATTTCAAGTGCTCTGTCCATTGTCATGACACTGTGCAGTTTAGAAATAATGATAGTGAAAATTGTACATGTTCAGTACACATACAGTTTTAAAAATATTCTTGCTCATAATTCCTTGAATTAGAGGCAAAGAATCTGAATACAGAGGCCCATGTGTGTATAACCAAATACCACCATTAATTTTCTCTGTAAATAAAACTATAAATTACTTTTACTCATTTCTCCATGCTGTTCATAAAGAAGTTAAAAAATGAGCATATATTGGTTACAAGCATGAATTAGTTATAAGAGGTTTTGTAAGTTATAGACACAAAAACTACTGTGCAAACTATTAAAATATGTTTTATCAGCAGACTCTTCCTAAATCTTATTATATGCATTTCCTATGCTCTTCCTCTGAGAAACTCAAGATGTCTTCCTAGTTTTCCATTTAATAGTACAAATGTACTTATTTCATTGTCATAAAATGCAAGAGTGCACATTTGCTGTTATCTGAGAAGTCTGATACTAATTATATATCTTATAATAAAATAGTCAGACAGTAAAGAGACAAACATCGTTTCAGCATTTTTTTTTTCAGAAAAAAAAATCATATTCCTTTAAAAGCTACAGTATACAGGGCAAGTGAAGCATGGGACTTGCAGGGAGACCCATTTCAGATGGCGTTGTTAGATGGCACCAGCCATTCACTTATTTCAGTTGTCAGGAACATCACAGCATCTGAGAGCTGTGGATACTATTCTATTATTCCAAAGGGCTAAAATAATTGGGACTTAATTTCCAAGCTCACGAAATTTGAAGAAACACAAGCTTACCTCATCCCAGAAACACATATACTTGTGCGGCTGCCCTTTGCTTTTCCCATTACAAGCAACAAAACTCTCCAGGAAAATTTTAAAAGTTTACAAATAACTGGCAATTGGGGAAACTTTTCATTGCATAACTTCATACAAAACAAATTAATGAGGAAAGATTCGTAATAAATTACTATATTGAGTTAGGTATAAACTTGAGGAGATTACATTAAAATCTCATTTCATTCTATTAAAAATTCAATAAAACAGTGCCAATTAAATGAGGCAATTGGTAAGAACAAAGAGAGTTCCTTGATGTTCCATGTCTTCTCCCTCATTATGAGGTTTCATTTTTAACAGCTGGTTGACAGAGAGTCTCACCTGCCCCCCCCCCACACACACACAGCAGTACTAGAATCATGAGTCAGCTTTGCAATCAACTTGAGAAAAAAAATAATAGCCCTCAAATTGCCATTTAGCACATCTGTCTGTCCAGGTAATTGAATTCCTTCTTGAAAATACATCACTAGAGACATATTAGAAATAACAGGAGAGAGAATGTCATTAGTAGATAGAAACACTAAAAATATAGACTAAGGAACCATGCGCAGCATAAAAGAAAACAATGTAGAGAGCTGCTACTAGCTGAAATTCTGTCTGCTTCTCACCTTGGTAATTAGTCCCCAAAGACGATTTCATTCTCATATTTTATTTTTCCACCATGGGCTACAGTTTAAAGAGATGTAGGGCTCTTCCTGGGCCTGCTGACTTTAAGTGTCATGGCCCAGGGCTTAGTCTAGTGAAAACAGCCTGGTAATGAATCTACACACATTTTCAAAGAGTCCGCCCACCTAGTCTCAGCTGGCTTAGCTCATTACCAAAGTTCATAATCATTCTGCTTATGGACACAGAGCCTACCAGCACTCGGTGTGCCAGGAGAAGCAGTATCTCGTTCCTAACATCTAAGCAGCCCAGGAGCAGGTGCCAGGTAAGCTACCTGCTGTTTGCACCCCCACTAACATTTTGGGCTTAGGGATCTGAGCAGCCTTGATTAGGCACTGGACTTAGAGTATGTTTTCCCCAACCCTTCATAACTCCAGGACCTTTGAGATTCCATTTCTAATCCTAAATGTGTGTTTATTTTAATGGCTGTTTTAATTAGCCAAGTTTCTGAAATTCAGCCAGTAAAAATGTAAACAGATCCTGGAATATGTTGTGATATAGCTGTACTTGCTGATGTGCATATATAGAGTAGCTATGGAACAAATACCTGTTATACCAATAAATGGCTAATTAATAAATACCTTTTGAGCTCACTTCGGGCTCACACTTGAAAATGGTTCTGTCCTCTTCCCATGCAGAAGCTGTTTGGAAAAGTTTGGACACATTTTGGGTCACCACTGATTCCCTGTGGGTAGAAGCCAGAAATGTGGTTAAAAGGTCCTATAATTAAAAAAAAGAAAACCCTAATGATCAAAGGTTATCCAACTAAAAAATGTCAGTGATGTCATGTGGAGAGAGCAGGCCTGTCACAGCAACAGAAGGAAGACACTAACCCATGACAGAGGACACAGACACATTGTTGACCTGGAATAGTCCTCAAGCAATTCATCATCCTAGCTCGGCATCTGTGGAGCAGGAAGGCGTGAACACAAGGAGGAAATACAGGCTATTCTAGGACTTCTGCAGATCGCAGGGATGAGAGCACCTTTGTGAAAACATCACCTCCTACTCTGATCTCAACACTCACACCTCTGCTGTTTGCAGCCATGACATGGAAACACCAGGCTGCAGCTGAAACTCAAACTCCAGCTGTTTCCCAAGTCCAGTGATTATAGAAATACCTGGCTCACGCTAACAGCTACAACCGTTTCCTCCTAAGCATCAGAAGACCATGCTCTCTCATCCTTTCTGTGCTCCTTGCTCTCGCATTCTATGAGATCAAATAAAGTACGGTTAGAAGAAATGCCTTTGTGGCAAGGGGAAAGGCGCAGCCTCTAGTGTCTAGGGGCACTTGCTACCAAGCCCAATAATCTGAGTTCAATCCCCTGGGTCCATGCCATATGAGGAGAGACCACCTCCTGTAGTTTGCCCTCTGCTCTTCACACATGAGCCACAAGTCATGCAACACGCACACACACACACACATTGTAAATTTTAAAACAATATAAAAAGAAATAAGTCCTGGTATAATAGAAAAGTAAAGTGAATTATAAGGTGGTGATAGTTGGTGGCAACATACTGTATATACCAAGAGACAATTCCAAATGTAAGATGTTTTTTAATGTTTTCACAATAAGAAAATAATAAATGTTCGAGGAGGTAAATTTGTTTATCCAGAATTAAATATTATATATATATATATATATATATATATATATATATATATATATATAGTATTGAAATACCACAAGGAACCCTGTAAATATAGGCCATTGGCAGATATCAACTAGCAATAAATAAAAATAAATACATAATAATATGAAGAGCTTTTGAATTATACAAGTACCACTCTACCACCTCTGCCTGCTACATAAAACAAACAAAAATGTCTTCTTTTAATCTCCAAATTCACCAACCTATTCTTATTTATTAACTTAAAAAAAATACATACATGCATTCCAAGAAACTTGGGTCTCAGCATTGGCAAATATTTTGTACAGGAAATTAGCAGGGGATGGGGAAATTAAAGATGATTCAGTGCTTTCCCATCATTCCCATTGCACTCCATCAGGCCAAATGACAAATGATATCACTTGGCTCTATAGAATTCTGTACCATAGAGTATTGAGTGGTTCTCGCCAGCATCCCTCCTAGGTTCTGACCCTTCTAACACTATCCCTCCCATCCGACTTCAGCCTGCTGTGAACTCTCAGGTACCTGGAATGGCAGTTTGACTCAAGTTAGAGCTTGTTGCAACAGGGCTGCAAGTCTTCTGATGGGAAGAAAGAAAAGTGGAGCTTTTCATTCAAATATCCACACATTTTGACTGTGTCTTTAGAATCCACAAAATAATGATGAGGAGACAAAGATAAATTATATATGACCCAGAATGAAGTGATTCTGTCCTGTTGCTGAAAAGCATGGAAAGGACTGGGTTAATATGAAATAGAGTTAGCCAGGCATGGTGACTCGCACCAACAATCCAGTCCTTGGGAGGCTGAGCAAGGATGATTGCCCTAGATTCAAGTCAAGTGGGCTACACAGTAAGAATCTATTTTCTTTTGTATTTTAAAATAAGTTCAGACAAAACAGAAGAGTATCTCAGTTAGGGTTTCCATTGCTGTGATCAAATGCAACTGGGGAGGAAAGGGTTTCTTTGGCTTAGACTTCTACATCACTGTTCATCACCAGTGGCAGTCAGGGCAGGATCCTGGAAGCAGGAGCTGATGCAGGGGTCATGAAGGGGTACTGCTTACTGTCTTGCTCCTCATGGCTTGCTCAGCCTGCTTTCTTATAGCACCAAGGATCTCCAGCCCAAGAGTGTGGCACTGCCCTCAATGGGCTGGGCTCTCCAACATCAATTGCTAAGAAAATGCCCTGCAGATTTGCCTACAAACTGATCTTATGGAGACAATTTCTCAGTTGGGGTTCCTTCCTCTCGGGTAACACTAGCTTCTGTCACATTGACGTAAAAGCAGCGAGCACATGAAGTATTTTATGACTTTTCAGACTCTGTCATAGAGAAGGAAGAATGTCATCTATGCTACAAGCCAGCATTAAATAAACTAAGGGATGAGATCATTACCAGTTAAGAAATTAAAGGACTCCAGAGTTACTGAAGCATAACGCTGCAGACTCAATGTGTAGAAGAAGAAAGGCAACCTCTTTGGGTCAAGAAACAATCCTGATAGAATGATGGACTCAATGGTTTGTTAAAACCACCATTTTCAGAACAATATTTGCAAATATAAAAAATAGAGTATATAGGATTAAAATTAAAACCAATTCTCTGAAAGCATAGCTCTATCCATGGGCCCATCAGCAGTCTGTGAATCCTAGGTAAACTACCCTTGCCTGAAGTGTAAGGCTGAATCATGAGAGTAAACTTCTAGGCCAAAGAGTAAAATGGTGGGCCAGCAGTTCAGAAGTCACTGCTGTTACCACCCGATTCACACAACGGGGAGATAGCCCAATGACAAGATAGTAGGTGGTCTCTTGGGCTATAATGGAACTAAGCAAAATAAAGGTTTAAAAAGAAAACTGAAAAGACCTAAGACACAGACATGAGAAGTGGCATTTGCTAGACCAGGTCATTCTGATATCCTGAATATGCAATCAGCATGAGCCATGTGCCTATTTGGTTCAGCCGTCCATCTTCCTCCTTTACTTCTTTGCCTCCTTCAGTCTTCCTGAAATAAAACTTAACTGTCTGTTGGTCAGACATTTGCCACTATGACAAAACACCAGATAGAAGCAACTTAGGGAGAGAAGATATATTTCCTTAGGTTCATGATTTTGGAGACTTTAATCCTAGTCCCCAGCCACTGACCCTGCTGATCCTGAGTCCACAGAGAAGAAAAACACCATGGGGCAGAGGCTAAACCTCACAATAGACAAGAGGCAGAAAGAGAGAAGGGTACCAGGGCTGGGATAGAAACTTGAAAGTGTGGGATGACCCACATCCTCTAGCTAGTAGGTTCCACCTCCCAAAGTTTCTAAGGCATCCCAAAGAGAGTAGCACTAGCTTGAGAACCAAGCATCCGTCACATGAGCCTAGGGACATTTCCTATTCAAATCTTAGCAAATGACTAGCTCACACATCAGTTTTTGCTGCTCGTTACCTACTTCTTAGTAGTCCAGACTCTATTAGGTGTTAGCTTGGAAGAAGTTCAAATGTCCCAGGTCCCTCCACATGTGACAAGGAAAGTTGGCTATCTCATTAGCTGGGTCTGCAAGTAAAGGGGGGCGGGGAATCCTAATTGTCTTTGGAGTGGCTAATTCTCCACCTCATGTGCACAGATTCCAGACCCAGAGATCATTTCTGTTGATGTCTCAGAGGAAGGTGTGATGGCTCTGGGAAGCTAAAACGGTGCCTGTCTTATAAGTAGTTGAGTTTCTAGGAGAGGGGGGAAAAAAAGAACCCTCAGAATTCTGAAAAAGTTCAACAGGGACTGTGCTGATAATGGACAGCAAACATCAACAGGGACTAACGAAGGGTGAGAATATGGCCTTTTCCCAGATGCTCCACTTGGAATAAACTACATGTGGTCCAATGTTTCCCGCAGTCACTTAAAATTAACTGCAATCAAGAAAGCCATGTTGCTCTAAGCGATGGAGTAAGATCACTCAAAAGCACTACCTTGCCCACAACTGTTTGTAACTCCTTTTCCAGGGGATCTGATGCCCTCATACAGACATAGCTGCAGGCAAAAACACCAATGTACATAAAATAAAAAATAAATAAATGTTTTTTTTAAAGGAAAAGAAAAGAAAAGAAACTCTAAGACAACCACGTACTGCTCTTGTAGAGGACCAAAGTTCCCAACACCATGTTAGATTATTCACAGCCAACAGTAACTCTATCTCTAGGTCATCTGATACCCTCTTCTGGCCACTGTGGGCCTGGCACACTTGTGTGCAAATGCACATATAGACATAAATTTAAAATAAAAATAAATCAAAAAATGAAAGGAAGGAAAGAACACATTCATGAAGATGAGCTGCACTCTGAAAGGTTAACAAAAGCATGTTTCAGTAGACGTTATGAATCATCCACCCACTTCCATCCACTGCGTTGAAGTTCATTGCTACTCAGAAACTTCTAACTTGCCCAACAGAAGTGGGTGCTAGAAAGATAGCTCAACCATTAATAATGCATACTGCTCTTGCAGAGGACTCAAGTTTGGTACCCAGTCAGGAGGCTCACAATTACCCAATACTCCAGCTTTCACACACACACACACACACACACACACACACACACACGCACGCACGCACGCACGCACGCATGCACGCACATGCACTTAATTTAAATAATAAATAAATATAAATACAGCATCATTTTTAAAAGATGAAAGAAAATAAAACAAACTAAGCAATGATTCAGCCTGTGATTAACATTCAAGAATCAGAACTAAACAGATATAGTTGATATGCAGCTTTGCCATACACTCAACTTCAGTAAAGTATTCCTGTTCAGACAGGTGCTTCTTGCTTTGGACTTGAGGCACTCTTGTGGTGGTATTCTAATTGTACTGAAATGTGATTTTGATTGTATGTTAATAAATAAAGTTACCCGGGGGTCAGAGCTATTAGAGCCATAGCAAGAGTGTGGCGGTGGTGGTACACGCCTTTAATCCCATAGATCTCTGTGTGTTCAGGGATACAGCCAGCATTGGAGACATATGCCTTTAAGACCTGGGGGGCTGTACATACAGACAGTGACGAGGCAGTCATGTGTTTGGGTTTACAACCAATGAGAACAAAATACTATAAAAAGACGGACAGACAGGATATAGCTCTCTTTCGGGAAGCTGGGACACCGCAAGAGGAAGGGTGAGATTTTAGCTCTGAGCTCTGACCTCTCGGCTTTCTCTTTTACATTGGTTCTGTGTTTCTTATTTAATAAGACGGTTGGTTACATCTACACACTCTTCTCTCTGACAGTGAAGCAAGAGAAACACCATGATGTACATACACCAGGAATTTGTAAGACAAAACATTGAAACTTTCTATTTTAAAGAAAATCTTCATGCTATGCAAATCTGGCCAATACACCAGGCTTGTTAAAATTTTCTTCCTGAACAGAATTCGAAATGAATAAAAGTAGCATTTGATTTATACAATACTTTATTGAACAGTTAAATTGAAATTGTTGCAATGGTCATGAAGTACATTTACACATTCTGAATATAAACATATACTAAATAAGATGAATCTCCAGTAGAGATAAATGAGACACAATGGAAGGAAATGTATATGACTTTTAAAAACTCATAGTCCCTAAACTACGAGAACATTTAAATCTGATACTGTGATATATATATATATATATATATATATATATATATATATATATATAATTGAAAAATAGGTTTAATACCAGTCACACAAACACATGCTTAAGTTTGTACATATTTTCCTTTTTCCTCATTTTTGTTTCCTTCATTTGTCTTTGAGTAAATTTTTTCTGCATTTCTGAAACATCTTTTATTCTGTAATACTTGCATCAGCTTTTAGTATTAATAAAAGTACTTGTATCTTTTTAATATTAAACATCCTCTTAATAATCTAACTTGATCATTCATCTTTTTCTTTCCATAAGCCACTCAAGCAAAATTGGCCAATAAAATGTATAGACAAAAATAATACGTTTCTTCAGTCACCCATGCTGGATCCAACAGTGCGTGATAAATGCACGGTGGCCAGGAATGTCCAAATACAGCCTATTATAACCATTCTTAGTTACTGCCTTAATGAAGGTGTTTGGCAGTATTTGCAATAAATGTTAAGGTTATTTACTCTGTCACTTTGCAAATCAAAAAGAGTGAATGCATTAGGCATGATTTTGAAGGTCGAGAAATTTTTAAAATGATACTTGGAATTATTAAGGAATTTCAAGGACATTAATCATGAAAATAAAACCATTAGAGCTTCTAAACAAATGGAGCCAATATTGAGAGATTTTGTGTGTGTGTGTGTGTGTGTGTGTGTGTGTGTGTGCAGCTTCTCCCTCTCTCACAGACACTAAAATTGGAAACATACCACCGGCAGAATGTGACACTGCAGTCAGATATTCAAAGTCCAAATCTTGCTTGTCTTGATTATTTGTGACATTTTAAAATATCATTTTATGCCTTCATGTAAAAGTAGTCACATTAATAGAATTGCAGTATTAATAGAATTTGTTACAGTATTTTATAAAAGTGTTTTTTTTAGTTATCAGGAGGAGCTATAAAATGGGGAAAGACAATTACAGGAATGATTTTCTAGTCGCCTACATGATTAAAAATTCATTTTCTTGTCCTAACTCTCTAGCAGGAAAACATGGACTGTCACTGTAGTGTTTTCAACTAGTAAACAATATTGAAGGGAAATTTCTCCTTCAGACTTAATCCAAACTATGAGTTTTTACCTTGGTTTTCTCCATTTTTAGGGTTTTTTTCTTTCTTTCTTTTTTTTTAACCCATCCCTGGTCAGGAAATGAGATATCATCTCTTTTAAAAAGATTAAAGTCATTTCTCAGTCCTTGAAAGTCTGAGCTAATTCCTTTCTGAAACAGATCAATGCCCATCAACATTGTTGGTCCATCATCCCCAGTCAGTCTGGATGACATAAAAAAGAAGAGAAGACACAGCTGGTCAGCTACCTTGAGAGAGAGAGAGGTGTTATCTTACTAAAATTCGTTCCAAATCTACAGTGTGTGTCATGGTTGTTTGACCAAAACTGCTCTCTATCTTTGCTTCCAATACCACTCAAGAAATAGTCAGCAAAATGCTGCGCAAACAATATCACAAGATTACAAAAAGAGGTTTTCAGTGCTCCCAGAAATTGATGTCCCATTTTCTTATTATTGTTTATTTTCACATGTGTGATACATAGACTGGTGTCTAGGGGTTTATTTAAAATAATTTTATTTAAAATAAAAAATCCCACCCAGAAGTGTTTGTCATTACCAAATTTTGACTCCATAATTTCTTTCAAGTCTCTGGCTTAAATTCAAATCTAGTGTTAATATTTTAATGGGCTTATGTAAGAAGGAAATAAGTTTTCTCACTCACTGAAACATTGACACATCATCCATTCCCATGGTACACATATAGGCACTCTGACAGGGGCTAGGACACAGAAATGTTAGTAGTTAAATACATTGAACTTCTTTTTTAAATCAAAGTATAGAAGTATATCTAGTATTTTGCAGTTAGCATAAAGTGGCATTTATTTCAGCTAAACTATAGTCTATTCAAAAACTTTTTAAACTTACAAAATATTGCCCATTTAATCTTTTTAATACTTTTAGCAACAGGTTCAACATAAGCTATAAATTTATTTGAAATACGAGAAAATAATTAATCATGTTATTCCATTATATTATATTATTATGTTAATATTTAATGACAATTATAGATGTTAATACAAAGGTATTCATAGTGTAGTAACGTAGTAACCAACTTAAAAATTTATGGCATTCAAGGAAAACATTAGTGGTATAGCCAGCCCAGTTAAGATGCATGATAGACACTTTATCCATCATCTCTGAGTAAGTGGTGTGTTCTTCTGAAACTATTTGGCTAACATGGATTATTATTATTTTTATATCCTATTGATCATATATTTAATTTAATTTATCCAAGCCTTTTATAAATGCATTAAACTAACAACAGTATTCAATAGAATCAAGGAAATTTTGATATCAAAGTCAAAAGCAAACCTTGGGATAGTTTCTCCTCTCACAGAAAAACCTATTACTGACAGTGAAAGTCTGATGTAATTTTTGGGAAAGAATACAAGCTGAATGTAGACATAAATTCATAAACATTGGTGGATTTCAAAAGAATGTCTCTGTTGTTTCATCGGTGCCGTAAAAGAAAAGATGAATTTTTAGATAAGACTCCATTATAAAAGAGAGACTAAATTAAGCATTCTTTATTGCTGAAGTAAGTCATTTCAAATTACCTTGTCTTTTAAATTAGGTTTAGTTTGTCTTAATTTACAGCATGAATGATCATATTTTAATCTCCAAAATACTCAACAGAGAATCTATGCCAAAGCAAAATTACACTCAACTCCTACCATTTCCTCTATCTTTGGCAATTCAACCTGCCTTTGAGTAACTCTTCCAACACATCGCTGTGTAACTGAGACAGTGGGATCCTTCAAGTAACCCACAGGTTATAGAATTGCTATCAGCTAATGAAACCACCATTCATGCATGTGTGGGAAAGATTATCTCAACAGAAAAAAAAAAAGCAATAAGCTTGCAGAAATACTTGGTTAACCATCAAGACAAAGAGAAGTTTCACATACAAAAGAAAGCAATCATTGAAAGACCTTTAGTGTTGGGGGGGGGAACACTCGGTGGTATAGCTAATATTAAAATTTTCATTTGCAGTGATTGTATTTTAAATGCTTGAAGAGATTATACAATATAAGACATTATAAAGCAAATATTGTGCATTGCTCAGTCCTCTTCCACAGTAAGTGAAGTCTCTCCTAGTATGCTGACTACTCCTTCCTCGGGAGCTGGGTCTCCTCTTCCTTAATTGATCATGGGTTCCTATCTGTCCCATAAAGGCAGCAACGCCTTTACACACTAGCTCAGAGAATCTCTAAAGTATTAAAACACTGGCCCTGATAGCATACCACATGATAACACCAATAGTTTCATTTGTGGATATAGAAAATATGACCCAGAGGTAATATGAATTAAGAACCCAGGCAGTGGTAGTGCATATCTTTAATCCCAGCACTCACTGAGAGAGAAAAGAAGAAGAAGAAGAAGAAGAAGAAGAGGAGGAGGAGGAGGAGGAGGAGGAGGAGGAAGGGGAAGGGGAAGGGGAAGGGGAAGGGGAAGGGGAAGGGGAAGGGGAAGGGGAAGGGGAAGGGGAAGGGGAAGGGGAAGGGGAAAAGGAAAAGAGGAGATGAGAGCAAAGGAGAGGGGAGGGGAGGGGAGGGGAGGGAGGGGAGGGGAGGGGAGGGGAGAGGAAAAAACAGTCATTTAGTCCAGCACTTTCCATCATAATTGTGGCCTCCACTTGTTTCTTTTTGCAAAAGAACCTAGACTCTGTGCATCCCATAGTCTCTTAAGAACAGAGAACTGCTGAAAAGCTGTCTGGCAGTCTTTGTTTTCATGACTGTGTTTCTCTAATGAGGCCATAATTTTCTTCTTCAAAGCCCACTTTACTGGCTTTGTGGATTATTTTTAACACTACTCTTCCCTGACCTTTACTTCTTTGCTGTATATTTTAAGAGGTCCTAAATTGATTATTATGGGAACAAGCCAGGCACTGGGAATGTTTAAAGGCTCCCTGGGTGACTGGTTCTATGTGCAACAAAGTTGGAAACAACTTTTCTGAACTACATGTTCTGTAGAAAAATAAAATACATATGTTTTGATTCTTTCCAACCATTGGCTTAATTTTTTACTTCACAAAGTAATATAAATTTGGAGCCTCACATTAAATAACAGTAAATATGGTTTCCATAAACTATCCATATATTGAGGCAGGGGAAATGGCTTAAATGATAAAGGCCTTTCCACACAAGCATGGGGATGTGAATGTGGATCTCTACCACCCATGTAAAAAGCTCCGTGCACACCTGTACTCATAACACAGGGGAAGTCAAGACAAGTAGATACTTGGAACTTGTGGGTCAGCTAGTCTAGTTGAAATCAATGAGTTCCAGATTCAAAGAGAGATTCTATCTCAAAGATAAGGTAGAGAGTGACTAGAGAAGATGCCTGATGCTGAGTTCTGACCTGCACACTCATGCACTCACACACAAGCATAAATATCTGTATATCTATATCATTTCCTTATAGTAAAACTATGTATCTAATAGATCATGTTCAAATGACAAACTCAAACACGGCAGAGTGAATTTATCACTGTAATGCATGCTACTTATCTGTTCTTCACTGTGACATAATACATGAGAAAGTCAACTTAAAAGGAAGGAAGCGTCATATTAATAATTTACTTTTTATTTTTTGGTGCCATGGATTGATTCAAGCTGTCACACAGGCTAAACAATCACTCCACCACTCAGTTACACTCCAACCCCAGCCACCAAATGACCAAATGATTGTGTGTGTGTGTGTGTGTGTGTGTGTGTGTGTGTGTGTGTGTGAGAGAGAGAGAGAGAGAGAGAGAGAGAGAGAGAGAGAGAGAGGTTGGAAGTCATACCCAGGACCCTCAGCATGCTAACCAAGTGTTCTAACACTAAACTATATTCTTCACTTTCTTTTCTGATAATGTTATTTATTCCTGGAAATATTCATAAGTTCACACTCTCCCTAATGTCCCCAACTCCATCTCCCTCCCAACTTGTCCTCTTTTGCCCAGGTTTAAAGTACTGAGAATAAAAATGTCTCCTGTGGAGTAGACCTCAGACCCAAGCAGAAAGTAGTTGATTTCCCCCCTAACAATTACACCACTATTTCACCAAGGACACTTCTTCCCAAGCAAGTCAGTACTGTAGCATGCAGGGTCCAGCACTGGATGAGACCAATAATGGTTGTCCCCACTCCACCACCACCCCCGAAGCTTGCATAGCATCCATACTGCCTGACATGGAAGGGCCTAGACCACAGTAAGTAGTGCTATCCCTGGGCCTGTGGTCCTGTGATATGTAAGAAAGCAAACTGAGCAAGCCAAGAGGAGCAAGACATTAAGCCAGTAAGCAGCACTCCTTCATGCTCTCCACTTTAGTTCCTGCTGCCAGGTTCTTGCCTTGCTGGGGTTCCTTCATTGCCTACCCCTGGGGCCTCACTGGAACCTTCAAGCCAAAAAAGCACTTTCTTCTTAGTGGCAAAACCATTGCTTGGGCTGGAATCCCAGACTTGATAAAAAGAAGAAAGGAAGCTGAGAACCAGCATTCATTCATTCCCTTCTGTTCTCTGTGCACACAATGTGCAAGCTGCCTAATGCTCCAGCTACCTTGCTTTCCCACTCCAAGAGACTGTATCTTCAAATTGCAAGCCGAAAAAACCCTTCGTCCTTGAACTGCTATTCTTAGATGCTTTGTTACAACAAGAAGTAAAGTAAATAATACAGCAGCTAACGTCACTGCCCATGTTTTAGAGAATGAGGAAAGAGACTCCTTTTTTGAGAGTATTCTAGGCTGGAAAACAATCTGCCATGCTCAGTTAGCTTCTGATGAATGCCCTTCATGTTCAGACGCCAAGCTAGGTCCAGATGATTAAAATTCAAGTGAGTGAATGTCCCTGCATGCAGGTAGCTTCAGCAGCTCAGTCCCATGCTGCTTCCTTCTCCAGGCCTCAGCCAGGACTGCAGTCATGCTATGAGAGTCACATTCATATGTTTCAGCTGCGATCACAACTTTGCTTTGCTTGTAAAGTTTTAGTTTATTGGTCTCACGTTCTAGTCTAAAAATTACATCTTGAACTTCTACACTGTTAACTCACAATGTTTAATATGCATAACTTCTCACCTTTTACATATCATTCATTTTTTCATCACATTATAACAGTACTTTTAATAGCCAAAGCACTAAAGGTATGTACACACATACACACACACACACACACACACACACACACACACAAATACACACAGACTAATGACCCCATCTTCTGTCATGCTTCCAAATAGTCTATGTAACTAGAATTGTTTCATCAACACATTCCCAACACAGATTATCAGGCCACACATTCTTCAAATGTATAACCTCTAGTCCTTATTTCTGTGGCTGGTCAGAAGCAAAGGCATAGGCAACTTCTCAGGAGCCATATTTGATATATATTATCTATAACAAATACACCATCAAAATGTGAATTTACTTTAATGACTTAATACAAATACATGTACATTCCACGAAATATTACTTTCTATTTTACAACTTTACAAAAGTACTATTTCACACTATATGCTATAAAATCTTTTCAACTATTTACAATTTATGTTAGATGATCTTAAGAAGTAACAAAATCCAGGCCGGGCGGTGGTGGCACATGCCTTTAATCCCAGCACTCAGGAGGCAGAGCCAGGCAGATATTTGTAGGTTCGAGGCCAGCCTGGTCTATAGAGCTAGATCCAGGAAAGGCACAAAGCTACACAGAGAAACTCTGTCTTGAAAAACCAAGAAGAAGAAGAAGAAGAAGAAGAAGAAGAAGAAGAAGAAGAAGAAGAAGAAGAAGAAGAAGAAGAAGAAGAAGAAGAAGAAGAAGAAATCCATGCAGCAGAAACCCAGGATTGATATTGTTTTCAATAACAGAAAACTCTTAATTAATAAAGATTTATCAGAGATGGATGGCTGATTTTATGAAAGTAAAAATTTAATTAACAAAACCAATTAAGGATACATCATGGGCCTTGATGACCTTAAACTGCATCACTAGGGTTTTGTGTGTTTTTTTTTTAAATTTTGGTTTGTTTTTTTAATTATCATTAATAGCAACATTGATTACTATGCAGAAAATACGCTGTTTGCAAAAGCTTCTGATGGATACAAATCAGTAGACAAGTGGGAGGATTTATAAGACCATTTCTCCTACATCGGTATCCAACATAAGGGTTTAAAGGCAATCCTTGCATGTGAACACTTTTCAGGTCAGAATAAGTTAGCTTTGAAAGCATATAATTTCCTGAGATTCAAACAGAGATTTGGTTTGTGGCTTTCAACTTTTGTGATGTTCCAGCTCTACTGTACAACCAATATCAGTAAAGAGAATAAACGATAAAGTGTTTCCAAGTTTATAATCAACCAAAGCAGTCTACTTTCATTTCCGTGCCTAGTCTGCTCATTTTGCGGTAGAGGTAGGTTATTTGAGATTCCATGCTTTACCGGTGCTGCCTAAAATGAACATTCTTGAAGGTTCCTGCTGTGGGAACTTTTATTGTTCTTTTTTTTTCCTGTGTAATATACTATCAACTTGAAAAGACAGAACACAACTGAAAGCTATTTTGATATGTGCCTTGGATACAGTTACAGCCCATATTCTACTCTAAAATATTTCTCAGACATTAATTAATTAAACTGTCAATTACATTTGTAGCTAGAGTTTTCCTGCCTTGCCCACAGTCAGGACAAATCTTTGTCACCCGCCAGTCCCACAGCCGCTCAGACCCAACCAAGTAAACACAGAGACTTATATTGCATACAAACTGTATGGCCGTGGCAGGCTTCTTGCTAACTGTTCTTATAGCTTAAATTAATACATTTCCATAAGTCTATACCTTGCCACGTGGCTGGTGGCTTACTGGCGTCTTCACATGCTGCTGGTCATGGCGGCGGCTGCAGTGTCTCTCCGCCTCAGCCTTCTGCTTCCCAGAATTCTCCTCTCTCCTTGTCCCACCTACTTCCTGCCTGGCCACTGGCCAACCAGTGTTTTGTTTATTGACCAATCAGAGCAATTTGACATATAGACCGTCCCACAGCATACATTAAATAGATTACTTGAAGGGACTGACTTTTTTCAGAATTATATGATTCCAAAACTGAATTTTGAAGGCATCCAATAAATATTAGCAATGTACAATTTATAGAAGTAACCTATGGAGGTATTCATATTATCCTACTATATTCTAATATATAGGGAAACTAAGTCATTCAGCTTCATAACCCATAAAAGATCAGAAATCACTTCAGGTCCAGCAGTAAAATTAAAAGCTTTCCATATTCCACTTATAACCATACGCACCGTACTATAAATCCTCTGTTTAGGTATCATTCAATTCTCCTTTAGCTCAAGTAGAAGAAGAGTTCCTTTTAGACCTAGAGGTCTTTGGTTCAAGTGCCCAAATGGAAGGATTTGTCATAAAACTACAAAAAGAACTTTGATTAAAGAACTCCTAATGAAGATCTGACATTTAATCTGCTCTTTTATTGGATACAATCTTTAAATATTCTCTCCTTATGAATTCACTTCATATTCATTTGAAATAGTACTTGATCATAGGAACGTGACTGTGTGCTGCCACTAAAAGAAGATAATTAAGCAATATGTTCTGCCAAGGACATTGCCACCCTACCACATTCATCATCCCACTTGGATGGTTAATAATTTCAGTAATGTTGCCATGACATTATAATGAGAACATTTCATATCCTGCAGCTCCTTTGTCAATTGGACCTGCTCTAAGGTCAAATGCTGGAAGCTTTGTAATAAAGCTCTCATATGTTTGCTGTGCCCCATCTGAGGGGCTCTCCCCCAACATTAGTAAAGAAAAATGCCAGTAGAGCTTAGATGGTTCCTGAGGGAAATCTCCTCATAGCCCAATTACCCTGGTGAACATTCCACTTGTATGCAGTGGAAAAAAAAACAATGTGTGAACTTGCACAAAGTATCACAAAGCACATGCATTAGTGCAGGTATAGATGTGCCAAGATAAAATGCTAAGAAATAGAGTTATAACTAAGGAATAATTTTTTAAAAAAAAAGGTTCCATGAAACTAGCTTAAACCTGAATGAGTAATAACTATTTTGGGGTCATTGTTTCCAGAGATTTGCAAATATAAAATTTCTCTCTCATCCATGACTTCAGCTAAAACATTAAAACAGAGACAGACTAAAAGAATTGCCATGAGGATTTGGTTTTCAGAGTTCCAGGCGCGCGCGCGCGTGTGTGTGTGTGTGTGTGTGTGTGTGTGTGTGTGTGTGTGTGTGTGTTTTCCCAGAAAGACAACATGAAGAACACACCAGAAAAGACACTCTTAGAGTAAAAAAGAAAATTATTTCACATTTTATCATTTTTATTTGTTGAAGGAAACAACATTAATAGATGCTAATCTACATTTGTGGATTTAAATTAGTTTATAATTGGAATAATGTAAAATCATGAAATCCTGTATGATGGTAGAAAAGACTCTAAGATGCACTGTGAACATCCTTAGACTACACAGGATACAGACATTGGTCCTCAAAAAAGACCTTGGGCAAGTCTTCCTGTGGACTCCTTGGGAATGTAGGTCACTGTCCCAACATTTTCAACATTTTCTTAGTGCTTAAAGTCTGAGGAAAATTAAATTAAAATACCAGATCAGAGAAAGATGATGTAGGAGGAAAGAGCTTATTGTTTTATAGTTTTCATTGAGAAAAATAAAACAAACAGAAAGACATTGGTAGCATTTTCTTATTAAAATTAGCATTGTTCATATTATAAATAACATCTATCTTCCCAGGTTCAGCTAGAGTCTTTTTCCCTCAATAAAAATTCTTGTATCTCTATAAAGAAATAAGGTTGAATCAGGACTCTACTTAGATACAACACTGTGTCTACAACAAAGGATTGTGTAGGAAAACAAAGAATTGTTTTTCCTCCTCATGAGTTTTCCTACTCAAAGTTATGTTTCTGGCTAAAGCCACTGTATTTTCCCATCCCCCCTGAAAAAAAGCATGTAAATTCATCTCATATGAGTTTAATAAAGTACAGGAAATTCTGGAAATTAAAACTCACAGAAACAGGACAACCTGTACATTCTATGCTAAGTTTCATAAGGAGAGCAGCTAGCTAGCTATGATGAAGTGGGATAGGGCACACAGAAGATGATCTCTTGGAAATAAACTGGAGGGGAACCACCTACTAACTCAACCTCCATACCTGCATTTGTGTCTGAGTTGTCCTGTCTCTAGGTCTATGGCATTCCTTTCTTCTAACTGCCAGGTGGCTATCTCTCACTTAAGATCTTATGATGAAAACAAGGAAAGGTCAGAAACATTCTTCCAAGGTTGTAACCCATGATTCAAGAGAGAAAGACAAGACAAAGTGGAGTCAGATAGACCTGCTGTTTTTCCAAAGGCCATGATACTATATTAAGGGATGGCAAGGGCCTGATGCTCATTCATTGCAATTGCTTTCACCTTTCCTTCCATGAGATTTTTTTCTCTAAGGAAGTTATTTCTGTTCTTCTTTTAATCACCACTTCCAAGCACAGTGTTTGACTCAAAAATCAGTCATCTCTATTATACATTGGAGACCAGAGGTAGAAGTTTTTCAAGACCAAACTGGAAAGAAATCATAAATACGTAGAAACCAATGGAGTTAGATGGACCAAAACTATGAAAAGACACTGCAGGGGCTGGAGAGATGGTTCAGTTCTCAGCATGCACATCAGGTGGATCACAAACCACCTGTCACTCCAGCTCCAATGTCCTCTTCTGGCTTCCAAGGGTACCCTCACAAGCATGTTTGCCTACCCATGCACAGATGCACTCATACTTATGAACAAAAAAAAACAAAATAATTCCTTTTTAATAGAAGAAATAGGTCCTTATGAATAGAAAATAATTGAGGTTCATTCTTCTCAGTGCTAGGTAGAATTTCTCACTTAACTTCAATAATCATCAGAAATAATCACCAGAAACCTTGAGATCTCCCCTCTCTCCAAACAGGCAAGTATTTTCTCATGAAGCACACTAGATGGTATAAAGGTCATATCTTCTTTTTATGAAAGATATATTGGTGCTCCTGACTATTAACGTGCACTCATCTGCTCAAAATATAAATGAAATCATTTTTTTCTATATTTAACCTCATGATTTGGTCCTTTAAGGAAGAAAATATTAATTCAGATATCATTTTCTTAATTTTTATGGAAATCCCTTATTTTGTGTTCCAGAAACTTAGTCCCATGCTCAATTTCTTTTACTTAAAAGCTTATAAGCTTCAAGTTAATAACTTTATTGCACAGAGGGTTTTTGTAAATATGAGTGCCAAAATTGTTTTTGGATATCTGAGTTTATTCATTTTTAATTTAGAAGTAAGCAAAACTCTTCCACTTCAGTACTTTGACATGATTGGTTATTGTAAAGTCACTCTTAATCATAGAATAAGTTACCTTTGGAAAGTGACAAGGGAAAAATAGAGTCCAGGTTCATCAATACTTTTACAACAATCCAAAAAGCAAGGAAGAAAATAATTTCTGCCTACTTTCTCCTAAAGAAACCACTGTTTCTTCCAGCAGCAACTGAAAATATTGCTGGTTTTTAATTCCTAAACTGCCCTAAAATTCCTTCATTCTTACATTTTTCTCTTGGTATTTACTCTAACATTTATAAACTTTCCATGTGGCCAAGTAACTAAGAATCCCATTGGGTGTATCATGTAAATAGTAAATAAAATATTATATGTGATAAAAATGTGACAGTTGTCTAGTTCTTGTATTTCAAGAGCTTCCCATGATTTGTTTGTTAGTGGGTTGGTTTTTTGTTTTGTTGTTTTATTTTGTTTTGTTGTTGTTGTTTTTTGTAGGGCAGGGGTTTCAAGATAGTCTTTCTCTGTGTAGCCCTGGATGTCCTGGAACTTGTTTTGTAGACTACGCTGGCCTCAAACTCATAGAGATCCCACCTGCCTCTGCCTCCTGAGTGCTGGGATTAAAGGCGTGCGCCACCACCCTCCTGGTTTCCCATGTTTGTTTTTTTTTAACTGTGACCTCTTACATGTAACAGCAAAGTCATCCTCCTTCCTGTTTCTCTAGAATAATTCAGATTTTTTTCCTGAACTTAAACCCACAATTTAAGGGACTATGAGCAAAGCTCAGTTTAATGAGACAAAGAAATAAGGCAGGGAGAAAGGAGAGTGTGAGGGGAAAAGAAATAAGAGAAAGAAAGAGACAAAGGGGAGAAAGAAGAAGGAGAAGGAAGGAAAAAGAAATTCGACATTGAAATAAACGAATGTTTATTCTGTAACCCAAGTAAATAAAGATAAGCCATCAAATGCCAATGGCACATTTCATCTGAATTTAAGAAAGGGTGGACACTAAAGACAATTGCTAGTAGCCTTAAGAAATTGATCTTAAAATAAACCCCTAGCACCAATCTCATTATTTATTATATTTAAGGCTTTCTCAATGAGAGAGAACCCATACATGACACCGCTAAAGTAACCTGAGAATGGACAGGTCGTGAGCCTGTGGGAAAACTTACTACTAAGTGTAGAGGATAAACTGACCTATCTGATTCAGGATCAGTCCCAGAGAAGTTCACAAAAATAAACATATATTTTACTATAAATCTTATAACAGTGGAATATCCCATAGCAAAACTATAACAATAAACATACAGAATAACAATAAGGCACACAGAATCCTGTAGAGACTAGTTTATATCATATCAGTTGAAAGGATATATGTGAAAGTCTTCATAAATGTTACTAAGGGTTATGCTTGAGGTGAGATAATTTACGGTCAAACCAGAAGCCAATTTGTTTACCATAGACACAAACCATCCTACAGAAAAGTGAGCTAAGGTCAAAACTCTATAAACATAAAGTCAAATAATAGTTAAGCTCTTTACCAAACACTATTTCGATTCTTCTAAATTACTTTTTCAATTAAGCCACATACTTGGGCCTTTTCCAGAATCTTAGTCAAACATTTAGCTAGACTTTCCCATTCTTAGTATTATAGCTGATCCGTTTCCTCATTCTTCATTATCCCTAGGTGCTGTCTTGATCTGTCTTCAGCAAGAATCATGGTAAACAGGTTTAGCCAAGAATAACCTGTCATGAGCAAGAAGATAGATACACATAGTATTTTTAATTATATTTTATTATGCTGAGAGTCATACTCTAGGTTTACACTCTAAATTCCTAACTATGGTTCTAAATCTATCTCCCTAAGCCTGCTTACCTGTGAAAAGTCTCTGATTCAAGGGTCAGGATCCTGGGGAAGACTCTCCAGCCTCAGGGCAGATCAAAGTGGCATCTCTCCAGATGTGCAGAGCAGAGCACTGCTCTTGGTCTCTGCTTATGTACTGTCCATTTGGGCATCATGGGATTCTAGGACTATGCCTGGTGATCTTGAGTGAGTGATGTCACTGGGTTCTGGTTTTCAGGTGCAGCCTGAGTATAGTGGGGTTCCCGACTAGGCTATTTTTACATGTCTAAAAGGCATTTTTTACAATGCTCGTTATAATACCGTTTGCCCCTGACAGTTCATCTAGGTAGTTTTCAATTGACTATTGACCCCACTCTTGTTAGTAAATTCCCACCTACCTATGCTACATTTGTAGCTGAACTCAGTCTCTCCGATGTAGCATGAATCTTAAAAGTTCTTATTAATAAAATCAAACCTGAGGCCAGTTACTGGGGTCAATGCTGGTAGATCAGAGAGACAGAACAAGCCACAGCCACCTCACCTCGCCAGATCCTCAGCTGGTCTTGCTTCCTCAGACTGGAGGCCTCTGAATCCTCATCCAGCATGGGTCTCAGCTGAATTGCTGCTCAAAAGCCTGAATGCTTAACCAGTCAAATGCTTCTAGTTCCTGGTCTTCACACCTTATATACCTTTCTGCTTTCTACCATCACTCCCTGGGATTAAAGGCGTGAGTCACCATGCTTGGCTGTATCCTTGAACACATGGATTTCTGCCTCTGGGATGCTAGGATTAAAGGCGTGTGCTACCACTGCCTATCCTTTATGTTTAATATTGTGGCTGCTCTGTCTCTGACCCCAGATAAGTTTATTAGCATGCACAATATTTGGGGAACACAATACCACATTTCCTCTCTTTTTGTCTAAAATTTAAAAAAATCTTATAACTAATACAAGAAAAATTATATTCAGTAAGTATATACAATATACACAGTCAAGATTATATTAATGATGTCTAGTCCAGATAAAAACTCAATTATATATATATATATATATATATATATATATATATATATATATATATATAAAACAATGTCCAGTCCAGTAACATCTGATAAACTCAGACCAAAAAATTTTCATTACTTATCTTATTTAAAACAAGTAAAGATATCTTTAGGGAATCTTGAAAAGAAAATTTTTGGGTTAATTGTCAAGTCCTGTATCACTTATCCAGTCTCTGCATAAAAGGAAAGTTCAGGGATTGTCATAAGTCCTTGCTCAAGTAGTCTGTTAGGCTGGATCATCTCAGCTAGTCATCTCGAAATTGTCCTGACCAGTTTGTAGTCCAACATCAATTTTTCCATGGTGTTAATTGGCTTAATGGCTTTATCATAGTCCATGTAGAATCATCTTTGTGGGATCCCGTCATCCTTTTGAAGATTTCAAAGTCACTGTTAGACGTGGTCATGGTTCCCTTTAGAATTTTTTTTTTTTTTTTGGCCTCCTCTGTGGTTTGGAGCAATCACAGTCTGATAAATGTCTGTCTCTCAAAACCATGAGCATTCTTCCCTAGAAGAGAATATCTTCACAGCAATTTCTCCCCACCATTTGTCGTGCCAAACTTTTCCAAACTGACCTTTGTTGATGCTTTCTTGTAACACAATAGTCCAGCAGCATTAAACCCTTCGTCCCAGGTAGCAGCATCACCGCAGTCACCAACACGATGAGAAGGAGCTGGCAACGTGGAGCAGTAGCCACTACTTCCATGGTCCCATCACTGTTTGTGGCTCAGTCCGGGCCGAAGCTTCTCCCAAGCCTCCTAGGCCGGCCTCAAACTCCGTATCCTCCTACCGGCCCATGTAGCATGAATCTTAAAAGTTCTTATTAATAAAATCAAACCCGAGGCCAGTTATTGGGGTCAATGCTGGTAGATCAGAGAGACAGAACAAGCCACAGCTACCTCACTCCTCTATCACAAACCCCATTGGTATAGTTCCGACCTGTTAAGATTGTCTGAGTGAAGGCTGACTTACATTTTGGCATGATATTTCTATTTGTTTGTTTTTGGAGGTATGGATGTTTGTTTTTGAAGGTATTGCATATTTAACCTAATGTCTTGTACATGGTAGGCAAATTCTCTCTCACTGACATATATCCCTATCCCTCTTTTTTTTTTTTTTTTTTCATTCTAAGACCAATTCTAGTTACTCCAGCTGGCTTCGAACTCATTCTAGAGCCCAAGTCCATCTTGAACTTGTAATTCTGTCTTAGCCTAGCAAGCAGGTAGAATTATTAGCATATACCATAGGCCTGGCCACAATATTTTTTCAAATAAACTAACTCTGAAGGGATGTGTGTGTGTGTGTGTGTGTGTGTGTGTGTGTGTGTGTTCAGTCTCCGATTTTGATTGCTGCCACAGAGAAACCCTTTGATTTTGTTGTGTGATACGAACATCTTTTGTTCATATTGAGCCCCTTTCATTCATACCTGAGCTTAAGGAGATGAGCATTAATGGGCTCATAGATAGCTTCAGGATGGGAGCTGGTTGCCATATGAACTCCTCACATCATGAAAGTATAAGAACCTTCAGCCCCACGCTAGGGAGGAAGAAAAGGTCACTACTTATTGCATCCTTTATAATAAAATGATACAGTAAATAAAGTGTTTCCCTTGGCTCTGTAAGTCATTACAGTTAATTTTTGAGCCCAAATATGGGGGTGCACATCATTGGTACCTCTTAAAATTTATTCATCCAGTCAGAATGTAAATAGACTATGCGTCCTGTTTGTGACTGGCCTCCTAAAGGCAGTTTTGTGGGACCAAACAAGCCCACTGCACCAGCAGTAACTCCGGGAGTAAGTGTCAGAATTGAACTGTTGAATGCATGGCTGATGATGGAGAATTCAACAATTCATATTTGGTGTCAAGAGAAAACGCTCTCACCTGCATGCATGAACTTTAATAATCCTCTGACATTCCAGACTCAGTTCTGCTTTCAGATTTTAGAAATGTCACCAACAGCAAAAGGTTCCCAGGCTGAATTTATTAGCATCCTTTAGCTGAGAGTTCACACTTATCGTAGTACATTGCAAGTTGGTCCACCCCATCCACAAAACACAAATTTATGAGTGGCAAAACTACAGGTAATGGATAAATATTAGCTTAATTTAAAAAAAAAAACAATAGGAATGGCAATGTCTTAGTTCTAAGCTGAAATAATGACTTGCATAGTCCTGACCTGTCTTAACCATAACAAAAATTGAGCTGCAGAAAACTTAGGGTGGTCACAAAACTCTGCAGCCAGATAGGCCCCATAGACTGTTTATAAAATTTAAGAAAGTCATATAATAGATTAAGATTACAATATACTAAAGAATGATAATGATTATAAGGGGTAACTGCCACTCTCAAAAAACCATTGTGAGTACAATATGATCTGATCATTTGTTTTCTTTTAAGAAAGGGTGATGCTATATAGCTCTTAAACTCACTGTGTAGCCCAAGATGGCCTCAAATGTACAGTACTTTCACCCAGCCTCCTGAGTGCTGGAATTAGAAGCATGAGTCACTGTATTCAATTTGGTGTGCATGAATTCTTTTGAACAGCAATTACTAGTTTCTTACAAAAACTTAATATGTAACTACCATAAGATGTAACAATCATACTTTTGGTTATTTACCAAAGAAAAGTGAAAGCATGTGACTTCTTTTTTGAGCAGAAAAAGATTTGCGTGCGTGCGTGCGTATATGTGTGTGTGTGTGCGTGCATGTGTGTGTGTGTGTGTTATCTTTTATTGATTCTCTGGGAATTTCACATCATGCATCCCAATAATACTTACTTCCCAGTCCTTCTATGTCTGCCCTCACGGCCCCCTCCTTTGTGGCCTCCCACCACCACCAAAAAAAAAGTAAAAATAAAAGTAAGAATGAAAAAGAAGGACAAAGTCCGATTTGTGTTATCCATGTGCTCATTGAAGCACAGCCAAACTCTCAGTGGTCTGCCCCTTAAACAGAGCTGAGTACTTCCCCTCCTGCACTCCCACCAGAAGCCATCATTTGTGGAGAGCCACACTTCAGCATCCCTGTAACACTTTTTAAGAGTTCTCTTAGGTGGCTTCCTGTCTAGGCTGTTATTCCATTTTCGGTGAGGGGACTTGTCAGAGAAGCTTTCTATGCCCCCCACCCCCGACAACTGTGCACCTGCAGTCATTGATACCCTGCAAAAGTAGCTTCCTTGCTCTTCACAGTCAGCAGCAGCACAGATTTCCTGCCTCCACATAGTTTCTAGCGACAGTGCAGACCATGAATATGGCTCCTGGCTGTAATGAGACCACGGACCCAGACCAGGCCCTAGGAGACAGCCTGGACCATGGATATCACCATGGCCTTAGGTGGCAGTGCAGGCCACTCAGATCAGTATGGCCCCCCGCAGCAGCATGGCCCATGGATAGCAATGTGGCTTCAGGCTGCAGCACAGACCACCGGCATCTGTGTGGCCACAAACATCAATACAGCCCCCAGTGAGGGGCAGGCACAGCCCAGTCACATGTAACTACTTATAAGCAAATATTATAGTGGCTTTATTCATAATAACTAAAGCTGAGAAAGGAAAAGCAAAATCAACTTGTAAGTAAACTGTGCTGCATTCATGTAATTCAGTTCAACCCTGAGCAGTAAAAAGGAACAATGTGCCAATACAGTCATGAACATGGATGAATGTTCAAAACATGAGGCCAAGTGAAAGGAAGAAGCAAAGCATAGAAACCTACATGCTAGATGATTTTATTTATATACTACTCTAGAAAGAAAGGACCAGAAACAGAGCTTTGGTTGTTAAGGCATGGGTATCTAGGAAGAGAGACCTTGGGATTGTAAAGGTAATGATAATGATCCACTTCTTAGTTATGGTAGTATTTCAGCATTCTGTTTATCCAAACTCACCAATTTAATCACTGGTGAAGGATGACTTTTGCCATCACAAAGGGGAGCTTTCTTCCTCACCCAATGATGGGTTCATGGCTGAGAGCTCTACAACTAAAGGAAAGACAAACAAGAAAGAAGTACACAGATCTGTTTACTATTAGTGTGAGTTACACAACAGTGGCCTATAGAAGTTAGGCACCAAAGAAATATGAGTAACCTTCATACTCTGTGTTTCATTTGATGAGGAAGAGAAGACTTATAGGGAGATATAGTTAGAGGTCAGCACAATAGGTCTACTAGTCATAAGCCAAGAGAGCTTAGGGGGGCTAGTTGTTCATATTTTTCTTGGCATTCTCACGCCTTCAAGGATAAGGATGTTTCTTTCCTTCAGTGATAAGAAGGGCAGCTCCAAAGAGAAGGTTTCACTTTGGATGATGGTCAGAAAATCCTTTTATTGATGGTTTCCAGGGAAATCAGGGGAAGGTAAGGGCTCCTTTCCTATTCTACTGTTTCCTCAAATACTACGGTGTCATTTGGGACAAGTGCCAAAACCTATTCCATACGCTGATTAGACCTTAATAATTTCTGACTTTAATAAGTCATAATACAGTATTTAATCCTGCTACTGTTAGAAAACATTAAACATAAACATTGCCAATACTGTGTCTTTTCCCCTTAGCTCCATTTATCCATGACATAAATTAGGAATCCCAAATAGTAGGGATCTCTAACTTTTTTTATGTTGATCTTAAATTTGCAGTTAAACTGTTTTCTGTTTTGTTTTAGTTTTGAGTGGGCTGTTCTTCTTGTTGCCTTTGCTGCTTTTTCGTTTCCTTATTGGTTTAAGATGTCTGCGGTAGACAGTTGAAGCAATCAAAGTTAACCCTCTTTATGTTTGTGTCACTTGAAACTTGAATAAAGGAAAGTGAAATATTGTCTTTAAAGGTGACACCATCATCAGCCATAAGCCTTGGTGCATGAGCCTTGGTATCAGTATTCACACCAGCTTCATCAGTCCTAAAGCAGACAGAGCTGACGGAACTGCAATAAACGGTAAATGTGAAGTGATCCTGGACAGAGTCTGTAACATGATGCCGCATCTTCAGAAAGCCTCCATCCTCGTCCTGTAGAACGTTCTTCCTAGAACATTTACTTGGATGTAAATTCTGTAGCATATCTCTACTAAAATTACAGACAGCTATCTCACTAATTTAGGAACTGCCAGAATTTCTCATACCACATAGACAAAAAGAAAATATGTATTAAAATTGAATACTCCTACTACTGTTTTGAGTCAGAAAGGCTATCAATTGTTAAACATCATTAAAATATTTAGGGTGACGGAGCAGAGTAAGAAGGAAATAGTTTGTTCTACATGGAAAAATAGTGCTACAAACTCTAAACAGTGCCCAAGAGAATCCACGCTGCCCTGAAAATCTGAACAGACCCACGATGTTTCAGAATTAACAAGGGAAGGGCAAGGACACCTGAAACTCAGTCATGATGGTATGTCACCAACCCTCAGGTCCCTGCCCCTGACACATTGTATAAAAGTTATTAGCAAGTTAAAGTAACATTATATGCTTTTCACTTGATTTTTTTTCCTTTGCTCTCAAACACAAAAAGAAAGATCATTTCTTTTCCTCAATATCAACTATCTTTCTTGACTGTAGTACTTCTCCCAATTATAATTATTTAAGGTGTGGTGACCCCATTCTCCCCATCTCTAATTCCAATATAAGAATCATTCACTAGACCCCCAATAACAGTACCTCACCATTGTAAACTCACGACTTCCCCAAACTGTTACTAACCAACCCATTTGCCTTCTATACCTCAAGGTTTTATAACCTCATTCATTCCAACTGTGGCTGACTCTAATGTAATCCTCTTTCACAAAACACAATTTGCATATGTCAATCTGCTACAGAAAAAAAAAAAACCTCCAGTGGCTCCTTACTGCCAAAGGTCAAAACACATTTAACATGTTAACTCTTGCAATGTTAAAATGCAACTCCCTATCTCTAAAGTTTTGCCACTATTGACCTAAATTAGCCCCCTCTGCAAAGTAGCTAATTCTTTTCTTGAGAATATAGTGTGTTCATTATTTCACATGCTTCTTTGGGAAGGGGAACAGAATGCTCAGAAACAAGTTGGTTGAACTTTTTATCCTGTGGGACCTTCATTCCTCCATGCTGAGCTGAAGTCCCATGAAATTGGGAAGGGTTATCTTTAGCTTCCACAGTCCTCCTAGGATGGTCTAAACAACTACACAACTTATTTGAAACGTTTTCTTGGAACTTAACACATGTTATGGCCTATTTGTGAGTGTTGTTGTCTGTATATGCAGCGTATATTGGCAAATGCAGATTATTAAATACACAACACATTTACTTTATATATATGGGGTGTTTATTATATAAATGTGTTGTCTAGCAATTCCTTCCAAGTTGATACTTTCCATTTTGAAGAGAAGCTGATTAAGACTCAGGATGTTCTAACAAGAGGTGAAGCCTTCTTTCCTGCAGAGAAGTGCCTTAAGACTTAGGGTGTTCTAAGGAGACTCAGGAAGTAAACAAATCAAAAGCCTTAGGAAGTCCCTGAAACTGACTAGATGCACTAGGCTCTTTCCTTCTCAAGCTTATATCAGCAATAAGGAATCCTCAGAGATATTCCCAGACTAGCCAAACTGCCTGGAAGAGGCTCAGGCCAACTGAGCAGACTTGAAGGAGCACTTTCCAATCTGTGGAGCTGCCTTCAAGTTATTCAGCGAGCTCCAGGGTTCCAGCTTTTGTAAGCCATCACCACCCATGCTGCGGTAGGCATTTGGTGACACAGCCATTTTTTAGATATTTCTGCTCCTGTAAGTAACATGTCCCCTACACTCCTGTAAGTAACAGTAATAAAACTCATCAGTCCGCCAACTTGGACTTTAGTAATAACCTTACTTTGGAGTGTCATTAGTTCCCTGTCTTAGACATTTATTCATGTTGTGAAATAGTATTACACAACCCTCTGTACATAATTGATTTATATGTTAGTAGTTATGAAATATATTCATATTTAGTACTCTGTAATTTAATTACTGGTAACACCTATAATTTATAAATCTAACATTTATTACATGATTTTCTTCTACCTATGGTACATGATAATTTACACATATTTATACATTATACATATAAATCATCATACATATACATTATAAAAAATATGCATATGTTCACATATGGAAGTTAATATTTTCTTCATAACAGACAACAAGCTTTAGATCTTAACACTTTCTCATATAGTAGCTACATGCTTAGTGAGAGGGCCAGGGAACAAGACCAGAGCCATGACAGGTTTCCAATAGCACTGCCAGGAACCAGGCCTTAGTTTTGGTTTACTGGAACTGGCTGGAGCTGAGCAAGCAGTTCTCTGGAAGACCACAACTCAGGGGCAACCAATCAGTAAGCACCCCGAAACCCCTTCTGCTGGCTCAGCAGATGCCCCCCAGCCTTCTGCTAGCTAAAGATAGCTTTTCCTCTCATCCTGTCAACAAGCCCCTAATCACTACAACCCTCAACCAATCAGCTCCCAGACTAATCTTTCCTCCACCAATCAGCACCAGATTAAACCTTCCTCCCTGGAATTCCCCTAACTCTGCTTAAAAGGAGTTTGCAACCTCCCTTCAGGGTAGCTATTTGCCACCCCAACCTATTGGAAATAAACACTCTTGCTAAATTGCATACATGACTGTTGGTCTTTCTTGGGGGCTTCTCTTGGACCCTAACACTTAGAAGAAGGTAATACCATAGCAGAAGCATAGGAGCAAAGGGGAGAGTGAATGGGAAATACAGACTGAAAACCAGGGGCATCTGTGAGCACTGAATACCACCTCACCTCCCACTTGCTCACTAACAAATGGTCCAGGATCCCCATAAGTCCTCAGAACCTGTGACGAAATGCTAAGAAAGAGCAGAAGCCCTGAGGGAATGTGCCACAGCCCTCCCCGTAGCAAGCCAAGGAGTAGAGAAATAGAAGAGGATTTTGAAAGCATGAAATTTAATATCTAATGAGGTTGTCACTGGAGTTGATTAATAGATAAGATTTCATTTAAAAAGAACTCTTGTAATAAAAAGAAAAAAATGAACAAGAGATTGAACCAAACATTCATTAAAAAACTGGGGGATGAAGGGTGTTGAAAAATGCTCAGCAGTTAAGAAAGCTTACCACTCCTGAAGAGGACCCAAATCTGGATCCCAGAAGCCATATCAGGTGGCTCACAAGCTCCTGCAACTCCAGCCTTTGGGGATACAATATCCCCTCTGGCCTCTGAGGACACTTGCACTCATATACTCCACATTCCCATAGACAGACACACATAAATAAATATAATGTTAAAAATAAAATGACATAGTCTTTTTCTAAGAAGTCAGCAAAACAAGTTCTGTCTTTTTGCCCGCCATTCATAAAACTTAGAACAGGACACATTTTAAATTCCCATAAAACTATAGATTGCTTGTGGCTCAATTTTAAGGATAGTAGTCAGTGATGATTATGGCACAGTGAGGCACTGGTTCCCATGCCCAGTTAGTAATAATGACTATTGGTAAACAATGGTAAACCTTGACAATAAATTTTAAGTTCTGAAAATATATAGAACTTTGAACTTACTATTCCTACTTTAATGAATATAATCTAAGCAAATTTAGGTTAAAATTTTATATAAAGGATTTTTCAACATTTTCTAACAACCCAGTTGAAAAATAAACTGAACATTAAAGAATAGGAGAATGATAATATCAACTTGAGCTATCTAGTTATAAAATAAAATAAATACTATGTAACAATTTGAAACATTGGTTTTAATTAGCCTTATAATAGCATGGGAAAATGCTCACAATATCACGTTCAGGCAGAAAAGAATCCAGTAATATCTGTATTCTGATTCTAATTCTCTTTTAAGGTATACACAGTAGAATATTCTGGAGGAACTATAGCTTAAAGTTAAGGAAAGAATTGTTATGGTGTTTTGTTTTATATTTTAGAAACTATATAGTAAAAAAAGGTATGAATAATCTAAATTCAAAGTGAAAGTCTAAAAGTACAATATGAAAGAAATAGATATTTGACAAACAATCTACAACTGAGGCAGTGACATGAAAATTTCTCCCAAGCATTGTCTGAGAATAAGACTCTTTCTCTCTGACTTAGAAAACCTGGGAAAAGAAAGATAAGAACTCCTCCCTCCATCCGCCACCTCCTCCACCTTCCCACACCCCTAAAAACCAAAGTCGTTCAAAAACACCAATCAACATTGCCCTTCATGCTTCACTGCCCTACCCCTAGAGAAAAAGAAAAAAAAAATTAAAAAGAGCTACTAGCAAAAGCTAGAGGACTTGGCAGAGGTACCCAGGGTGAGTTAACAAAGGTGATAACAAACTCTAAAATGTATGTTAAAAGAATATCCTGCAATTATTAGGGAATGTTTCAATAGAACATTGAATACATTCAAATACATAAAGAACTAATCTAAAAGAAAGAAAGACTCTTACTACTTAAGTTTTGCTCTTTGATATATTTTCACCAAGTCACTCGCTTCCTCCATTCATGTCTTCTCTGGGGCAGTAGACTATGCTGTCCCTAGAGACTGGCTGAGTTTATATTCTCCTCTGCTACCCTTCTGTCTCCTCCACAAGAGACAGAAAAGACACCTCCTCCAGGATTAAACTTCTTGTCTGTAAAATAAGAATAATAATTTAACTCACCAAGTGTTAGAAAATACACTGGTTAATAGAATGCTCACAGATGCTTATTATGGCTGTGTACAAGTGAACTAATTATTTTAATTTTTTAAAATTCCTCTTAATTTTTGAGATTATCATATAATAACATCATTTCCCCCACTTCCCTTTCTTCCCTCAAAACGTTACCAAATACCCCTCCTTGCTCTCTTTCAAATTTATGGCCTCTTTTTTCCTTAATTGTTGTTGTATACATATATGTATGTACTCCTAATACATAAGTGCAGCCTGTCTACTTATTATAATGTTACTTGTATGTATGTTTTCAGGGCTCTCCATTGGGTATTGAATAATCAACTGGAGTGCTTTTCCCTGGGGAAGACTATTTCTCCCCTTGCTTTAAGCATTCCTTAATTACCTATAGTTCTTCAATATAGGGTCATAACCTCATGAGCTTTCCCTGTCCATTTCAACATATCTATTGTTGTTGTCCTTATTTAGTTCATGTCTAGGCAGTGATTGTATTGAAACTTCATGGGTGTAGCTTCAGACATTCCTAAGGGATTCAATCTCACAGCAAACTTCCTGATCCTTGGGCTTCACAATCTTTCTGTTCCCTTTTATGAAATGACCCCTGATCTTTAAGTGTAGAAGTTATATCCTTGGTTGCCCCTGCTGGGGATGTAAGGTTATTACCAAAGATACCTCGCACTTCAAACAGAGCCCAGAGGCCCCTGAGCTGCAACTGACCTGAATGCCTCCACCCTGAGGACAAGCTTTGATGGTACCAGGTGCCATACAAGCTTCCAAAGGAGGGAAGCAGCCAATAGTCCTACTCAGCTATGACTCTTATGAACCACAAGAGCGGCCAGCCTGGCACATCAGCTGTAAGACCACAGTGGTGGCATGCACACCCACCATCAAGGAAACTTCTCTTCACAAAAGAAGAAGACCATTAAAAAAAAAAAATCACAGCCCATCAAAATGCAGAGTTGTGAACCCAATCCCAACAGACACATCCAGTTTAAACTTTAAAACTAGAAACAAGATCTACAAATTCCATTTTAGGTCTAAAACCTTTTAAGCTCCAAGGCTTAAATTGTTGATTGAGTCTGTCCTGTTAGGTGATTTCATAAAGCAAGAAGACCCGAGTTCAAATCCCCAGGGGCGATGTAAAAGTTGGACATGGCCACCGGTACATATGACCCTGGCATTCAAGCGCAGAGACGGAGAGACCCCAAGTGCTGGCTGCTCAGCCTAGACTAAACAGTGAGCTTTAGGTTTGGTGACAGACCACATCTCAACACATAAGGTGGAAAACAGTAGCAGGAGATACCTGACATTACCCTCTGTCTTCCACACAGGCACTACAATGTACACCCACATAGAAACTTGGACACACACACACACACACACACACACACACACACACACACACCTCCATGAGAGAAGAGGGGTTTCATTTTCTACCTTAACTTAAAAATTGAGGAATTGAGGGTAATATCTATATTTCTGTTGGCAAAGATAAACATTAGACTTTCAGGATACACCTTAATATGTGAGTCAAAGAGATTCAAACTACCACCCTTCTCCTTAGCACCACTTACCCAAACTAAGGACAAAGTATTAAAGAAAAAGATCAGCTTCACAGACCCCACAAACCTCATGTTGAAATGTCATCACACTTAAAAATAGCCTGTAGGGAAGCCCAGAAGATTTGGTTTAATGGTGAATCAGAATATTTTCTTTGTGACTACACACACCACACACACACACACACACACACACACACACACACACACACACACACACACTGGTTTCAGGTCTCTGTCTGACTAGAGGATAGAAGGGACACCTGTACCTCTGGCAAGCTTCACTCTTCTGACATTAAAATACTCTGCAAATGGTTAATTTGCTAATCAGATGTTCTTCTTTGGTTCAGTCTTACGGTGAATTTAAATAGTATTCCAGTCAATGTCCCTCTTGTGTTATATTTCCTTCCTGCAGCCTATAGCTAGAGCTCTGAGACATTCTGACTACGTTCATTTTCTTTCACTGATTGGGACTTTCCAAGATGCTTAAACAAGAAGAAAACAGGGCCTTTTAGAAGAACTAAAGTGGTCAAATATTTGCTTTGGCAAAGAACTTTTTTTTCCTTTTATTTTATTTTACAATACCATTCAGTTCTACATAACAGCCACGGATTCCCTTGTTCTCCCCACTCCTGCCCCCTCCCCTTCCCCCCAGCCCACCCCCATTCCCACCTCCTCCAGGGCAAAGCCTCCCCTGAGGACTGAGATCAACCTGGTAGACTCAGTCCAGGCATGTCCAGTCCCCTCCTCCCAGATTGAGCCAAGCATCCCTGCATAAATCCCAGGTTTCAAACAGTGAACTCATGCAATGAGCACAGGACCCGCTACCACTGCCTAGTTGCCTCCCAAACAGATCAAGCCAATCCTCTGTCTCACCTATTCAGAGGGCCTGATCCAGCTGGGGGCCCCTCAGCCTTTGGTTCATAGTTCGTGTGTTTCCATTCGTTTGGCTATTTGTCCCTGTGCTTTATCCAACCTTGGTCTCAACAATTCTCGCTCATATAAACCCTCCTCTTTTTCGCTAATTAGACTCCCGGTGCTCCACCTGGGGCCTAGCCGTGGATCTCGGCATCCAGATTCCTCAGTCCTTGGATGGGGTTTATGGCACAACTATTAGGGTGTTTGGCCATCCCATCACCAGAATAGGTCATTTCTGGCTGTCTCTCGACCATTGCCAGCAGTCTTTTGTGAGGGTATTGTAGCTTGATCCCACAGCAGGATATCTTTGTGGATTTCTGTGGGCCTCTTTAGCACTTTGTTTCTTCTTTTTCTCATGTGGTCTTCATTTACCATGGTCTCCTATTCCTAATTCTCCCTCTCTGTTCTTGATCCAGCTGGGATCTCCCGCTCTCTTTCCTTCCACCCTCGTTCTTCATTAATCCCACTCATGTCCAGGCTGTTCATGTAGATCTCAGCCATTTCTCTGTCACTGGGCAATCCTCGTGTCTTTCTTGGGGTCCTGTTTTCCAGGTAGCCTCACAGGTGATGTGAGTAGCAGTCCAGTCATCCTTGTTCCACATCTAGTATCCTCCTATGAGGATATTTGTCTCCATATTTGTCTTTCTGAGTCTGGGTTACCTCACTCAGGATGATTTTTTCTAGATCCATCCATTTGCCTGCAAACCTCATGATGTCATTGTTTTTCTCTGCTGAGTAGTATTCCATTGTGTATATGTGCCACAATTTATTTATCCATTCTTCAGTTGAAGGGCATCTAGGTTGTTTCCAGGTTTTGGCTATTACAAACAATGCTGATATGAACATAGCTGAGCAAGTGCTCTTGTGGTATGATTGAGCATTTCTTTGGTATATGCCCAAGAGTGCAATAGCTGGATCTTGGGGGAGATTGATTCCCAATTTTCTAAGAAAGCGCCATATTGATTTCCAAAGTGGTTGTACAAGCTTGCATTCCCACCAGCAGTGGAGGAGAGTTCCCCTAGTTCCACATCCTCTCCAGCATAAAGTGTCTTCAGTGTTTTTGATCTTGCGACAGCCTACAGAATGGGAAAAGATCTTCACCAACCCCACATCTGACAGAGGACTGATATCTAGAATATATAAGGAACTCAAGAAATTAGACATCAAAACGACCAACAGTCCAATTAAGAAATGGGCTATAGAACTAAACAGAGAATTCTCAACAGAGGAAACTCAAATGGCTGAAAGACATTTAAGGAATTGCTCAACATCCCTAATCATCAGGGAAATGTAAATCAAAACAACTCTGAGATACGACCTTACGCTTGTCAGAATGGCAAAGAACTTTTTACCCGCAACATTCTTCTAGTCTTCAATGCAAAGCCAACTTTCTATCTTCGGTGTTTTGACTCCTTTGTCTTCCTAGCCCCACTCCCAGGCCTTCCCCCCCCCCATTCCAGGCACAGACTCATGTGAGCACATGTGAATATACACTTCAATAGACTGCCAGTAAAAAGAAGGTGGTAGATGTACCTGAGTCTCAGGGTTGAAACTCGTCACCCACAAGTGAAACAGGGAAGACACACTTCAGTCAAAGAACATCAGGATGCGAAGAGACTCTCAGGAGCACATCAAACTTCTTGCTACAATGATCTGTCCCAGTGCCCTTTTGCTCTGTGCACAGAAACCTCCAGTAAAGAACAAAAAATGGAGAGAGACAGTTCCGGTGTTTGAAGATGCATTCTGCTTTTTGGCTCTTCGTTTGCAGTAAGTTCAAAACCAATATGGATTTTTTTTACTTTCTTTTTTTTTTTATCAAAATATCAGTATAAAAGAAAGAAAAGAAAAAGATAGGCTTCTCCCTGGGCTCTCAGAAGGGCCCACAATGACTGTTATGGTAAATTGCTCTAAAGAAAAGGTATGTATGTGGCTCAGCATCACAAGAACAAAGCCACAGCAACTTGTCCTCCAGGGAAATCATAGGGGTGATATGAGTTTATTATAGAGCACAAATAATATCACAGCCTCAGAAAGGTTTTTGAGCATCAAAACAAGTGACATGACAGTACAATTGTTGAAAGCTTTGGGGTCTGGTCTGGAATACCTGAGAAAGAAGAAGAAGAAAGATGTAAGCTGTAGTGTGAGACGGCTGTGTTTCCATCTATCTGTGGTTATCGCCTCTCCATTTCAGCCCAAAGATTCCCAAGAATCCCATTGTGAAAGCTCCCTGACATATCGACTGTTCTCTGTTTCCAATATGACATGGTCTTTGCCTTTCCAAAATGGCCATTTTACAAATTTCCATAAGAGATGCTTCTGACGCTACATGTTCAGATAGCTGTGAACATGGCTTATGTCAATGTACACTAATTGGAACAGGGGATTTCTTGCCTGAGTGAAGCTGGGTGACAAACAGAGGGATCAGACGTAATAGATATTACAATTTTTTTTTTCCTGGACCAAGAAGAGTCTCTGCCTTTTGTAAGGATATTGAAATAGTGAGACTATCCAAAAGACGCCCTGACTCTCTTGCACTCCCGGTGACCGCACATGAAATTGCGGTCATCTTGAGTTTCATCCATGAAGAAAACTCACTATCCTACCCAGAACAATACTGCTGGTTAGAATCACAGAGGAAATTCCTGATCGGTGCTGTACAAAATGAAAGAGGCTGTCTGGCTCACCAGACAGATCCTGAGGACCAATTAGAGGAAGAGTTTCCAATCAAACAGGCCAGTGGACTATAAATGCAAAATAAGAGAGGGAGGAATAAAACAGAACAAACACATGCTAAAACCATAAGGAGAGGGGGAAAGCTAGGCAAGGAAGCAATAGAAGGAGAGAGGCAAGCAACATAGTACTGTGCTTGCGGTGATGCGGACTGAGAGGGGCTTGTAAACACTGCCAAACACAATGGATACCAGTACAGTTCATAGATATAAGCATGGGGAGATGTTTTCAAAGGAGACTATTTTTACCTTTCAGTCTATAGTAATTTTCCTACCTTAAACGTCTGACCACAGTGTCCAGCAATCCCTTCCAGCTGCCTATTTAGAATTCTACTTTTATGAGGAAGAGGTAAATGGAAAAACAATTTCATGTGGAACTTGTTTAAGGGATGCAGGGCTGGGGAGATAGTTCAGGGAGTAAAAGTAGCTGAAGAATGGTAAGAAATGGAGTTTGAATGCCCAGCACCCATGTACATGCTAGGTGGGCATTGGCAGCCCCCTGTGGTGATATATTGTGTACCCTAATAAACTTATCTGGGCATCAGAGGACAGAGCCAGCCACTAGATTGGACATAGAGGCCAGACAGTGGTGGCACATACCCTTAATCCTATCACTTAGGAGGCAGAGATCCATCTGGATCTCTGTGAGTTCAAGGCCACACTAGGAACAGAGTCAAGCAGTGGTGGCACATGTCTTTAATCCCAGTACTGGGAAGCATACGTGCCTTTAATCCCAGCACTTGAGATCTCAAGCCTTTGCTTGGAAAACACTTATGCCTTTAATCCCAGGAAGTGACATGGCTGGGTGGAAAACAGTATATAAGGCATGAGGAGACAGGAACTAAGCATCAGTTCAACTGAGACCCTCACAAGTGGACTCAGAGGCTTTCAGTCTGAGGATTCATGGAAACAGGATCAGCTGAGGAGTTGGTGAGGTGAGATTGGCTGTGGGTTGTTCTGTTTCTTTGATCTTTCAGCTTTCACCCCAGTATCTGGCTGGGGTGGGGGGGTTGTTGTTGTTGTTTTGTTTTGTTTTTTTGGTTTGTTTGGTTTTTTTTTTTTTTTGGTTTTTTTGAGACAGGGTTTCTCTGCGTAGTTTTGCGCCTTTCCTGGCACTCACTTGGTAGCCCAGGCTGGCCTCGAACTCACAGAGATCCGCCTGGCTCTGCCTCCCGAGTGCTGGGATTAAAGGCGTGCGTCACCACCGCCCAGCTCTGGGTATTTTAATATAAGACGATTTAGCAATTTGTGTTACAGCCCCCCTTCCCCCAGAAATCCCAGTGCAAAAAAAGGATGAGACAAAGGATCCCCCAAAACATACTGGCTGGCTAGAGTAGCTGAGTCAGTGAGCTCTGGGATCAAGTGAGATATGCTTCACCACAGAAGGTAAAGAGCATTCAAGAAGAGGCCGAATGCCAACCTGTAGCCTATCCTCTCTCTCTCTCTCTCTCTCTCTCTCTCTCTCTCTCTCTCTCTCTCTCTCTCTCTCACACACACACACACACACACACACACACACACACACACACACTTGTACGCACACTACAAACACACATGCAAACTCCAACACGTACATACTACTAATAATAACTTTTTTAAAATGATTTTTTAGGGAATACATTATAGCAGACTCAATAAAAAAAATCTACATCTAAGGCAAATAAATAAAAATGGGAATCCAGAAACATCAAGAAAAATTGGATTATCCTGTTACTAAAGGGGGCATGGTGTACAATAGTGGCTTTGAAATGTCAATCCAAAACAGTTGGGAAAAACAAAAGAGAAAGAGGATTGACAGTAGTGTTAATATGCAGTCATAATAATAGGCCAAACCACCTGGGTCCTTCATAGGCTCATGGAGCTACAAGTAGGTGCCTTTCAGGTACAAAGGACAAGACACTCTCTGGATTTGCTTGTAGCACAATGTGGAGGGGTTCAGTTAAAGTATGTCTTTTATGTACCTTATGTTAAATGCATTGTAAGCTTTATATTCTTTTCCTATAAAATAGACAAAAGGCACTAGCTGCTAGACTCTAGAAGATTTAGCCAAAGTCTCACAAATGGCTATTAGGAAGGGGCAGGGAAGGACAGAGATAAGGAAAACAACATATTATCTGACAGGTAACACCAAGGCCAGGTCATTAATAAGGCATGCTCACTGAGGTAGACTAGAAGAGGAGAAAAATACCACGGCAATTCCCATCATGAGGTCATGAGGGCCTTTTTCTGCTTTCCATCCTTTACCTGGTGGTCTCCTGAAATCCTTCCTATTCTGCCCACCCTCAAAGATACATCCAGGTCAGCAGGGCTAAGGCTGTGCTTTCCTTGTCCATTTCTAAAATAGATAGGAACCTCTGAACCTCTGCTTTCTCCCTGGATCCTTCCATTTTTAAAAAATTGTGTGTTTGTTTATGGTGTATGTGTATAATGTATGTTAGTGCATGCATGTATGTGTGTGTGTGTGTGTGTGTGTGTGTGTGTGTGGTCATGTATATGCCACAGTGCACATATAGAGATAAGAGAACAATCTCAGATGTTGCTTCTCACTGCCCAACTTTTTAAGGCAAGGTCTCTTTGTTATTTGTTGTACTATGTATACCAGCTGGCTCACCAGGTTCCCAGGGACTGTCCTGTCCCCAAGTCCCATCCTACCACAGGAATGCCAAAATTCCAGGTGTATACAGCTGCACTCAGCTTTATATGAAGATTTAAACTCAGGCCTTTATACTTGTGCATCCAGCCACCTCTTCTCCTTCTTATTTGAAAAATAATATTCAGACTCCTGACTCCAATCACCGATTAAAAGCATGGCATAGTCTCTCAGGTTAGTAGATCCTACATTCAACGTACGTAAGTTTTTAAAAGGAACTTTCTCAAACCTGTGATATCACATCTTAAGTTATCTTAGTGTTTTTAACCTTATTACTTCTGATGTTCTTTTCATCGTTTCTAGGAGTCTTTGAGTCAGCACAAGCATTGATACGCATTGGTGATGATATCCACATTCTTTTATAGTAACCAAAGCCAGTATTTCAGCCAAACATCTCCATGATTGGATCCAACTCTGCTAATTTTAACGAAATGTCCTAGAGCAAGTCGTTGAATCTCTTAATTCTTAATCTATTTTCACGTTTGATTTCAGCTCACACTGCTATAATAAGAATTAAATGAGCTAATCAAAGGACCACAGTTTGCCTGTCGCCTGATGTGTATGAGGAGCATAAGAGTTCCTCATTTTCCTTCCCAGGTTACATGGGCTTTCCTAAACCATGCGACTGTAGCCATGCTGCTGATTTTGTGGGTGTTTTAGCAGCACTTCTCCAGTGAAAGGTAAACTCCAGCAGCTAAGGATGCTTGGTATGGTACAATGGGAGCTTGAGCGTTGTACAAAAACACCTCCATAGTGGCGGGGGGGGGGGGGGGGGGGACAGAGCCACAGGAGAAGCCGTTAATTAGCAAGGGATGCAGTGATGTATTGTGAGTGTCAAAAACGAAGGGGAGAGGTCTGCCGTTTAGCTGTTGAAATAGCCAGCCTTCAGGAAGGGCCGCACTTCCTGGTAATTTAATCTGAAAGATATAAATCGTGACTGAAAACTTTCCTGCATCCGTAATGAAGAAAAATTTCTATACTCCAACAAGGTTTCCATGATAAAAGGCAGCTTTTCATAAATATGAGATCAGGAGAAACAATTATCAATCAAAGATAACCCCCTTGATACCTGTTTGAAGTGAAATGAGAGGTCAGCGGAGGGCTGGAACAAAGGGAAGCCTGCACCATCCCTCCAATCTGAAGGAACTCAACACCAGAAATCCTGCTCCACGGAGCTGCAGCTGTGTGTGATTCTGAAACATTAATGATTTAATGTCTGCCAGACAAAGAAAGAACAGGGTTGTCAAAAATCAAAGACAGATATAACAATCATCAGCATAAAAATGGAGGCTGACATCATAATGATAAAAATAAAAAATCAGTCCAGAGCAAAAGTATGCAAACTAAAATCATGACCCAAAGGATAATCTCATGGTGTGTTGGAAGACTCAACTGGCAGCTGGTGAAAACGGGGTGATCTGTAACATCTGATTGCCAGAGAATTGGGGGGTTCATGGAGCATTTTTCAGAAGCCTACCCTACCCCCCCCATGGTCATTTACTATGCAAAAAATGTGCAATATTCACCTAAACTCATTCTCTAAATCAGAACTATATATAATCCTGTGGTGCAGTCTGTAGGAGTGTGAAAGCTTAAACATATTACCAAACCAGAACCATCTGGGCTGTTTGAAGGTAAAACAAATTCCGGCCCTGGCTCATCATTACTCTATTGTCATTTAAGACAATTGCCCAGGATGTCCCAACATGCACGCAGTGACAAGTCACTGAGCATCTGTTGTACAGAAGGTTGATTAAGTTTTAGTGAGGAACAAATGCTTAAATTATTAGCTACTAGAAAACTCTAAAATTCTTAATAAATAATGAACTTTTTTAGAGCTGATATTTAGTCTCTGCAATCACCAGGATGCAACCTCTAATGTTTTTGTTAACTAAGATAAAATAGAAAGCTCAATAAAATTTGGAAAATGGTAATCTAAAAAAAATTAGAACTAAAAGAAAATAAAAACATAATACAACAAAACCTCTAGAATACATTAAATAAGCCCTATAAGAAAATATTTAGGGTTCTAAGCTCCTACATTAAAAAATCAGGAGTAGCTCAAATAAATGACTTGACAATGTAACTCCAGAATTTGGGAAACCAAGAACAAACCAAACTCAAATCTAGTAAACAGGAAGAAATAATGAAATTCAGAGAATAAATTAGAGAACTAGAAACAAAATAATACAGAGAAAATTAATGAGTCTAAGAGCTGGTTCTTTGAACAGATAAAGAAGCCTGGTGGCGGTGGTGGTACACACCTTTAATGCCAGCACTGGGGAGGCAGAGCCAGGCAGATCTCTGTGAATTCGAGGCCAGTCTGGTCTACAGAGTGAGTTCCAGGACAGGCTCCAAAGCTACACAGAGAAACCCTGTCAAAAAAAAAAGAAAGAAAAAGAAAAAGAAAAGAAAAGATAAATAAGATCAACAGATCCTTGGGCCAATATTCTAAAAGGAAGAAAAAATGAACTAAATTAACAAAATTAGAAAGGAATAAGAAAATATCACAATAGATACCAAAGAAATTCAGGCATAATAAGGGAATAGTTTAGAAACCTGTACTCCACTCAGTTGGAAAATCAAAAAAAAAAATGTCAAACCATTAAAATTAAACTAAGGAGATCAACAACTTTAACCAGCCTATAACAAATAAGGAGACTGCAACAGCAAATAAAACTTCTGACTAAAAACAGCACAGGCCCATATGAATTCACAGAAGATTCTACCAGACTTTCAAAGATCTATGACAAAGACTTCTTAAATTAGTCAAAAAAAAAAAATAGAAACTTTAGAATACTTCCAAGTTTCTTCTATGAAGCCAGCATTACTCTAGTACCAAGACCAAGTAAAGATAAAACAACAATAACAAAAAATAAAATAAAATAACTAATAACAATAATGAAAAAACCTACAGTCCAAGACCCCTGATGAACATAGATACAAAAATCTTCAATTTAGTGCTTAGATACCATACATAGGCATATATAAAAAAGATTATCCACTACCGTCCAGTCAGCTTTATACCAACTGGTATAAAGAGATGGTTTAACATTCACAAGTCAATAAATGTAACGTCTTAGTTAAGGTCTATTACTGTGATGAAACACCATGACCAAAAGCAACTTGAGGAGGAAAGGGTTTATTTGGCCTATACTTCTAGGTAACAGTCTCTCACTGAGGGAAGTCGGGGCAGGAACTCAAGCAGGACAGGAACCTGGAGGCAGGAGCCAATACAGAGGTCATGGAGCGGTGCTGCTTACTGGCTTGTTCACTATGGCTTACTCAGCCTGCTTCCTCATAAAACTCAGGACTACATACCCAGGAGTGGCACCTCCCATAATTGTCTGAGATCTCCTTAATCAATAACTAATTAAGAAAATGCTCGATAGACTTATCTATAATCTAGTCTTAGGGAAGCATTTTCTCAATTGGGGCTCCCCCCTCTCTGATTATTCTAGCTTGTGTCAGGTTGACACAAAACTAGCGAGCACATGTAATAAATCCTATAAATGGACTTAAAGACAAAATCCACGTGATCATCTCAATAAATACAGAAAAGATGTCTGGAAAAATCCAATATACATTCAGCATAAAACTCATAGAGAGAATAGGACTGGAGGTAACATACCATAACAGAACACAACATAACAGAAACTATATATAACAAACTCATAGCCAAAATTATCCTAAATATAGGAGAAATCCAAATGAAATAAGGAAAAATACAGAGATGTTCACTATCCCCACTCATTTTCAATACAGTGCTTGAAGCTTTAGCTTGAGCAACAAGATGAGAAAAGGAAACTAGAGGGGGTACAAATAAGAAAAGAGGAAGTCATTTTATCCCAATTTGCAGATAACATGGCATGACACATAAGAGATCCCCAAATCTCCACCAGAAATGATCAACATTTCAGCAAAGTAGCAGGATACTTACAAAATTAACTTACCAAAATTAGCAGCCTTCATTCTCCAACAACAAACACATGGAAAAAGGGCTCATGCACATGCTCTTCATTCACAATGGTCTCAAAAAATAATGTAAAATATCTAGGAGGGAGACACTAGAAAGTAAAAAAAAAAAAAAACCACATCTTCATGCATTGGTAGAAATAATACTGTGAAAAATGACCATTCTATCAGTTTACAAGATTCAATTTTACAGATTCAATGCTTTTTCAATCAGAATCTCCAAAATATTCTTCACAGAAATATAAAAACAATCCTAAAAATCATAAGAAATTCAGACACTCACGCACGCATGTGTGCACATACATACATAAAACAAACAAGAAAACAAGGAGAGCCAAAGCAATCCTGAGCAGAAAGAACAATATATGGAAGTCATGCCACTAAGGTTGATAATACCCCCCACAAGAATCATAGAATAACAAAAACCCTGTACCAGGCATGATAAATCTTTGGAATGTTTGGTCAGGGTAGTCCAAGTGATTTTTAAAACAATATAGACTGTGGATGCTGTCTACGGTTGCCTCTTGGGGGGTGAAGGTAAGCCCCTTTTACTGAAGACCCCACACCCTTAGGACACAGTACTCAAATTGTTCAAGCTGTTTCTAACCTGAAAGCATTCTCCCTGTGGTCTAACTCCCATGTTACCAGAAAATACTATGCAAGCTGCCAACAGAGAAAAGCAATTAAGATTCCTTCCCAGCTGTGACACCTATGAACCACAACAAGGACCAGCAGGACAAGATATCTATGAATGTGTAAAAATAGCACTCACATGTTGCTAGTAACCAAAAGCTGTCTAATCAGACTTAAGGCCCTCTCGACAGGAGGAAAACTATACCTGGTACTAGAAACACAACCAGCTACCTGGGACTAGTGAATTCATGTATCTTAGAAAAGAATCTACTGCCACCAATCTGCTAGACCAGCATAATTCTATAACTACATTCTAAATTTATCTTTTTACCCACAGATAAGTGTAGCTACCACCCCTCATCCAAGATGCTTCTCTTTACAACAGGGACCATCACAGAAAATCACAATTGGACACAATGCAGAGATAAATGGATCACCAGGAGCCCAGCCCCAGTGTATACACTCACATCACAGCTCCTATATCTATGGCTCAGTGAACATCACAGACGAGATGCCTTAGACTCTAGAGGTCAACCTTCATTTTTCACCTTCCTGAACCAATATTATTTCTTAATCTCACTCTAATAGTTATTTTTAGGTTCAAATATAATATAGATCTCACCCCTCATCAAAGAAGCTACTTTTCAAAGCAGCAGGAGATCATTGCAGAAAGAAACAACTAATCACAATACAGAGAACAACTGACTTTGGGTACCTATCCACAGCATAACCTTTGTGCCTAAGGGGACGTTACAGATGATGGGGCAGGAAGATTATAAGAGCCAGAGCATCAAAAAATCTACTTCGAGATTGCGAGTTCTAGCTATGACAAGAAAGCTATACCCATGGAATCTCAACATAGCTGCCTAAACAAGACCTGAAATTTTTTCAACAATAGTTGACACCCCAGTGTGGTTGGGAGAAATCTCACAGGCCCTTCTCTAGATGAAGAGCTACCAGCAATTAACAACTGTTGACAGAGGGAGAATTAGTCTTCACCAGGGATGAGCTCCCTGGATTGTTATCCAATTCTCAGGCATATTCTAGGTAAGCACCTAACCACTTGGCTCTATCCTCAACCCTTGAAAGCTGTATCAGAATCACAGGACTTCAGCAAAAAGAGGAAAGCCCTTGTAGGGATAGAGAAACACATCATCGGCTCCATGATGTGTCTAGTTTCTACTTTAGTACAAAAGGGTTAGACTGATCTGGTTGAGTCAGTTTTCCAGTAGCCAAAAAGGGTGAAAGATAACCATATTAAACAGATTTTTAACATATTTCTTTTTTGGCTATTTGATGTCAGTAAAGAACTTTGACTTTTCTCTGTAGATAATAAAATAGGTTTGTTTTTTTTTTCCTATCTCCTGGCTAAAAAGAGTGAAGTGTGCAAAGAGCACACATTACCCTCTGAAGAGCAGAAAATGCTGGCAGCAGGAAACTAAACAAGCTACTTCTGCCAGAGCTCAATGCTGGGCATGGGTCTGTGCTTAGCCATGTGTATGAAGTTAGAAGTCCATCAAGCTCTTAGGTCTCAGATGATTCACCTAAAGTAGAAAAGCAAAATGTACTGCATAAGAAAACTGTGTGGATTTATTTCCAAAGCATGTGATAGGATTGAAAAACAACACCAAAACATGCCATTGGGAAAGGGCAGCAACAGTCCAAACACAAGGTGTCAAGCATGGCACTACAGAAGTAAAACAGTAGTCATGGCACAAAGCATAAGCTGACAAGATTTGGAGACAAAAAGGCATGACAGATTTTGTTTTGTTTTGAGACAGAGTCTCAACTATGTGCCTCAAGCTGAATTCACAAGCATCCAGCCTCTGGTTTCCCAGGGCTGGAACTACAGGAATGTGCCACCATGTCCAAGCGGGAGGACAAATGAAGAGTAGAAAGGAATCAAGATACCTGGAAGTTTCTTAATCAAGAGAGCTATGTTGTTACTGAAGGAAATAAAGTGAGCTTTGGGGACCCATTTAGTGGGGATGTTTTATTTATTTATTTAGATAAATCTATTTAAATTGAAACTAAGAAGTCAGTCACCTTTTCAGAATCAGAGAGGGGCCAGCTAAACAAGATTCAGAATGTAGCTTTATCACTTCGGGCCAGTATGGGACCAGTTCTCCTGGAAAGACTTAAAACTGTAAGACTTGACTTTCTAGTAACTGGATTTTATTTATTTCCTTTTTTCCTGAATGAACATAAAAACTTAAATATCAACATTTGAGGGGAAAAAACCTTTATATTTGAGAGGAAAAGAAATGATGCAGAATTACTTAAGAAGCAGAAGACTCAAGTAGCGCCCAGGCCTTAACTGAAGCAACAGACTTGTTCTCTCATGTCCAGATGGAACACACAGGGCTTAGACCAATTCTTGGAACTTTCTAGAACCATAAGAGGTTCAAATTCCTTTTTTCTGACAACCTCCCAATACCACCCACTTGCCCAGGTAGTTTCCAGTTTGGGTGGGTCCAGGCCCGCTATTTCTCAACTTTCTCTGGCAGTCAGCTTTCTGCCTTATTTGTTCCAGGGCTGACTGGAGGATGATAAAGGGCAGTTTCATCACCCATGAGACAGTCACTAGGACATAGCAGCATTGCCTGAGATGGGCAAAAGTCCTCAATGGTATAGACATTGGTTCCTGGAAATTGCAGGTTCTCATAGAGCCTGGACTCAACATCAGAAGCATAGGTTTGCAAGTAAAACAATGTAAATTAAATGTAACAAACAAAAAAAAATAGCCTGGAAAGATTTTCACAAACTCTAGTTTAGTATCCAAATTCCAGGGCACTCAACAAAATAAAACTTTCACAGCTATTTGTGCCTCGGGCTTATTTCCTAATTCAACACGGTAACGGGATCAAGTTAGTGAAAGCCTACAGTGGAAACATAAAGTACAATGCAAACTGATCTTTCACATGGTAGCTAATCCATCTCCTAAGACATTTGCAAAAGCTCTCTTTCCACTGACTCTAGGCATTGTTTAGAAGGATGCTTTCCATCAACCTGTGAAAAGACTGTGTGAGTACAAAAGGAAACTGATCATCTTTAAAAAAAAAAAAAAAAACAAAAAAAAACAAGCCACTGAGCCAAGCTGAATGGAGGGTTTCTCACAAGGGCTGCTACAATATAGGCAGTTCCCTTCTTCTCTATCTTAGAAACAAGATGTAGAAAAGAACAGCTTGCCAGAGCAGTGTATGTATTCCAACGAGAGGCTCACTCAACCTTTCTTTCAGCATCCTCTGTGAGAGGCATTTGTGAGATGCATATGTCCTGGCATATACCCAAGGAGAGGTCTGTGCAGAAGCATGATTTAGTGGAGTTGAATCGTACTACATTCTGAAAAGGCCCAGCCAGGAGCTATAAGGCAGGTAAGGAGCACTATTCATGGTGGTCTAGAGCAGACCAGAATGGTTGAGTCCAAGTCACGCCAGATTAGGAAAGGCAGAGCTTCAGCCAAGGAAATAAATCATAGACCATCACCACGGCCTCAGACAGGGATGCTTACAGCAGGTGTCAGGAGAATCAAAGACTAAGCAGCAGATGGAAAATGGCACATGACCAAGCAGCTTGCCAACAAAGTAACGAGTATCCTGAGCATCAGTTGAGGACACTGGGGGGATTTTCTTGCTTGTCTTCATTTTCACTGGGCACAACAGGATAGGTAGCATTCACTTTCACATCACTGTGACAAAAAGCCTAAGGGAGCGTTTTGCTCACCATTTCAGAGAGCTGTGGTCCATCTTAGTGGCAGAGCAACTCGGTCTGTGGCAGTGAGAGCATGCAACAGAGGCTTTCCATGTTATGAGACACCAAGATGGAGAAAGAACAGCAGGGACCAGAAGCCAGGCTACAACCATCAGAGATCTGCCCCCTCAAACCTACTTCCACCTCAACTAGGCAACACCACCTAAAGGTCCCAAAGCCTCCCCAGTAGCACCACCAACTAGGAAATAAGCATCCAAACCTGGGCATGTAGGAACACTTCAGAGTCAAGTAATAATGGTGACAGACCAGACCAACCTAATGTCTGTCTGCACCTCTCCCACTCCACTATTACTTGACTCAACCTTACTAAAATGCCTCAAAACTCATTGAATCAGAGACATTGCTCTTTTGATAAAAGTATTCCAAGGCAATGATTAGATGAGGGTTCCCTGCAATGTGTTGTATTTCCGAGAGAAGCAAGGCACACAGAATGCGCCAACCCAAGGACGCTTTCTACATTTGGACCAAGTGCTTTCTATAAAGGTCAAGATAAATATTTTAGGCTTTAGGAGTTAAGAGGAAAAAAATCACAGTTACTGTTACACAGTGCTTATGGAAGAGAAAGGGAAAAGTATCCACAGTTCTCTTCCTCCTCCTCTTCTATTTTATAGCATGGTCTATGTAACCTAGGCTGGCCTTGAACTATGTTTGTAGCCAAAAATGACCTTGAACTTCTAATTTTCTTTTTTATTTAATTTTATTTTATTTTACTTTACACTATAATTTAATTCTACATATCAGCCATGGATTCCCTTTTTCTCTCCCCTCCCGCCCACCTCCCCTTCCCCCAGCCCACCCCCATTCCCACCTCCTCCAGGGCAAGGCCTCCCCGAGGACTGAGATCAACCTGGTAGACTCAGTCCAGGCAGGTCCAGTCCCCTCCTCACAGGCTGAGCCAAGCGTCCTTGCACAAGCCCCAAGTTTCAAACAGCCAACTCATGCAATGAGCACAGGACTGGGTACCACTGCCTGGATACCTCCCAAACAGATCAAACCAATCAAGTGTCTCACACACTCAGAGGGCCTAATCCAGTTGGGGGCCCCTCAGCCATTGGTTCATAGTTCATGTGTTTCCATTTGTTTGGCTATTTGTCCCTGTGCTTTATCCAGCCTTGGTCTCAACAATTCTCGCTCATATAAACCCTTCTCTTTCTCACCAATTGGACTCCTAGAGCTCCACCCGGGGCCTGGTCGTGGATCTCTGCATCCAGTTCCCTCAGTCATTGGATGGGGTTTCTAGCATGACAATTAGGGAGTTTAGCCATCCTATCACCAGAGTAGGTCAGTTCGGGCTGTCTCTCGACCATTGCCATCAGTCTATTGTGGGGGTATCATTGTGGATTTCTGTGAGCCTCTCTAGCACTTTGCTTCTTCCTATTCTCATGTGGTCTTCTTTTACCATGGTCTCCCATTCCTTTTTCTCCCTCTCTGTTCTTGATCCAGCTGGGATCTCCCGCTCCCTCAAGCTCTCTTTCCCTTGACCCTTGCCCTTCATTACCCCCACTCACATCCAGGTTGTTCATGTAGATCTCATCCATTTCTCCGTCATTGGGCCATCCTGTGTCTTTCTTGGGGTCCTGTTTTCCAGGTAGCCTCCCTGGTGTTGTGAGTAGCAGTCCAGTCATCCTTGTTCCACATCGAGTATCCTCCTATGAGTGAGTACATACCATATTCGTCTTTATGAGTCTGGGTTACCTCACTCAGGATGATTTTTTGAACTTCTAATTTTCTTTCTCTACCTCCCAAATGCCCAGATAATAGTATACCACTGAACCTGGTGTGATGGGGTACTGGGAACTGAACCTAGCACCTCGTATATTTTAGGCAAACATTTTGCCAACTGAGCACTCCCCAACTGTCACTGTTTTTCTTGATATAGTTGAAAATATAGCACAGTTGTTTGACATACTTTTCTATAATATAGGCTTTAAAATGAGGCAATTCATAGCCTTTAAGAGGAAAATGACATTTCAATTATTTGTGGTTCAAAGTTAGCTCTCAGACTCAGGAAAAAAAAAAGTTTATCTGTGAGAACTGTCCTTAGCTCTGCTACCACACCTAAACAGACAGAAGCTGCAGTCTCACAGACTTCAGCCTGCCAGCTCCTGGTGGACACTAACCTGCCCAATTTGTGTCTAAGGAACTGAAACCACAGAAATTGGAGGATTATTCAAAGCCATAGAACTTTCAAAATGGAACAAACATCTGAGCAATTGTGTGTCAGGGTGCTAGAGAAATTCTGTCACCATTAAAAGTTTGAGATTGATAGTTCTTCTACATTTTCTGTGATAACAACAAAATGCCAGTTCCGATGTGCTTGTTCATGTGACAAATATTAGTGGCCTGTGTTCTCTGAAGAATACGAGTGCACCTCATGCAGTCAGTGGAAGGTTTGACTAGACAAAGACTGACCTCCCACAACCAAGATGAAAATTCTACCAGTAAAGAGAGATTTGAGGATTTGAGTGGCAGTGTGGGGTCATTGCTGGTCCTTGCCTGGTGCCCCTCCCCTGGACTTTGAACTTGTAGCCTTCAAAAGGATATGAGCTGATTCTTTAAAGAACTTCCCATATTCTCTCTCTCTCTCTCTCTCTCTCTCTCTCTCTCTCTCTCTCTCTCTCTCTCTCATACACACACACACACACACACACACACACCACACTACTACATTGTTTATTCAGTGAAGCATGAAAAATACACTATCAAAAATAATCATTTCATGGACAATGCTGTGAAGAAGATCCTAAAGCTTTATACATGCATACAAGTTCTGTGGGTCTTAAATGTCCTCTAAAGCCCACATTTTAAAGCCTTGGCCCCAGCCCATGAAGCTATTGGGAAATAATGTAGCTTTTAGCAAAATGGCCTGTCTTAATCACTGTTCTATTGCTGAAGAGACACCATGACCAAGGAAGGCATCTATTATCAAAGAGAGCAGCTAATTGAGGGATGTGGGAGTGAGTCCATTATGATCATGGTGGGGAGCATGGCAGCAGGCAGGCAGACATTGTGCTGAAGAAGTAGCTGAGAGCTAAATCCATAGGCAGCTAGCAGAGAAAGACACTGGGCCTGGCATAGGCTTTGGAAACCTCAAAGCCCACCCCCAGTGACACACTTCCTCCAATAAAACCACTTGTACTCCAATAAGGGCATACCTCTTCTTCCTTTGTCTAATCCTCAAACAGTTCTACCCCTGGTGACTAAGCATTTCAGTATATGAGTCTCTGGGAACCATTTTCATTCAAACCACCACATTCAACTTCCTAGCCACCACAGGCTTGTAGCCATTTCATAATGAAAAGTGCATTTAGTCCAACTTTCCAAGTCCCTGTAGTCTTTCAGTCTTAAGACTGATTCAAAGTCTAAAATTTCTTCTGAGAATCATGGTCAGCCCTTATCTAGAGCCCCAGGTAAAATCAAAATCAGAAAACAGATCACATATTTCCAACATACAATGTCACAGAATATACATTACCATTTCAGGAGGGAGGAAAGGGGGAATGGTGAGAAAATATTGTACCAAAGCAAGGCTGAGAACCAGCAGGGCAAACTCCAAATTCTGTACCTCCATGTTGATACCAAACGGATCTTCAGATATTCAACTACTTTCAGCTCTGTTGACTGCATCATACTTCTCTTCCTTGGACTGGTTCCATGCCTGGTCTGTTGCTCTCCTTGGCAGGTATCCTAGAGCTCTGGCATCTCTAACAGCTTGAGGACTCTGAAGCAAACCAGGCTTTACCTTCACAGCTTCATGCAATGGCCTCCCCAGGCCTGCATGTAGGAATTCCCCTGCCACATGCCTGGCCTCAGCAGCTTTCCTTAACCATGAAGGAAGATTGGCAAAATATAAGAATGATCTTGAGGCCAGCTGCTAATATTCTTCTCCTCTGAAATTTCTTGAGCTGGACCCCCACAATTCCCAACACCCCATAACATTGTCTTCTATGTGCCTACTAGTATGACCTATAGTTGAAGTTTTCTCCAGTCTTGTCCAGCCCCATGGTCAGGACAAATCTCTCTCACCCGCTGGTGTTGTAGCTGCTTGGACCCAAGTAAACACACAGAGACTTTTATTACTTATAAACTTTATGGCCATGGCAGTCTTCTTGCTATCTAGTTCTTATATCTTAAATTAACCCATTTTTATTAATGTATAAGTTGCCATGTGGCTTGTGGCTTACCAGTACTCTATATCTTACTTCTCATGAATGCAGCGGCTAGCAGTGTCTCCTGACTCAACCCTCATGTTCCCAGAATTCTCCTCTCTCTTTGTTCCACCTATACTTCCTGCCTGGATACTGGTCAATCGGCACTTTATTTATTAACCAATCAGAGCAACACATTCACAGCATACAGATATCCACAGCAATGACCCATTAAACCCCACTTAAAGCATTCAACTGCTTGTCTAGTTAAAGTATGAAAGACTTCCATGTTCCTCCAACCAACAGCATGTTTGGGTCTATCACAACAAAATACCACTCCCTGGTACCAACCTCTGTCTTAGTCACTATCCTATTACTGTGAAGAGATACCATGACCAAGGCAACATTAATAAAAGAAATCATTTTATTGGGGACTTGCTCACAATTTTAAAGATGAGTCCATTATCATTATGGCACAGAGAATGGTGGCAGACAAGAAGCTAGAGAAGTAGCTGAGAGCTTTATACTGATCCACAGGCAGTAGGAAGAGAGACACTACACCTGCCTTGGGCTTTTGAAACCTCAAAGCCTGCCCCTGGTGACACATTTTCTCCAACAAGGCCACCCCTACTTCAACAAGGCCACACCTCTTAATCCTTCTAATCCTCAAACAGTACCACTCCCTGGTGACAAAGCATTCAAATATATGAGTCTACAGGAGCCATTTTCATTCAAACCACAACAAAGTGTCATGAAACAAAGTTAGATTGTCCCTTCCTCTCTGCTCCTCAGCCACCACAGGTAAGAATTTGTCCCACCATGCTCTCCCATTCATGATGCCATTCATGACTACAGACAATAAACAATAGAACCAAATGACTCTGAACTGAAGACTGAGCAAAAGCATACTCCTCCTTAGCGTTGATTGCCTTGGGTATTCTGTCCCAGCAACAAAAGTTATGTGGTAAGTCAGGTGCTAACTCAGGACTTTGAGGGTAGAGGCAAGAGGATCAGTAATTTACAGGTTATTCTTGGCTACAGAATAAGCTTGGTGCTATAAGAACCTATCACCAACAGAAAATGTGAGAAATAACTAAACCTATTCTAAGTTCCTAATGCTGGATGTATTTCATTTACATTTACTAATCACACACAAGACAGTCATTTAAAATATAATATTGAGTAAGCCAGACACTACCTTTTCAGTACCTAAATTCTAATAGGAGGAAAAAAGGAAGCATTAAGTAGAGCACAGATGAATGAAAATTCAGAAATGTTCTCTGTTTAAAATGATTTTAAAAGGTGGGAGAGGGGTGAAGAACTGATAGAGACAATAGAAGAGGCTTGTAAGAGAGAGACCTCTCTGCAGCTCAGATCTAAGGAGCCAGGAGTTCTTGATTGAAATTTGAAAAGAGGGACAAGGTAAAAGTTAGAGAAAAAGCAGGAAAGAGCATCCTAGAAGTGGAGTTATGTCTCTTCACAGACCCTGATGACCAGCCAATGGTAGAAAGACCACACAAGATAAAGACAAGCCGAGAACAGGAACTTAGCTCTAACGATAGTGCTGTGACCACCAACACCAGTGTCTGCCCCATTTAACCAAAATCAGACTTCCCTAAAAGTGCAGTAGAAGAGAAATATTCCATTCTAATTGTTCTTAATGGGCCAAATCATGAAGAAATATTTTCCTCACATCCCACATCAAGTGCAAACAGGGCCTTCATCATCCCTGGGTTCAAGCCTCCCTGCAGAGTCTACATGAAGAATCAACACAGAGAAATATTTGCCCAAATATCAGCTACATTTCAATGGGAGAGATCAAGCTCAGTGCAAACCTTCTTAGATTTTTAAGGAACTGTGACAATTAACACTGATTTGCCATGAACAGCTAACTAACTCAGTGTCTGGTGTATAGTAAATGCCTGATATATTTTACAGGATATTAATAAGGATCTTTATACAACTTTGTGTCATTAGGGCTTGAAAAATAACAGTCAAATAAATGGACACAAGGAGTCAGGATTTTATGCTCCTTGGTGGTATAAATCCTGGCACTTATACTGTAATAAATTTGCTTAGCCCATACTTTTCTAGGCCAGTCATTCTGCAGTGTAATTGGTACTTATATCTCTTTCAATTCCCATGTACCTTTGTTTTGATAAGTGAAATTTCATATGGAAATGAAGAAGAAATAAGATCCTATATCTGGGAAAATGCCATGTGGAATGAGCACATACAAAATGACATACACTATAAACTAAATATGTACAGGAAGTATCATTAGATATCTCTTATATAGACTATAGGAAATAGGGAAATCCCAGCTGATGTCTGGATTTCATATAAAGGATTCATTTGGCATCTACCACCTCAACCACCACTTCCAGCAGCCAGAACAGAGAACATACTGCTACAGAACATCCTTCCTAAGAGACCATAAAACTTCCCTGGAGGAGATAACCTTTGAGTCCCTGTGATTCCAACCATAACTTAGTGATCATGTCCAGAAAGAAGAGCTTTGTGGATGGGACTGAAATAATTACAAGAAATATCCCATATACCAAAAAGGTTGAGTCATTTTCCCAAAGCCACAAAGTCTGGTATTTTATAAATTAAGACCTTTTTTTTCTGTCTCCAACAGTAATGTTCAGTCCATTGCCACAAATTGTCTGGCTTCGAACAAGTCATGATTTGAAGAGTAGAACAAAGAGAAACTTCTGGCAAGGTGAGGTGTGGAGTTTTACAGCAAACCAGATCTTGCTGCAGGAGACTCAAGAGGCCCTGACAGTGCTCAGATGAAACAAGAAAGATTTAGAGCAATGACTCCTGAAGAAGAAGGTGGAAAGATGCCATCCCCTAGGTAAGCAATGAGGAAGAACCTCATGGAAGAAGAGTGATAGAAACCAAGTGAAAGAGGAACCTAGCTCATCAGTGAGAGAAACTGGGGCCAGTGTCTGCCTGGTTGCACCTAATCCATGAAACTTACCATCACTTGGGAAAGACTCAGATAAACTCAGAAGAAAATGTGACTAATCACATAGATAAGTACTGAGTCTTTGTTCCTATGCTATTTTTATGTGATCGCTACATTTGGGGGCTCCCTCAGTTCTTGCTGATGCCAGGTACTCCCCAGAGTTCTCATTCTTAAAGCCAAATTGGGCCTTTCTGGAAACCAAGTTCCTTTAAACCTGAGAATATTTGTGACAAGTCATACCAAGAAATATTCTAACTAGTCCCCTTGGCATTTCAGTTATCTTGAAATTCTGAATCATCTGCCAGATAAACATCTATTTCAAAATTTTCCTTGGTCCTTATTTCTTTATCTGTCACTCTTAACAATCAAGAAGTCAAAAGCAGTTTTAAAAAATCATATTAAAATCTGTATAGAAAAAGAACCTATATTCTTTCTAATCTATATTAGGAATAAGATCTAGTGAATGACTTCCTTTGGAATCTCTAGCTCTGAGAGATATCGAAGGTTTTCAGGCCCCAAAATATCTTCACAGTGAAGAAACTAAAGACATTGACCATTTGCTGAAGTACCATGCAATGATGTCAGTGAAGCTATTCCCAGGTCAGGACCCAATTGAAAGGCATCCATTAAATGATGAATATTCTCATATATCCCCCATCAGTCATTCTCTGTCCTTTCAGTAAATATTGTGAATTTATCAAACTGTTGTAGTCCTATTCTTTTAGTTTCTCAGCCAATTTGGATTCTCAGCTTTATAGAAGAACAGAAATTCATTTCAAATACTTCTGAAAACATCAATAAGGAAAGCAAACACTAAAACAAAACGCTTTTGATTTGCTGCCAAGTTTTATAGGACAGCATGCTCTGGATGCTACATAAACAATAACATTTGTAAACTAAGAAAAGCCAGTGTTGACTTGGGGTGTTATAAACTTTTTTTCTTGGTCTTTTTAAAGATCAAATCATTGCATTTTATATTCTTCTATTCCCTCTAGGTAAAGCTATCTGGCAGTGCTTTTCTGAAAGATGCTAAAAATATGAAGAAATATTGAAAACAATTAGAGGACAGCAGTGCTCTGAACTTACCAGAAGGTATACATCAACCCTCCCAGGAAATCTCTGAAATGGTATTAAGAATTCCAGTCATTTCATTTTTCAGAGAGCAAAACAGCATGCAGGTTTTTTTTTTAATCGAGCACACTTTGTGGGGGGCATACAAAGCATACAAAAGACTTCTTTTGTTCATAATATGGATTCGCACTGTGTTCAGAAGGTTTCCTTCCAACTGAATCATCACAGTTTGTCCAAACTTCTTGTAAGAAACAACGGGGTCTCTGCTTAAGCCTCTTGTGAACAGATCTACTGAGCCAAGGTCATGTTGGTTTTCCCCCCAAGAATTAGAGTCCTGTGGATACTATTCTTTTCCCCAGCCTCCTGTTCTTTCAGCAGGGCAGATGCCTCCCAGAAGGAAACCAGATGCCAAGACTGTGGGAGACTCTTGAACAGTGTAAGCCAAGCTGCGGGAGTTGGGAAGAGAATGCTTCGTGCAGTCCAACCCACACCTTGTGATATCTTTAATGTCAAGAAGGATAGATGCACATTGTGAATGCAGAAAACCATCCAGGCTGAAAGAGGGGGCTACAGACAGGGCGCTCTGCCAGGCATCTGAGAACACTCTTTTCTGTGGACAGACCATAGCCTTGCTCATTGTTCTGCCGTTTCTATTATTGGCAACATGCCTCCAGTGGAATGCTGTGTCCTGAAGGCTTCTGAAGGCTCTGCTGAGCTTCGAAACAGTCTATGAGGTTATATTCCTAGTCCACCCCAGATTCAAACTCAGAGGTGCAGATTTCTCAGTCTTAATTGAAGTATAGGGTTATGTCATGTGGTTACAGCATTGATTTTAAAATATATTTCTCCAAGAGCCACCTCAATCTTGAGGATAAATGTCAGAGTTCAGAAATTAGGTTCCAGGAGTCTGAATACATCTGCATTCTCATATGATGTTCACTCCAGGCATCCTTGTCTACAAAGATACAAATTTGAGTCCTAAGTTTTCAAGCTGACCTGAGCCTGGCTTGCTAGGACATTAGAACAAACTCTCTGTGTCTCAGTTTCCATCTTTTCATAGGACAAGAAATAATATCATGTCTCTTTCCCACCTCACAGAATAATAGCAGTTCGCATTCATCACAATGTTTCTATTTGTATCAAAAAGAAAGGATAACAATATCATTAAAGAAGTCATTGTTGTTAAACTTCTACCACACCAGGCTTGAAGTCAGAAGTAATACATTGAGGAGAGCACCAATCAAGATCATACACTAATAATCAGTTATTAAGCAGTAAGACAATCCATACAATCCATATCTCCCTCTAACCCTATTCTCTGAATCTGCATTCTTTGTGTTTCAAGGCCTATACCTGGATTTCCCTTCATTGATGGAAAACTGATAAGCAGAGAGATACACGTTTGAAAGAAGTGTTGATTACAAGTCCTGAGAAATGGGAGCATGGCATGCCACATAGGGATATGTGGGGAAAGTTACATTGTAGGGGTGGAAGGAGGAAGGAGGAAACACAGGCAAGACCTTTATTACTACAGTGGGACATTCTTAGGAACAAAACACAAATACCGGATTTGTGGTTAGGGAGTTTGCAATATAACATTGGACTACCTCAAACCCCAGGCAGAGATGGCATAAACAGCTTCACTTGTTACTGTGCCCCCATGATTAATGGATGCTGAATCATCAAGAGCAAAATCGGTAACAGGGATCAAAACACCGCACGTTGTGAAGTCCCTCTACTCAGGTAACACGTGAGGAAGGAGTCAGAGAGGAAAGGATCTGTTTTACCTTCTGGTAAAATAAAAATAATACAAGAATGAATCGCTGCTCCATTACTCTTCCACAGAGGCCACAAAGGCATGCTTTGAGATGGTGTCCTCATAAACCTGTATTCATGAGTGAGCACATGATCAGGGTCTCTGCGTACCAATGCCGGATGTACAGCATGAGGAAGAACTAAGCTTTGGAATGAGGCTCCAAAATACTGAGTTACTGTTCCAGAGCAAAATCCAGCCCTCTCCCCTAACTAATGTAGGATGTACAGCATGAGGAAGAACTAAGCTGTTGTATGATATTTTGTTTGTGTTCTGACAAATAAAGCTTGCCTGGAGATCAGAGGGTGAAGCTAGCCACTAGTTAACCATAGAGGCCAGGCAGTGGTGGCACACAACTTTAACCCAGCACTTGGGAAGAGGAAGCAGGAAAATCAGGAGTTCAAGGCCCCCCTGGGCTACATGAGATTGAACCAGTCTAAAAGAAAAACAGAGCCTGGCGGTGGTGGTACACACCTTTAATCTGAGCACTAGGGAGGCAGAGACAGGAATATAAGGTGGGTGGAGACAGGATCTCGGCCCCCCATTCAGTCTGAGGATTTGTAGAGGCAAGAAATCTAGTGGCTGCTGCTCTCTGCCTCTCTGATCTCCAGGCAAGTTTTATTTGTCAGAACACAAACAAAATATCTTCCAACACTAAGCTTTGGAATAGGGCTCCAAAATACTGAGTTGATCATCCCAGACAGTGCCTCCCCTGACTAGAATGACTGTGGACAGGAACAGAATATTCAGTCACTCTAAAAAGAAGACTCTGGGCCTCTCCTCACTTCACACTCTCCTGCCTTCAGTGAGCCACGTCTCATTTTTCAGTGGAATATGGCTGAAACAGCTTAAAATGCCCTCTTCTACATAAACAGAAAAATGGAAATGTGTTTTTATTCCTTCCTTTTAAGGTCCTTACTGGCCGTAACTGCTGAAGACAACACTGGTAACTTAATGTATTTAGAGATACTGAGAGTGTGAGATAAAGCTTCTTGAACTGCACTAACAGCTAGGGTGCGCCCGAGTCCGTGGGACAACATTCCTACTTTGTTCCCTTGTTTTTGTACCCCTACTCTTTTCAGGCTATCCAGGAAAGGCATGGAGCTTGCGAGCCAGGGCCCAAATCTACATCAATTATATGCCAACCTTCTTGTATCCCCCACTACTTGGTAGAGTAAGTGACTATGCATATCCTTAAGAAAAAATCATTTCACACACACACACACACACACACACACACGAACCATTCTAAGAACCATACATCTATAAAGACAAAGAAAATATTTCCATCGCTTGGTTTTCAAAGCAGCCTACCTTCTCCACAGATTCAGTAAGGCATGCTATTATACAGAATAGAATTTACCTTCCTCCTGGCTCCAGGAAATGAGGCAAGAGAATCTGACAGCTACATCCTCACCCAGAGGACTAAAATGTCTCTCTCATCCATCCATCCATCCATCCCCCGAGTAAAGTCTTAGTTTACCCATTTTTGAGAACTGCTGTTCCTTCCTCTGTGTCTGGGGAAAGAGACGTGGTAACCTGTCGCTCTGGCTACACATGAGCTACTTTCATGCCATTATCACTTTTGTACTTACTGTATTTCCACACCAATAAGCCGCCCTTCAAATATAGGCTTCAATATCTTAAGCATTATTGTTACCACTGTAAATCCACCATTCCAAGCCAACAAGATAAAAATTTGGAGAGATGGTTTGGTGGGTAAGAGCATTTGTCCCACAAGCCTGGTGACCTGATTTAATCCCTGGGATCCATGTAAATGTTAGAGAGAACCGATTACATGAAGATCTCCTGTGACGTCCACACACAAGTTGTAGCATGTGCAACACACACACACACACACACACACACACACACACACACACACACATCATGAACACATAAATTAATAACAATAATAATAATAATAAAAGTTACATATAAAAGACTTTTTAAGTCTGGTCTAAGCTAAGCTGCCAAAATACTCTATTTACTAAAAAAGTCTGTTTATACCGTCTTACATTTTCAATCTTGAGTGTGATATACTTCAGCTTTCTCCCTCCAAACAGCACTAACCTTTCAACACTTCCTGTTGCTGTAGGGTACTCCAGTAGGTTTTTTGTCTTCAGGTTGTGGTGCTTGGTGTCAGGGTGACTAGACAATAGAGAAGTCTCAAACAGACCACGTATGGGTGCAACATGGATATGTCTGGCAGACTGATCACTGACACTGGGGTTATCACAAGCCCTCTGTGGCAGATAACACTGAGCTTTCATTGCTGGTGGGCCTGGGTACTCGGCTAAGAGGTTCAGCTGATCTTGACTGGCCTGGGCCCTGGCTGGCTGCCAAATTATCTGGGATGGCTCCCACTGGGACAACTGGAGCAAGTTTGCTCTGTTCCATCTCATTAGCCAGTAGCTAGCTCAGAGGCATTCTCACAGTCAGTAGAGACCCTAAAGACAAAGGGATCCAATGAGCCAAGCAAGGGCCTCATCTTGGATCACAGTTACTAACATCCCATTGGTCAAAGCAAATCACGTGGTATGGTGAGTAATTTTATGTGGCAACATGACTGGGCCACTGGGAGCCCAGATATTTGGTCAAACGTTATTCTGTTGTGTCTATCCAGGTGTTTATGTATGAAACTCACATTTAAAGTGTAGGGCTACATAGATCAGCTCACCGCTCCTGATGTGAGTGAAATTTATCCAGTTGGTTTAATATAGAATAGAATATAGACGCTTTCTTTCAAACAAGAGGGAGCAACTCCAGTCTAAGAGCTGGGATAATGGTTTTCCTGTGTCTTGCCTCTGAATTTAAGCTGAAGTATCACATTTTTCTAGAAGCTTGCTGTCATTTGGACAAGAATTACACACCAGATTTCCTGTGTCTCCAGTATGTTGACTGCAAATATTAGGATTCCTTGGGTTCCATAATCACAGGAGGCAAGTCTTTACAACATATGTTCATAATCTAATATCATATAGGTTTTCTTTTTTAATTATTATTTATTTATTGTTATTATTATTTTTTTGAGAAGAGGAGCGGGGGAGCTGTTGTTCTTTTTCTTAAGGATACAGTGTTCTGTCTGCACACATCCCTGCAGGCCAGAAGAGGGCACCAGATCTCATTATAGATGGTTGTGAGGTACCATGTGGTTGCTGGGAATTGAACTCAGGACCTTTGGAAGAACAAGCAGTGCTCTTAACCTCTGAGTCATCTCTCCAGCCCCGTATAGGTTTTCTTTAGAGAATTTTTACCACTCCACAGGGCAAATCCCAAAGTCAAATGTGGAGGGGACCATGAAATTACATTGCACAGGCTGTAGATTCAGGAAAAATTAAAGAACTGGGTTCATATTTGCAATCCACTATAGATGAAAAAAAAAACATAACAACACTTTTTTCCTGCATCTGCTGCCAGCTACTCAACATTTCCTAAGGATTAGTAAGAGCCTAAGCCACTGTGACAGGGAACAGTCATAATAGGATGATGAGAGTCTTGGGTCATCATATCCATCCCCAGAGATAGTGGTAGCCTTTTGTGCATGACACATGTGAAACTCCTATATACCTCATGGGATTTCTATGCTTGAGACACAGCTCATAACAATCCATTGTTAAGAATTTTCTGAAATATGACATTAATTACTATCTTTTATTCAGCATTGAAAGGAACACTATATATTTCAAAACAGGGACCTGCTTATAGCTAACTCCATTTCACCTAATAATGTCTGTATGACACTAACACAAAGCTGGACCTTCAATTTTCTTGGCATAGAAGAAAAATTAAGTAAATAAAGCAACTCTTAATAATACTACTTTAAATATACAAGGCCTGAAAGTTCATTTATAGCCAAGCTAAGAAAAGATTTTTAGGATACCTGATTCTTTGGTCAGGATGCATTCTGCTCAGTTCAGGTCCTCTAGGTAGCCAGAGTCTGGAGAATTACAGTCATCCTGAAGCTAGTATGTGCAGGGAGAAGCAGATCAACCATTCTAAGCATTTGTTTAGGTATTGCATCAATGAATGTTCATTGAACACTTTCTCCTTCCTTAGTGGTCGTGCTCTGGACACATGTGAGCAACACCAGTCTCAACATCTGGCTCTGAATACACTGTGGGGAAGAAAACAAGGAGTGAACTTGAACCAAATATTCACATCTACAAACACGTGTATGTAGACGGAAGTTTTCCTGTGTCTCGCCCGATCCCTCAGCTACTCGGTCCCAAGTAAACACACAGAGGCTTATATAAATTACAAACCATATGGCCTATGGCTCAGGCTTCTTGCTAGCTAGCTCTCATAGCTTAGCTCAACCCATTCCTATTAATCTATGTTTTGCCATGTGGCTTAATGACATTACCTGTTCTCTCACATCTTGCTTCTCCTGGTGGCAGTTCACAGTGTACGCCATGACTTTACCCTTTTTCATCTCTGTCTTCAGTTTGAATGTACCTCCTAACTTTATTCTGCCTCTCCATTGGCCAAACAGCTTTATTTATCGACCAATGAGAGCAACACATATTCGGAGAAATTCACAGAAAGGCATCCCACAGCAAATACAAACATGCAAGCCATTAAGGGAGGGAGAGGTCTCAAGAGAGGCTATCAACACCCATAGCCAAAGCCCTAGGAAAGTTGACAGAAGGAAGGAAGTTATTGGGAATCAGTTTTTGAAATAGGATATAGAATGGAGTTAGAGTTATTTAGATAAAGAGAAGAGCCTATGCCAGGCAGAGAATCAGTAAGGGTCTAGCATGATTGCCATCAAGCCAGATAAACTGAGCTCAATCCTCTGAATGAATCCACACAGGGGAAAGAATCAATGCCCACAGGCTGTCCTCTGACCCACACTCCATGATGCTCAGATATACAACACACACACACACACACACACACACACACACACACAGAGAGAGAGAGAGAGAGAGAGAGAGAGAGAGAGAGAGAGAGTCATACACACACAAACACAGAGAGACACACACACTAAGTAAATATAAAAAAAATATTTAAACAATATGCAAAGTTCTCCTATCTGGTGAAAAGGAAAAGAATATAAGGTATGGAAGGAAAACCAGTATGATAGAAGAGTATCCCATAAAATATGATGCTGAAGAAAACAGAAAAGAGCTGGGCGGTGGTGGCACATGCCTTTAATCCCAGCACTTGGGAGGCAGAGGCAGGTGGATCTCTGTGAGTTCGAGGCCAGCCTGGGCTACACAGAGAAACCCTGTCTCAAAAAACCAAAAAAAAAGAAAGAAAGAAAGAAAGAAAGAAAGAAAGAAAGAAAGAAAGAAAGAAAGAAAGAAAGAAAGAAAGAAAGAAAGAAAGAAAGAAAGAAAAAAAACAGAAAAGATCAGACCACATAGGCCTGAAGCTATTTTAATGAACCCACATTTGATCCAAAGAGAAGTGGCATAACATCAAAGATCTGTAATCCAGAGGTTTCTTTGACACCATGACACCTGAGCCAACCCCTACTCTGAAAAAGAAAAAGCTCTGCTTTCTGGACCAGCTCATTCCAGCCACAGAACAAGCAGTCTTTCCTACATTAGCCACATTAGCCACATTACTAAGATAGCCACACCCCATGCACATCAACTTCAAAACTCCTTTATGTCATTCTTATCCTTCTGAAATAATACAAGATTTCAAGAAACACTGTTTATGTGATAAAATATCTGGAATAATCAATATAAAAAAAGGAAGGCTTATGTTTTAGCTAGTGGTTTCAGAGGTTTTGGTCCATGGTTACTCGGCCCTGTTGCTTTGGCAGCAAAATACATCATGATGGGAGCATGAAGCAATGAATACCTGTTCACCTCATGGTACCTCATGGTACCCAGGAAACAAAAGGAGAAAGAAGAAATGAGCTAATGTCCTGATCTCCAATTCAAGAGACTACCCCTCCCAACTGAGATCTAACTTCCATCTGCTGAGTTCTGCCCACTAAATGTTCACCCACCTCCCAGTGGAACCACAGATGAAACTTTTAATGGGTGGACTTTGCGGAGGGGGGTCACTCAAGATCCAAATTATATCCCACCAGAGGAGCAGAACAAAGAGGCTGGGTTTGGCCAATATATATAATCAGAGTATGAACTGTGCTACAAATTGTGACAATAGACACATTATCAAATTTCTTATTTTACCTGACACTCGTAAACAAGGCAGCTCACTTCTGGGACTGGAAATTGTTCTCTGCTCAAGGTGGTAGCAGGAATTTCAAGCAACTTGATAATCAGTGCAATCAAAATTTTAATTATTATGGTCTTTCTCCGGTAATTGAATCAAGTTTTCCATGTGAGAAGAATTTCTGTTTAGAATTTTAACTTGTGAGAGAGGAAAGTCCTTGAAGGTCCTGTGATTCATCTGCAAAATAAGAAAGTGCCAGAGAAATATGAGAGACACAGAAAGAAATTACAAGACATTAAAATCTATTGTCTATCCTGCACTCCAAAGTAATTTTTAAATGGTAATTACACCTTTGAAGAGTATCTAATTAGTATGGGAAAGAACTTGGATGAATGTAGAGCTCTTCATCCAACTTCAATTGATACACAGTGATAATATTCAAGACTAATTTCTGAAGCATTTATCGCTTGACTGAGCATCATTCTGTAAGAGGTTTTCCAATCTTCTGATTATCAGTGTGGTAAAGACCTGTCATACATAGTTCAAGGAGGTAGAAGAGAGTAATAGAAGTATTTTAAGTGCCCTTTAGAAAATAGAGTCAAGTCTGGGTGACCACAGGCCTTTGGCCTTTGGTAAAATGAGGGTCTAAGCTATGCACCTCCAAAGATGAAACATCTTTTTTTTCTTTATTTTTTTTTATTTTATTTTACAATACTATTCAGTTCTACATAACAGCCACAGATTCCCTTGTTCTCTCCCTTCCTGCCTCCCTCCCCTTCCTATCTATACCTTTCAGTAGCATCTGGTGATTTCCTTTGGGTCTAATGGAAAGCTCTTCGGAATCATCATCTCCCAGGAAAGACCACATGAAATAGTCATCCAAGACCACATGGTCAACCCTGAAAATACACACACAAGTAACATTATACAGAACCAGCAGGCTATATTAGGAATATATTTGTATGTGTGTGCATGGTGTGTGTGTGTGTGTGTGTGTGTGTGTGTGTGTGTAACACATAATCAAACTTCTTTGTATGTATGTTACAATTGTTACATACGCGTGCGCATGTAACAACAATTATTGAAAAAGAGTCCATGAATTTGAAAGAGAGCAAGGAATGGTATATGGGAGGCTTTGAAAGGAAAGCAAGGGAAGGGAGAAATGGTAAAATTGTATTATAATCTCAAAAATAAAAGAAATAACTAAAAACAACAACGAAAGAATCATTCTCATTGTCAGCAGCAACCTATCCTTCATGCTCACTTGTTGGCATTGTGTTAAGTTCTATTTGAATGATCAGTGCTGCCAAAGAGTCTTAGAAAATGACATTGGTGGTCACTCTCAAGTGAATGCCCAAATGTTCTAACCAGCTTATTGGACAGGATCATTCATTACAAATCTATTAAATTTGCATAAAATACACTCTGCACCCCTCACGCAGACACAATGGCAACAGCCCTTTGAACTAAGGCTCGTAAGTTTCTTTAATGAGTAACATCAAAAACTTAATGGCCCAGAACTGGACCACTTACATTTACTACCTGGACAGATGTTGAATGCTGCTAATGAGATCCGCAGGTACCAGCTTTCCAATCCCCTTCCTTTAAATTCTATAACTGATACACATGTCATTGTTTAACAATTTTTATCCTTTTTTCTTTGAAAAGGTGGCTTTTGTAAGGTTTTATAATGCAACTATTTTTATCCTGCAATGACTTTGTATTCATTTCTGATATTATACCTCATTACTCTTATCCCTGCTCAATCCATGAAAGCCATACTGGCCTCCTTAAAATACTCCAACTCCAACCAACCCCTCTTCTCTCTCTCTCTCTCTCTCTCTCTCTCTCTCTCTCTCTCTCTCTCTCTCTCTCTCTTTTATCAAATGTAGGATTTCAGGGAAAGCAAGCCCTTTACCACTGAGCCCCATATCTCAACCATTCCTGGTTTATACACTTATATCTACCCAGCACGTGGTGGAGGTGGAGTCAGCAGAGCAGTAAATACAAAAGTGGCATTTGACATGCAAACAATATACTGGTAGAATCTCTACAAAAGGCCGAATGGGGCTTAAAATGAAAGAGGAATTTTTACAGAAAACATCTTAAAATAATCTGCAATTCTGAGGAATTTGGGGAGGGCTCGTAATGGAATCCTCCAAGCCAGGCTACTTAACAGTGGGGTCCTTAATTTTTCTTGCAGTGTATCTGCCTCTGCATCCTGCCATGCTTAGTCACTAGCAATAAGTGATGGTCTTTGGGGTAGCAACAGGATATTGGCCAATTGATAACAATTGTCAACTCCAAGCAGTGTGGTGATATTTTATTTGTGCTAAAATGTGGTGATATTTTATTTGTATGTTAAGAAATAAAGTTTGCCTGGAGGTCAAAGGGAATAGCAAGCCATTTTAAGGTAAACACAAAAGTCAGGCAGTGGTGGCACACAACCTTAACCTGATTACATGGCAGGCAGAGTCCCTGTGTGTTCAAGGACACACTAGGGAATAGCCAATCATGGTGACACATGCCTTTAATCCCAGTACCAACCATCTGAGGTCTGTACAGACAGGCAGTGACAAGGAAGTGAGGTAGCTGGGCTAAGAGCCAATGAGAGGGCAGAATAGCAAGGCAATAAAAGCCTGGGTAGACAGAAAGTAGCTCTCTTGGGAAGCTACGGTGGTGAGTTAAGGCTAGCTGGTGGCTCTCACTATTTCCCTGATCTCTAAGGCTTTCACCCCTATATTTGGCTCTGTGTTTCTTATTTAATAAGACCGTTTAGAAATTCATCTACAAAGCAGACCACCAGGGACCTGAGCACCATCTTCTCAGTGCCATGATAGGTTCTTTCTTTAGAAATTCTCATAATGTGTTCTAGTATCCTTACATGTATGCTCACACACACACACACACACACACACACACACACACCCAGCAGGATCTACCACATCCATCTGTACCACATTTCATTACTGTGATTTAAATAACTGACATAACCAACTTGAGGGAGCAAAGCTTTATTTTGGCTCATACTTTCAGGAGACTTCAGGCCACAATTGCATGGCCCCTTCAGTTAAACAGAGCATCATGGTGATAAGAGTATAAGGTAGAGAAGAACTCCTTACTTCCTAGCCAATGAGGAAGTAGAGGGGTCAGAGATAATAGACTCCCAAGGGCTTACCTCAAGGAACCTACTTTCCCCAATCAGGTCCCACCTCACAAAAATTCTACAACTTCTCAAGTTAAGAATATCAGCTGTTATATTTTTGGTTGTGAGCCTAGCCTTTAATGGCTGAGCCATCTCTCAGCTGAGAATCAAACACACAAAACTCAATCCTATGGAAAGCATTTGAAAGTCAAACCATAACACCACATCTCTCACACTTGTTCTCCTCTCCTGGCTTCTTATTCACTTTGTACATGTTTATTTATTATCCACATGAGATATGGTGTGTATTTGCATGTTGCTATAGTCCATCAACACTCTTGAATACACTGAAAGTTCCATGAAGGGAAAGGACCTGCTTTTACTAGCTGATATGTCTGTGACACTTAAAAACTCACTCGACATCCAGTTAGCATAAGTTGTATTCGTTAAATGAGTACATGGGAAAAAATTGAGCAATCAGCCATGAATGAAGCATCCACTATGCTTATTTGTGTGTTTCAATGTTATTCAAGTATAACTAACACAAAAAGCACATATTTAATGTGCTTTTGATGAGGACACACACATACGCATACCTGTAAAACCATGACTGCAACCGAAGTTCATTATGGATGCTTTTATTTCAGATGCAGGGTCTCAAACCAGCATCAGTCTTTCTGTCTCAGCCTTTCAAATGGCAGGACCCTATGGTGGCTCACTGGCCCTTGTGAATATTTTGGGGCCTAGTTTTTGTTAACCATTTAGCATTTCTTTTCTAGTCAACTGACTTGTTTTTATAATAATTGATTATGTTATAGTAATGTCAGTGCTGTTGTTAGTGAGAATATAGATTAAAATACACAGAGGTTTGTATCTGGAAAGTTAAATTACTCCCACAAATGATATGCCCACACAAAATTATAATATTATCTGTGTAAAACAGTCCTGCCAATGTGATTCATGATCTTGAGATGAGATTTTTATGAATTATCTAGGTGATGAGTTTCCTTCTAAAGAAAGGCAAGGGATGATGTACAGACACAGAGTCGGCCATGTTAGGATGGAGGCAGAAACTGGAACACTGCCCCCACAACCCAAGGTCACCTAGAGTTACCAGAGGCTGAACAGACAAGGCAAGATTGTCTCCAGAGTTCTCAGACAGATCAGGCTCCAATCACACCTTGATTTCAAACTTCAGGCTTCCAGAACTGTGAGAGACTGTTTTTATGGTTTTATTAATACTAACATTAGGAGTTTTTAAACTGTTGACAATTTCATACTTGCAAACAATGTATTAAGATCATATTCACCCTCCATTATTTTTTATATACCCCTTGCACTCCTGATGACCACCTCCTCCACAATAGTCCCCCTTCTACTTTCATGAGTGTGTATGTGTTTCTGTGTGTCTATGAATTTGTGGGTATGAGTATTTGTGTTTGTGTGTGTGAGTGTGTATGAGTGTGTGTGAGTGTGTATGAGTGTGTATGTGAGTGTGTGTGAGTGTGTATGAGTGTGTGTGTGAGTGAGAAGGGTTGGGAGGTGGGGGGTGTGCAGGTCCTATACAGGCAGTCACAGGACTCCTCTAATTCCTCTTTCTATGTAATAACTTCCTTCATTTAATTTTTTGTTTGTTTGTTTTTCGAGACAGGCTTTCTCTGTGTAGTTTTGGTGCCTGTCCTGGATCTTGCTCTGCAGTCTTCATTTAATTTTTTAATACAGCCTAAAAAATTAAACTGTATCTTTCTTATTTGATCATTCTTGACACAATGATAAAGGAAGCTTTTGTCTGTGATATTTTTTTCTTGTCCCACTCTATTCCACATTTATGAACACAAACAAAATCAATGACCAGCTTACTAAGGCAAAAACATCCTGGAAGCTATTACTCCTGAATATAAAATTTTGATATGCAGGGACATGTAAATGTGCTCTCAGATATCAATCTTACAGTTGAGTTTGTCACCTGATACCTATGTGGTGTTAGCTCCCACCTGTCTCTGGTCCCTATTTAATATAGCTCTACAGCACCCTATGATGAGATCACTGGACTTCAGTCTTATGCTTCTTTGGGTCTCAGGTAAGTGACATCAGTCATGAAACATAACTGACCATCAACACTTCCTTTCTGAATAAATTCCAAAATCTCTAAAATAAACTAAGTGCTTATCCATTGAAACATTACCTGAGGACTTAATTCAAACTGTGCCATATAGTTGGAGAGAGAGAGAGCTTCAAATACATAGGATTGTGGGTTCTTTTAATGAGATTTGCAGGTGAATTCAAAGGCCATGCAAACTTCTCTTTAGCAGTTGCAAGTGAAACTTTATTAATCATAGTCCACAACTTCAGTATTATCCTGTGTAGCTCTCTTTTCCATCCTGCCTGCACAAAGCCTTATCTACTTTGTGCCTTGGTTCGCATTTCTGACAGTAAAAATCTATAGTAACATCAAAGAATGGAACCCCTGCCTCATGCAATTTAAATCGCCCAAACAGCTATGTCAATAGTATGACAGCTATTTTATTATGAGTTAAGAAGCAAAGAAAAGATATAGAAATAAACCATGCAGCTGAGCTGTATGCAGGAACCTAGAATTGTACAAAAAAAAAAAAAAGAAAGAAAAAGAAAAAAGGATAAGAAAGAAAAAGAACAGGTCCAGCACATCCCATCTTCCCAGCACGGCTTTCGTCCACTAATCTTCGAGAGGGGTTACTTTGGGAGGATATGTTCAAAGCACTTTAGAGCAATTCAGCTCAAAGAAATTGTGACAGTTACTCTGCTGTTTTCTTCCCTCTTCTCAAAGGGAAATTTAATCAAGATTGTCAGTGCTTAAAAGAAAACGGGTGGAACACACAATCAAGCCACACTTCAATAACCAAATAAAACCACGAAAAATTAATCAAAGCTTGAAACACTTCCAGCATGATAAAGCTCACACAATATCCCAGAGATAGATGAGGCCATGAATTCGGATGTACACAGCACAGCATTTGATAAGATGGCAATGCTCTCCTGCTGTCAGAGGGACAATCACACCATGTATCTCGGCATTCATCTCACAGCACTCTTGCTCCACGGTCAGCCAGACACCTCAAACACACCAGCTTCTTCACAGGTTGTGAGTTCTGCTGATTCTGCATCTCCTGTAGGAGCTGGCCTGGCTGCAGCTGCTGTGTTCCTCGAGATGAGCTAATGATGTAGTGCTTTCTTGCCTGTTGAGGTTAATAGATAACTAATATATTTGAGCACATTTGTTATAGCCAGTTTTGCGCCATGTTAAAAAAAAACTGTACATTTGGGTCTTCTGCCTTGACGAATGTGGTGCTCCATCTTGAAAGCTGATTAAAATCAATACCGCTGTAGAAAATTACATACAAAATGTATTAGTAGCCAGGATATTCTGATAACAGTGCTTCCCGTTTTCAATTTCCATTATCACAGTATCCCCCACAGAAAACCACGCAGACACTAAATATGAATAGTCAGGAAGAATTAGAAAGGTTGTTTTAAACTAATAAAGTAAGATGACTTATCAGTTAAGGCATAGTTCATAACTTAATAGAAGTTGGATTTTAGTTGTGCTTGGAGAGTGGTGCTAACTAATGAAGGGGAACAGAAGCTGTCTACCAGTCTGTAGTTGTGTTGTGTCCAATCACACCTTCAAAAAGCCTCCCTCCCCAAATGACATCACATAAACCTCCTCACCTCCAAATATGATGTCTTTTGAAACTCTTCTTCCAGATTACTACGCCCAAGTTTGGGAGGAAACCACTTACATTTCATTAGCAAGTCCAGAGCGGGTTTCACTCAGCCATACAGAACACCAGCTCCCTAACCATTTCTCATCTCGTCTCATCTGTTTGCTACATTGCAATTCTCACTTTCTCAAAAAAAAAAAAAAAGCCACGAAACTTTTCCAAACAGTTTTGCTTTGAAAAATCCCACTCACCTTTTCATGTCTGGCTCAGACCTGTGAACACTGCGTAACCATGCCAGCGGGATAGCCACCCTTAACTCAGAAGCCTAAAATTGGCACAGATGACTAGATGGAACTCCGCAGCCTTTACTGTCTATCCTGTCACTTCTGGCTTTGCAGACACTGTGGTAGTTCCAATGTAATTGGCCCCCTTAAGCTCGTGGGGAGTGGCAATATTAGTAGGTGTGGCCTTGGAGGAAGTGTGTCATTGTGGGGACAAGCTTTGAGGTCTCCTATGCTCGAGCTACACCCAGTGACATAGCTCTCTTCCTGTTGCCTATGGAGCAAGATGTAGAATTCTCAGCTCCTTCTCCAGCACTGTGTTTGCCTGCAAGCCACCACGTTCTGCCGTGATGATCACGGACCAAATCTCTGAACTGTAAGCCACCCCATTTAAATATTTCCTTTGTAAGACTTGCCATGGTCATGGTGTCTCTTCGTAGCAATGGAAACCCTGACTCAGACAGACACAAGGACTCAAACACCAGGACAATTAAGTGACCAACAATCAAGATGAACCAGAAACAGCATTGCTCAATGCCTGCTGATGTCATAATGCTGGTTGTTGGGTGGTATTTCCTTAGAAATATTTGATTTGAAAATCTTCCAGCTCCTCCATATGTTCTGTTATTCCTTGGCGCATGAGGATTTCAATAGCTCAGAGCTCTAAATATGAAAGTTTTAGTAAGTGAAGCGGGAGAAATTTCCCTCCACTCTTTACATTCTATGGCGGGAAACTGACAAGAAAACAAATGAACGGAAGAAAACTAGAAATGTTCTTTGGTTTGAACCTGAGTTTCAGTTCTGGCTGTCACAAGCCCCTCTGATTGCTCCTCTTCTGTAAAACAAATGTGATGTTATTTACCCCTAGCACCCCAAAGTCACCGAGGAGAAGGGCCATATGCAAATGCTGCTCTGGACTTGTTCATTGCTTGTGTGTGGCTCCTGAAAAAATAAGAGAACAGAGAGAAGCTATATTCAGTATCATGGCTACTCTGTGAGTTAAGATTGGATTTCTAATAAGCCATCTTAATTTAACTGGATTGTGGCGGTATCTTAACTTTTCTCTGCTTAATATTCTGAGAAAGCCTGTTCCCCACCTGAAGCACCTACGTGCTCTCAGTAGATTCCAAAGCAAGGATCAAGCTCAAAAATGATGGAACAGAAGGCAAGAATTCATTGAAGGAGGGAACCAGATTTGGAAGTGACTGTGCAAACATGGCTCTCTGAAAAACTGAAGACATTTCAGGAAGCACTGTTGAGCGCCTACCCGCAGAGGTTGGAAACATACACAAATCTTGACCAGAGATTAAGGGACAGTGACCCCACCTGACAACATAACACGTGTGCTTTAGGTGGGACTCACAATTCCCTGTGGCACCGGTAAATATTATTCATTTACCGAAGAGGAATGGAATCAGAGAAGCTCGGCAAGTATGAGAACCAGAATTTAAGTCCTTCCCCTTGCCTGCCCTAGCATCCACTCAGAGCCTTCTCTTCCCAAATTCTGTGTCCCCGTCATGCTTTTTCTTGTTTTACTTTTTTGCTTTCTCATTTTCTTTGTTTTGATTTTATCTCTCTGATGGTTAATCTCATCAACTTGGTTGGTTGGGAATGCCTGGGAGATCAATAAAACATACTTCTGGGTGTGTCTGTATAGGCATCTTCACATATTAACTGAGATAAGAAGACCTGTCTTAAATATGAATGACAACATTAATAAGCAGGAGGGAATGAAAAGGGGAAAGGAGAAAGCCCTTGAGTACAGGTGCTGTCATTCCCTATGCTTCCTGGAGACAATAATGTAAGGTCTTCCACAATGCCCTACCCATGATGATGGTCTCAACTATCTGGAAACACAAAGCAAGATATATCTTTCCTTCCATAACTTGCTTGGGTTAGGGGGCTTTTCTCACAAAGACAAAATGTCTGAGTAACCTAACATCTCTGTATTAGGTCTTCCCATGTTGCATATCATCATCTCCTTAAACGACTATCTCTGCAATATTGAGCCCCTTGACAGAAAGCTACATCGCATTGGTTTATCTCATCACTTAGTGAGGTCTGGAACACAATAGGTCTTCAGTAGATTTTTGTTTGTTGGCTTGTTGATTCAATCCTTGATGCACCAGCATTCCTAGAACACTCAATATGCATCAGCCTCTGTGGCAGATTCTACTGAGGAAGCAGCAAACAAAAGCACATGGAGACATACGTTGTATGAAAGGAAGACAGGACTCCATGACAGTCTGTAGAGTTGGGAAAGGATTATGGAGAAAGAGATTTGGGAGTGAGGAGTCAGAAATGCATAGAAAGGCAGGACAGGCAGAAATCTCCAGGGGAGCCATCACAAGCATCTCCTCGGTCAGAATCAGATATGACAAGATTATAAGGCAGGCTAGCATAGCTGGAGAACCAAGTCAGACAGGAAATCACAGAAAGTGAGCAAAAAAAAAAAAAATGCAGCACTGTGTTGGATAAAGAGACTCTATGCTTCAACTGAAGTCATCTACATGGCTGTGGCAATTTGAATGAGATAGTTCCCGTAGTCCCAGCCATTTGAGTACTTAGCAGTGAGTTGGTGGTGCTGCTTTTGGAAGTTTAGGAGGTGTGCTCTTATGGGAAGGAGTTTGGTATTCTTAGAGTTTAAGGATTCCCACCATTTCTGGTTCACTATCTCTGCTTCTTGCTTCTTGTTAAAGATATGAGCCCTCAGCTTGCTGTGCACCCACCATCCTGGACTCTAAAATTCTAGAACCAAAACTCACAAATTCTTCTCTAAGTTGCCTTGGTCATGGTGTTTCATCACAGTACTAGAAAGGTAACTAATACAATAGTCTCTGCAAAGACAGAACACAGCAGTGCTTGTCCATTCCCAAAGTGTTTACCCTTTTTCTTCACAAACAAGTTTTTAATGTTATGTATACTATATAAAAAGGAAGGAACAAATTATTATTAACATGCCCTTACCTCTGGCTTGCTCAAATGAGAGAAACTGTAGCAGCTCTTTGATAACCAGAATTACAGAACCCATAAGGAAGAGGATCAAAAAAACAAAGTAGGGTTTCCTAGAAGGAATGCTGTAAAGATATGCTTTGCCTGTAATGTGGAAATGAAACTATATACATAAGTGATAAGCCAATAAATTAACACTGTGGATCACTGATGCAGATAGATTCTTCCTGAAACTTAAAGCCCTAGGTAAGTGATTTAATGAGTATATACTATATATCTTTGAGGGGCTACTACTTTTTCCAAAATTATAACAGGAAACTTTATGAGTATTCTGGAGGTATTATTATAGTAAGAGTCATCAGGAAATAAATATGTTTGAAGATGGGAATAAATAGCTAAATCCCACATATGATTTAGCCCAAAATTTACTGTTCACAGCTGTTGGTTCTACCACAGCACTGGAAACTTCCCTGTTAATTCATAAAACAACTGTCTTCACTGTTGGTCATGATCTTTAGGAGGTCACTGCAGCCTGAACCTAATCCTCACTCTTCACTTCTATATTCACATCCTGAGACTGAAGTAATTCTGCCTCCAAGTTCCCTGCACCCACTGGACTCTTGACTACATTCACTTCCACTTTCTGGTGTGAATTACTTCAAACTCAGGCATCCCACCAAAACTGTAAATCGAGCTTCCTCTGGAGTGACCCAGTGTCAGCCTGATGGCGTGAACTAGTTTCTGCAGATTCTACAAGTTCAGGGACTCATTCTTTGGTGGCTGGTTTTAAGATCTCATCAGATTCATCTCACATATGAACCAGAGCTTGGAAAGAAATCAACACTTACAATGCAGAGACATGATATTCATTGGCTGAGGTGTATTAGGTTTTCCCACAACTAAATACATTTGTAAATCCATCTGAAGAAACTAACAGCAAGCTCGATTATATGTATTACCTGACACCATCTTAACATTTGGCCCTATTAACAAAGACTAGAATTCATTATCCAAGGTTTTCTCAGCACAGATGCTCAAACAGAATATGTACCTTTTTAGGGATGAATAATAGCTGTGCACATCCCTAAAGATCAGTCTTAATAGGGGGAAAATGACTTATGAAAAAATACTGGTCACTAAGGCAACATAGAACATTTTTACCCTTAGAGGGAGTTGAAAAACAAAATAGGATGAAAAGAGATAAAAAGGTTTGAGAGCAGCTATGAATAAAAATACTGTTTTCACAGAAATGGGTGAGGCTGGTTTTGATTCCACACATCAGTGAATGCTCATTGGAAGTTAATGGCTACAGGTCCAGGTAGCTTCAGATGATGAGTGATTGACACAGATTAAGGAATAGCTTCCTTCTGTAGCTGTGAGCTAAGTACCCTGTGACCTACAGAGGTGATCTGTCTACAGGACATACCACTGGTGTAATAGTGTCACAAATGTTACGGGATAACCAACTATTCTTTTTAATTGGGTTTAAGGTCTACTCCATGAGATGGAACCTTATAGCTGACAGTATTAGTCAGGCCAAGAACCTGAGACTAGATAGGTCATGGACTGCAGAACATCACCATAAAAATGACTCCTAATGGGCTATTGCTATATCCATAGATCAGTGCATCACTCAGTCCTCATTACAGATGCTTCTCCTCACAGTAGATAAGAATTAACACAGAGATTCGCAATCAGACAATGTGCACAGAGTGAGGGGCTTTGCAGCATTCATCTTCATAGCATGCCTCCCATCAAGGCTCAGGGTTCTAAGCGGAGGAGGAGGAAGAGGAGGAGGAGGAGGAGGAGGAGGAGGAGGAGGAGGAGGAGGAAAGATTGTAAGAGACGGTGATTGCTGACAGCTCCAAGAAAACAGCATTTTCCAGACAGAATGCTGATGCACACGTGAACTTACAGAGACTGTGATAGCATCGTCTAGACCTGCACAAGCTCAAGCCAGACAACATCCCAGCACGGAGAAAGAGAAATGGGCACAAAGTCCCACTACTAATGAAGAAGCTTTTTGCAACTGATAGGAGAGGAAAAAAAATCAACCTTCTTTAGAGTAACTCAACACTCAGGAGTAGTTAGATAACACCAAACAGACAGACTCCATCTTTTCTGTGGAGTGTGTGTGTGTGTGTGTGTGTGTGTGTGTGTGTGTGTGTGTGTGTGTGTTGTTGTTGTTGTTGTTGTTATTGTGGTTGTTGTTGTTATTTTGGTTTGGGATATTTTTCTTTTGGTCTTTTGATTTTCTAAGAGAGAGAAAGAACATAAAGTTGGTGAGGCAGGATGTGGGAGGAGTTGAGGAAGGATAAAGAATATGATCAAAATATATTGTATGAAACATCTAAAAATTAAAACAAATCATGACATAAATTAATTCCTCATAAAAACTGACAAAATGATAAGAATATTCTCTAATTTAATAAAGCATATTGCTATATGGCATCTAAAAGAATAAGTAAATTAGTAAAAATTAACTTACCTAAAATTAAAATGTTAAAAATTAGAAAAATTGTCACAAAAGAATCTTAGCTTACAAATGTCACTTATTATTTTCTTAATAAAATTAAAATGATTTTCAAGTTTCAGTTTCAAATCTTCTTGATATTAATATATACTGAATATATTTACTTACATTTTTTTATTATTTCTTTATACCCCAATAAAAACAAAGGTGCTTTAGTCATCTCAAAAATTTTCATAGTGTATCAAGAAGTTTTGACACCGAAAAGCTTGAGAACCACCACATAACACCTTCCCTCTGACCCTGACAGCCTTCTGTGGCTTACTTGCTTAATGTTTCTTGGTGATCTTTAATTCACATAAGCCAGCAAAACTCCCTCCATGTTTAAGGCCAGGATGGAAGAAAAGAAGGAAAAGAAAGAGGGAAGGAAGACAATTTAAAAGGAAATCTAATGAAATGTCCATAGGCATACACTATGTTCATAGTCCCCGGTGAGCTATACTTATTATTGAAAGGTTTCAACTGGATGTTGTCTAATCACCGACTTTGTTCTTTCTGCTTCCTTGCTCTTCCTCCTCACCCCCACTTGGAACTTTTTTGGTGGGCTTGAGCCTGAACAGTTTAACCTGGTTCACAGACAAATCAATATTCCTTATATCCATTAAAATGAATCAATGAGGTTTATTCCAAAATCATTGCCTACTTTATGTATGGCCTGAGTCAATCAGTCTCACTCTAAACACTAGAAAGAGCCTCTGACCCAGTATACTATTTGACAACTCCCTTTCATGTCCCTCCCTATTCATATGGATCTGTTTATTTCTCAGTAGACTTCCCTTTTACTGCCCCATTTATCATTCTTCAAAGTCACAAAAATAGCAAACTCTGAAGTGTTGGGGTGAGTTTGGTGACTTTGAGTTTCCAGACTCTATTTACCTGACCTAATCATACTAAGAGTTGACAAGGTCTCTATTGGTCTCATGGAACCAAAAATAGGGTGAGACATGGTGGTGGGTGTTGTAGAACATCATTTTAATATATGTTACATTTCTTTATGCTGTGGAACATTTGTTTAATGATGCAAAGATATATTGCATTCTTTTTTGTTGCATTTGTTTAACTCTGTGAAGCTATATTACTGTGCCTGTTTAAAACACCTGATGGTCTAATAAAGAACTGAATGGCCAATAGCAAGGCAGGAGAAAGGATAGGTGGGGCTGGCAGGCAGAGAGAATAAATAGAAGGAGAAATCTAGGAGAAAGTAAAAGGAGCAAGAGAACAAGGAGAGGAGGACGTTAGCGGTCAGTCACCCAGCCACACAGCCAGCCATGGAGTAAGAGTGAAAGTAAGATATACAGAAGTAAGAAAAGGAAAAAGCCCAGAGGCAAAAGGTAAATGGATTAATTTAAGGTAAGAAAAGCTGGCAAGAAACAAGCCAAGGTAAGGCCAGGCATTTATAATTAATAATAAGCCTCCATGTGATTTATTTGGGATCTGGCTGGCAGGCCCCCCAAAAGAGTAAAGAGCCCAAAGATCAAAGAGTAAAATCAACCAACTACAGGTGGGCATGTGAACACACAATTTCATGTGTTCTTGCAATGGCTGCTTAGGGTATGTAGTGTCATTTCTAATTCATAGATGACAAATTTCAGTCTTGTAGAGTTTAGGTAATTTACAAAACCTGAAAAGCAAGAAAATAACAAGGCTCACGTTCTTTGATTTATACTAACTGTATTACCTCTCCATGTCTCATACTGAACAAGATCATAGTAGTGCTTTCTTCAAAGGAATTTATAAGACAAAAAAACTAATGATACTAAAAAGGCTTTGCAAAGTCATTATTTTTTCTTACGTATTTGTTGATTAGGAAACTGTGTTGAAGACTCTACTATGCAGGCATTGAAATAAATGACTGGATTGTTTTTGCAATGGGGATTCATAGAAAAAATTAGTATGAAGAATTGGTCACATCACCACAGGGGTTTAGTCCCAGAATCTGCAGTTGACACATGAGAAGAGAGACTGAAGAAAGCAGATGATACAGAGAAAACTTTCAACATTTTCCTGCTAGTAATTATTTGTTCTGGTTTTAAACAAAGCGTAGGTCAAACAGAATATGCCTTAAGTGCAAGTCTATTAATCCTTTCAGTGAGCAGAGATCAGGTTCATTTGGAATAAACCTCATTGATTCATTTGAATGAAAGTAAGGAACATTGATTGGTTGGTGTACCAGGTTAAACTGCTCAGGCTCAAGCCCACCAAAAAGTTCAAGGTAGGGGTTGGGGGAAGAACAAGGAAGCAGAAAGAATAAAGGCTGATGATTAGCCAGCATCTTGTTAAGTCGGGGCTTTAGGGATTTTCCTTTCTGGGCTTACCAATTAGGCAGTTTACTGTAAAATTTGGGTACCTGTGGAACTGATTGCCAGTTCCACCAGGACATCCAGACATTTTGTTTTCCTCGGGCCTGTACTGCTACAAAAGGGGCTGCCTTTCTAATTCCTATCAACACAATGAGCTACTCAAACTGACTTATTACTCTTGCCTTTTTCTCTTTGCCTTAAGCTCCTGTTACCTACCTTCTGAAGGACAGCAGATCTTACTGACGTTCCTGAAATGTAAGTTCAGAGTCTTTCAACCTCTAGTTTTTTTTTTTTCAAAGCTGATAATGTACACTGTGGTGTTTTGAAGGAGATCCCAACCCCTACCCCGAGTCTCAGACATTTGAACACTTGATCCCAAGTTGGTGGTGCTGTTTGAGGAGGGTTAGTAGGTGTGGTCTTGCTGGAGGAAGTATGGCACTTGGGTTGGGTCTTGAGAGTTTAAAGAATCCCACCATTTCTCATTTATTCTCTGTTTTTGCTTGCAGTTCAAGATGTGAGCTCTCAGCTTCTAATTCCAGCCATCATGCCTCCCTCCTCTTTACTACGATGGACTCTTATCCCTCTGGAACTATAAGTTCCAATAAACTCTATCTTCTAGAAGTTGCTTTGGCCATGGTATTTTATCACAACAATAGAGAAGTAACTAATACATATTCCCTGACTCTTCTTTTGTGAGCACAGTATTTGCTTTATAAACTAAATTTGGGAAATCTTCAAAAGCATATCCTTCCTAAGTTTTCTTTAGACCCCATTACTCCCCATTGTCCTATATCTAGTCTAATCGACACCATCATTTTCCATGACTATTCCCCATAGGGTTTGAAATTTGGGACTTTTCAGTCTGTCTTGTGGTTACGATACACTAGTGGCTTCATTACATCTTGCTTTGTTTTTAAACTTTGAAGAACGACACACACACACACACACACACACACAAAAAAAAAAAAAAAAAAAAAAAAAAAAAAAAAAAAAAAAAAAAGCATTATCATGGACCAAGAGAGAATTGGTGTGTTTTGATGGTCAAATCAAAGTTGTTTTTCCTGTTTCATCAGCAATGTCTCATTAGCTACATCTGAAAGGTAGAGTCAGAAATAACTGATAACTAACAATACACTCACTGACTCTTTTTTAAAAGTGGGAAGGGAAACCAAAGTTTACAGCAAGGTAACCTAATTATCAAGTACTCCTAACTCTGTCTCCATGTTGTGTGTGGAATCTTTATTTATTTTTACCTTGTCTCTTGAGTGTCTTCAAAACAATTGTAATTTGAGATTTGGGCCATATAAAATGAAGCAAATGATAAGATAATGGGCAAAACCATTACCGAAATGAGACCAGCTGTCGACCTTGTCTTTGGAAAGGAAGTTCTGGCAGACTTCGGTTGGACCCCAGCCTAGTCTTACTTCAGGCTGATTAGCAAACATTCTAGTCAATCAATCCTGCCCCAAATTAAGTTGTTGGTAACAAGAAAGGAGCAGTACAATTTGCACTACAAAGTTCTCAAACATCTGAGAGATATAGCTTCCCCATGATTCTTTCATATTGGCTTTTTAGCCAATTGGCTTATTTCTTTTATAAGGTTTTTCTCATTTCCAAATTAAGAAGCAGGCTCAGTGTGTTGACATACTAAAGGATGAAATAAAACTGCACCTCAGATGTTTCTATATTTTCAGACAGAGGTGGGTGAATCATTTTTTACAATAATGTATTTCTGTCTTCAAGTATATTGACCTATATGCAGAAATGCTAGCATGCCTTCACTTGGTACAAGACATATATTTCTGAATTCTGAGACAGGCCTATGTCTTTTTTATTGGCTAACCATATTTCTTTCAATTATTTTATTTCATGATGCTTTAGGAATTATGGTATGACCTAAGATATATTCCAATCTGCAGGACAATAATGCTAAAATAAAATTCTCTCCTTTTATAGTTATATGAGATTTTTCTAAAAATTGCCTTCTATTCCAAGTTCCTACCTGAAAATATGCTATTCCCAGAGTAATAAACTAAATCACAGCTTTAGAGAATATAGCAAATTTTGTATTCAGTTGGAACCTAAGAAAACATCCAGTCTGATAATGTTGTTTGGAGCTCAGGACTCTGTGGCTCAGAAACATTACTAAGAACTCCCTAGGGTCACAACATGACTTGGTAGCAAAGCTTCAATGGAAATATACATTTTCTGATTGTAGCCAAATATTTTTTGACTGGAATTGTGGTCATTCTACAACCTCAAGACTAAGGCATTGTTCCGAAGAATCTCAGAACTTGGCTGCTGTGACTCATTTAATAATAACAGTGAACTGGCTTTTAACATAGTTGGAATTGACTTTGTGGTCCTGAGTATAAAATCTTAAATGGGGGAGGGGGTTGTCAACATGAACCTATTAGTAAACCATGCTACACTACATACACCCGTGTGAGAGTTAGATAGCCCATTAGCTAGGCTCAAAGAAACCAGACTGATGACCATGAGCTGAAACGTCCAAAGCTATGAGCCAAAATCAATTTTCTCAGAAGTCAGTTTCTTGGGTGTTCTGTCACATGGATGGAAATCTGACTAGCAGAATTGTAGCAGGAATCTTCAAAGTTCTTATTAATAAAATCAAACCCGAGGCCAGTTATTGGGGTCAATGTTGGTAGATCAGAGAGACAGAACAAGCCACAGCTATCTCACCTTGCCAATTCCTCAGCTGGTCCTGTTTCCTCAGACTGGAAGCTTCTGTGTCCTCATCCAGAATGAATCTCAGCTGAACTGTGTTGCTCCATAGCCTGAAAGCTTAACCAGCCAAATGCTTAACCAGCCAAAATCTTCTAGTTTCTGGTCCTCATGCCTTATATATCTTTCTGCTTTCTACCACCACTCCCTGGGATTAAAGGCTGGCTTTCTGGGATTAAAGGCATGAGTCACCATGCTTGACTATTTCCAATGTGGCCTTGAACTCACAGAGATCCAGAGGGATTTCTATCTCTGGAATGCTAGGATTAAAGGTGTGAGTGCCACCATTTTCTAGCCTTTGTATTTAGTGGCTGTCTGTTCTCTGACCCCAGATAAATTTATTAGAGTACACAATATTTTGGGGAACACAATACCACCACATTTCCTCTCTTTTTGTCTAAAATTAAAAAAGCTTATAACTAATACAAGAAAAACTATCCAATAAGTATATACAATATATACAGCCAAAAATTACATTAATGATGTCTAGTCCATTAACATTTGACAAATTCAGATAAAAAAAACTCCATTATATATATTAACAATGTCCAGTCCAGTAACATCTGATAAACTCAGACCAAAAAATTTTCATTACTTATCTTATTTAAAACAAGTAGTTCCTTTATAAAAGTAGATTCCATAATCTCCCTTTTTATCTTATCATATCCATATTCTTTCTTTTCTTTTCATAATAGATTCATTAGTCTACCTTTTGTCATTTTTATATCTTCCCCTTTTTCTTCAGTGTAGATTCAATGATCCACCTATTTATCCTATTATTTCTTTATCTTTTTTCTCAGAGTAGATTCGATGATCTATCTCATATCTATATTCTCTTTTTCTTTTTGCTTTCTAGGGGTGAAGATATCTTTAGGGAATCTTGAAAAGAAAATTTTGGGGTTAATCATCAAGTCCTGTATCGTTTGTCCAGTCTCTGGATAATAGGAAAGTTCAGGGCTTGTTTCAAGTCCTTGTTTGAGTAGTCTATCAGGCTGGATCATCGCAACTAGTCCTCTCGAAATTGTTCTGACCAGTTTGTAGTCCAAAGTCGATTTTTCCATGGTGTTAATCCGGCTTAATGGCTTTATCATAGTCCATGTGGAATCATCATTGTAGGATCCTGTCATCTTTTTGAAGATTTCAAAGTCACTGTTAGGCATGGTCATGGTTTCCTGCAGACTTTTTTTTTTTTTTTTTTTTTTTTTTTTTTTTTTTTTTTTTTTTTTTGCCTCCTCTGTGGTTTGGAGCAATCACAGTCTGATAAATGTCTGTCTCTCGGAACCATGAACATTCTTCCCTAGAACAGAAAATCTTCACAGCAATTTTTCCCCACCATTTGTCTTGCCAAATTTTTCCAAACTGACCTGTGTCGCTGCTTTCTTGTAACACGATGGTCCTGGCAATTCTTCTCTGAACCAGCAGCAGTAAACCCTTCGTCCCTGGTAGCAGCAGCATAGCAGTCACCAACACGATGAGAAGGAGCTGGCAACGTGGAGCAGTAGCCACTGCTTCCATGGTCCCACCACTGTTTGTGGTTCAGTCCGGGCCAAAGCTTCTCCCAAGCCTCCTAGGCCGGCCTCAAACTCGGGATCCTCCTGCCTCTGTCTCCTTCAGCAAATCCTACCGGTGTGCGCCACCACAACCGGCTGAGTGTAGCTTGGGCCTGAGCTGGGGCTCACAAGGCCACAGGCAAACAGCTTTTTCATGAATTCGTAACACAAACGTTGGGCGCCAGATGTAGCATGAATCTTAAAAGTTCTTATTGATAAAATCAAACCCAAGGCCAGTTATTGGGGTGAATACTGGAAGGTCAGAGAGACAGAACAAGCCACAGCTATCTCACCTTGCCGGATCCTCAGCTGGTCTTGTCTCCTCAGACTGGAGGCCTCTGAGTCCTCATCCTGAATGTGTCTCAGCTGAATTACTGCTCAAAAGCCTGAATGCTTAATCAGGCCAAATCTTAACCAGCCAAAATCTTCTAGTTTCTGGTCCTCATGCCTTATATATCTTTCTGCTTTCTACCACCACTCCCTGGGATTAAAGGCTGGCTTTCTGGGATTAAAGGCATGAGTCACCATGCTTGACTATTTCCAATGTGGCCTTGAACTCACAGAGATCCAGAAGGATTTCTATCTCTGGATGCTAGGATTAAAGGTGTGAGTGCCACCATTTTCTAGCCTTTGTATTTAGTGGCTGTCTGTTCTCTGACCCCAGATAAATTTATTAGAGTACACAATATTTTGGGGAACACAATACCACCACACAGAATTCATTTTTTGTCCTTCAATAAAGGAAGCCACGGGAAGAGTTCTTCTTTCTGTGTCTCTGTGCCTACTGACTCTCCACTCAAAAAAAAAAAAGCAGCATATTTTAAGTGACATACTCAGAGATCTGTGCACTCCATTCAATAGCAAATGTGATCTATTATTTAGAACCACTGTCCACAGAGAGTGAATCATTCCAGAGTTCAGTTGCTACAAAAAGACTTAAAGGTGGTCATTGCAGCTCACTGTTTTGATCAATAAGGAGACTGAGACTATTTGGTTTTTTCCAAGACCATGAGTTCACATCTTTACTAATAGAGAGAATTCATACTAGTTTTCTAGCCTGCCAGTCCGACTCAACACTTTCACAATGTTGATTAACCAATCAGAGAATTACTAACCCTCCAACATCATGTAAGTGTTCTCCATCTTTAAGACAGTCTACATCAATACAAACAAATAGAATAGCTGCAATACTTTCTCAGAAACAACCAGACCTCTAATGCGCAATGTATATAAAGTATTTTTCATAGGATAGAGTTTTATATAAGCAGTCTGTAAACTTTAGTCAAAAAATATCTAGATTAAATACAAGAATGCATTTCAATATTTCTTATATATCAAACTGTAAATGAAAATTTGTGCAACATAGGAAAAATAGTTCCCACTTCCTCATCTATTTCTATAGGTTATTTTTAATAGTCACTTGAATTTACAGACTCCAATCCTTTCATTTGGGGGTACTCCAAAGTGCTATATGGATAAAATTAAGCTCATAAAATAGAAGAGAAGCAGCATTTGTGAGCTGAAAGTTTGCATCTAGCTGAACTCAAATGGTAAGGCCTGCTTTACAGACTCTTTAAAAGCATAATAATATGTAATCACTTTGTCTTTTGGTGTAAATGTTCAAATTTTAAGGCTATATTAACCACTATAAAAATAAGACTAGAGTTTGACATTTATTGATACTTCATAGCACAGTTTCACTTTTGAAATTATGGGATATTCCAAAGTAAGATAGTTGTATTATTCAGTAAACAGGAAGTAAAATAGCAAATGTATAGAAATAGAAAATTACTGTCTACGGAATGGACCAATACGTAAGTTACAGCCTTCTACACAGAGAATTAACTCACACACTGTCTCCCCCCCACCCCGTGTGTGTGTGTGTGTGTGTGTGTGTGTGCCTAAACTACTGTTTTGTCAAATATGAATACAAACAAAAATTTTGGGGGCAAAGATGAAATAAATGAATATAAAATCTTTAGCATGGTGCCTGTTGAACAGATCAACACATGTTAACAATCACAATAATGATGGGTAGTACTAGCTCTAGCAGTGAGTTTATACAGTAAAAGGAAGAATTTAGGCTAGTAGGTGGTCAGGTCTAGTTGTGGAACTAGCCATATAACGTATGGTGCCAGAGTGTCTATTCTCACAGGAGATGGGAAAAGGCACAGCATCTGAAACATGGCAGAAAACATGAATCAGCAACAAACTATCAATACCATAGGGGAGATCTGGATCTTGCAAGGCTTAGCCTGGATGAACGAAAGTAGGTGAAAAACAACTGAGAGCTTCAGGAAGATTACATGATTAAAGATCAGCATTTAAATATGATCCTGGAAGATGTAGAAGAAACTGTGATGACAATAGAGATCGATGAAGAGACATACGAAGAGAAATATAAATTACCAGAATGTACATCCCCAAGCCCTGCATCCGGAGAAATGGTGTTGTTTGGGTCACTCCACTGTGGAGAGTTGGCTGAGACAGAAGATAGATCCTGTGTAGGGGAACAGAGATGGCTAACTTCTTGAGACTTAAAGGACACTCTCAGAGAGAAGTCCATAAGCAATCTAATAGTCAGGAATGACCCAAGAATCCTGTGGTGGTTTGATAGAAAATGGCCCCCTTAGGTTCACAGGGAGAGGCACTACTAGGTGCTGCGACCTTGTTGGAGGAAATGTGTCACTGGAGATAGGCTTTGAGGTCTCAGAAGCTTAAGCCAGGTCTGATGTGGCACACAGTTCTCTTCCTGCTGCCTGCAGATCCAGATGTAGAACTCTTAGCTACCTCTCCAACACAATGTCTGCCTGCGTGCTGTTATGCTTCCTGCTATGATGATAATGGACTGAACCTCTGAACTGTAAGCCAGCCCCGATTAATTGTTGTGGTGATATTTTATTTGTGAGCCCCAGTACAGCTTATCTGAACATCAGAGCAAAAAGCCAGTCACTTTATGAAACATAGAAATCAGGAAACGGTAGCACATGCCTTTAATGCTAACATTCAAAAGGCAGAGATCAAACTGGATCTCTGTGAGTTCAAGGCCACACTGGGAACAGAGCCAGGTATGGTGGCATAAGCCTTTAATCCCAGCACTAACCATGGAGGTCTGGAGGTCTGTACAGACAGACAGGAAGTGACAGGGCTGGGCAGAGAGAGGAAGTGAGATGGCAGGGACAGAAAAGATAAAGGCATGGGTATACAGAAAGTATCTCTCTTTTTGGTTGAGGATCTCCGAGTGGTAAGAACATGGCTGGCTTCTTTCTGCTTTTCTGAATTCTCAGTTTTTACCCCAATAGCACTGGGTTTTTTTTTTTTTAATTAATAAAACCGTTTAACAATTTATCTTACAAAATGTTTTCCTTTATAAGAGTTGCTGTGGTCATGACATCTCTTCACAGCAATAGAAGCCTAAGACAGAACCCTTCACCCTCAAAGAAATTGATTTGCAAGCAACTTACAATTTCTCCAGCTACATGTCATGTCCCTTTATCTCCAGCCTCCAGTCAATGTAACCACCATGCTCTATTCAGGAGTTGGCTTGGTGGTTGTTCTTAGTGTTAGTTCCAAGCTATTTTTGTTTTTAACTTAAATTAGATATTACCTTTTAAAAAATAATAAATAGGGGCTGGTTAAGAGTACTGGCTGCTCTTTCAGAGGACCTGAATTCAGTTCCCAGCACCCACATGGCCACTCACAACTGTCTGTTACTCCAGGTCCAGTGGATCCAATGCCCTCACTCAGACATATAAGCAGGCAAAAGACCAATGCATGTCAAATAAAAACAAATAAATTTAAAAATAACAACAATAATAAATAGTAAGTAAAGTAGGCTGTCAAATCTACTGAAATCTTGTGTTTGAATAGGAATCAGAAGTTGTTCAGGGAAAATCGGTAACACCTATAGTTCATCATCACAGACTTGCAAGTTCTCTCCATTAGAAGATAAAAATAACTGTGGCTAAAGGAGTAAGAGAGACCCACAGGCTTTTTCTTTAATCACATCCCACCTTGCTGTTGTAGATGATTACTCATAATTCTTGACAAATGTGTTTACACTGCATGGTACAATGTTCAACTTGATATGGAATTGTGTGTGCTCTAGATTCGATCCCACACTATCTGCTGATGGGGCCACACCCCTCCCCCTGTGCTGCTGTACATGCTAAAGTAGCCATAATGGACATCAACACACATTCAACAACTACCAGTGACTAAAAATGGCACTTTTATCCAAGAGTCAAACACCCTTCCTACCCATAATACCATCTCTACAGGGTGTTTTACACAGAGACCATCCAATAATGAGCAGCATTAGCCAAGAGACCTTGAAGTACTAAACACATCAAAATTACCTCTAGTGCCTCGAGTCTCACTAAGTCCACAAAACAAGCAAGTTCTTCTACCTGTGTAGAATTTGCACTTGGTTTTTCTCAAAACCCTCAAATTCCCCCAATATTCCATGAATGTTATATAACAGATACTGTGTTTTAGTGGTTTTCGCCGGCTTGTTTTACTCACATTTGAAAGGTTGTTTAATTTTTTTTTTTAAGTAAGCTAATTAGTGAGCAAAGTAGCCTTGAATGATTGCAGGTGGCAATCCCATCCTATCACCTTACTAAAAGCTAAGGTGACACCAATTAAATTAAGGGTGACTGATAATTCTTCCTTATTACTTCACCTGCATTCCTCGGTCTACACTTTTTGCTAATGCTCTTGGGGTCAGTTAAAAGATAAAGGGGAGCTAAATTCAGCTCATTAATAAAATTGGAAAGTTGAGTTTCCAGGCTCTATATGCTAATTATTCTCGGCTGCCACTAAGGCAATTTAAATGAGCACAGGTAAGCACATAAACAATGAAAGGAGACTGTTGAGAAATGAACCTGAAAGAGAAAGGAAAAAAAAAAACCCACAGACAAGATAAACAAGATTAGCAGCCCACCAGCCAGGCAGTTCCTCCAATTCCTTCCCATCCCAGTGGTACTTTTAACTTATTAGTGTTGGCTGGTGCAGTTCCCAGGTGACCTGCAGCTCTAAGTGCTTCTTTGTTTGGTAACCAAAGGGAACAGCGCTCTTATTGCCAGTAACCTGATTAAGAATATTCAAGACAAGGGCCATAGCAAGTAATGATCTTTCTGCAGAGGACGTCTGCACTTAGGATGGCGCTCAAGCTTTCAGAAAGTAAAGACATGACCTTTTCAGCCCTGCGCTTCCTGGGCTGTGCCTTGCTGCGGGTACAACGAACATGCCAATAGAATCCTCCTAAGTGGCTCCCAGCAGAAATGAAGCGATTCCCACGCCAGTCAGGCAACACACTCATTCTGTTTACTCTAAGTAAAGGCATGCTAACAAGTCATCTTTCCAGGTGGGGGGGCGGGGAGCAAGAGGGGGGCAGAGACCAGGTGCTACCCTACAGCATTTTCCCAGTTCATGTTCATTTTCAGCTTATCCCCCGACATCAACATTGCAGTTGAATGGTACTCACAAATTGGATTATGATAAAATTTCAAATAATTGTACAATGCTGGTTGTTAAGGAGGTACGACCCATAGGAATGTTTACCTTTAGAGGCGGATAATGAGTAAAAATATTATTCAAGGTCGATCTCCAACTAAAGGACAGGAGGGAGGGGGAAGAAGGGAGGGAGGGAAGGAGGGAGGCAGGCCAGGAGGGGAGGAGAGAGGGACTAATAATTCCTTTAGAGCAAAACTTAAAGTGTTATTGATGCTTGATAATGCTGTACACTTGATTTTTCATGGGGAAAATGACCAGTTTTTTTCTAGTCCACATATTGTGGAAGGACCTTGTTTTCTCTTTCAAAGCAACCTTTTTTTAAAAAGGAAAACTCACCTATTCCCTTGATATCAATACGCACTATATAAGACCTCTAAATAATGCCTCCTCTGGAGAAATCGTTCTCACTATCTTCAAATAAAATAAACCTTCCCTCAAATGTATGGTTCTCTTTGTGTATGTATATCAACTTATTATGGATGTGGTACATGATGCTAAAATGCCTATAAATTACTGTCTAGTAAAAACAAATGGTCTATACCATTTTTTCCTCAAAATTTCATTCACCTTCAATTCGAATATCACTTAATACCCTTCATGTTTTTCTTATAATGAAGTACAAGGAAACTCCAGATCATTCATGAAGCCTGTGGTTCTTGTGTTTTTACCTTCATATTTTTTTTCAAGCTGCAATTCAAAAATGGATATACTGTTTATCACCAGTTCAACTCCTTCCCATCTAAGAGCTCATTCTATTCTGCTGCTACCTAGAAATTAGCCCTGACTACAGGGTTCTAAATAAAATCAATTGCCATAATTTGGTGCAGCTACCTCAAATGAAACAGCAGAAAGAAATGCTATGCGTATGGAGCTTGTCTCCTCCTTCATCAAACACTGTAGTCTCCTCATGAAACATCACACATATAACAGATGTAAATGTAGAAAATTCAGAATAGAGGTCTGTGACTATGTACTGTTAAGTTCTAGAGCAATACTGTGATATTACCACAGATGCATAAATATTATCCTTTAGTACTCTTTCTAAAAAGAATTAAAAAAAAAAAAAAAAAAAAAAAAAAAAAAAAAAAAAAAAACGGTTTTGGGGAGTTTGGGGAGTTTGGTTTGGTTTTTGGTTTTTCAAGACAGGGTTTCTCTGAGTATCCCTGGCTGTCCTAAAACTCACTTTGTAGACCAGGCTGGCCTCAAACTCAGAAATCCACCTGTCTCTGCCTCCCAAGTGCTGGGATTAAAGGAATGGGCCACCACCACCCAGCTCAAAAAGATTTTTTTTTTTACTACAAATTTTATTTTCTACAAAACTAAAAGAAAATACATAATAAACCAGAGACTCTAAGATACATGCTGAGACCCTGAACAGTAGAAATCAGTGAGTCTCGTGAGAAAAAAAGGATGAAAGGAAATCTCAAAGGTTAAAGAGCACCATATTGCTGATTTGAGAAAACTCTAGCAAAGCTGTACTTCTCTGAGAGAGTCTGAAATGCAAACCTCAAGTTATTTTCTTGCAATTGTGGCTTCAGGACAGACATGTCGTCAGAAGCCCTCTTCAGCTCAGTTTGACTTAGAGATGGTGCTGCTGTACAAAGAATCCCAAAAAGTAGCCCTACTTGTCAGAGTAATCTGTTTCTTTGTTATAGAAAGAGAATCTGGGGTTGTTCCTCCTGTATCTTCTCCTCCTCTAGTCCCCATTGAAATTTCCTACAAATTTCTGATTAAAAATAATTCTTACTTTGGTAATAAATATTGACTATGTAAAGATGCCATGAAAAAGAAAACCTATGGAAAATAAAAAACAAAGCCCAAAATTCAACAGATAAAGAGTACGCAACAATGATCACTAGTAAGGAAAAGATGAAGTGTTCATTCAAATGTTGAGCTAAGGGAAAAAAAAACTAATGAACCACCTACATCAAAAGTAGAAAACCATGAAGCCTAAATATAATAACATGGGAAGAAAGTAGTGAAACAGTATGTTAGCTTTCAATTAACAAAACATCTGAAATACTGAAATTAAAATGAGGAAAGATCTACTGTGGCATACAGTTTGGAGTTTTCAGTCTGGTTGATAGACTCGTTGTTTTTTTGCCTACAGTGCAGAGGATGACCTCATGGCAGAAGCAAGTAGTAGAGTTGCTCAACCAGGAAGCAAAGAGAGAAGAGTGGACTAGGGTCCCAACATCCCCCTAAAGACCTTCTCCAAGACGCAGATCCGCTATACCCTGACAATCAAGTCCTTATCATTTGCACTTTGAGGAACACCTGTCTAAATCACAGTAAGCAGTGAGGAATAAGGTGTGTACCAACCCAAAAATATATATATTTTTTTTAAAGATAAACTAAAATAATCATGGAAAGGAAAACAAACATGGAAGAAGAGTTGGAGGTGAAGGGAGACAGTAGAAATGAAGGAAAGAGTAAATCGAGTGAAACTGAGAGCAAGTTCAGAATTACATGATGTTAGAATTAAAATGATGGTGATGGACGGTAGGAAAGGCGAATACAGCAATATACCCACAAGAGGGGATTGGGGGAATCCTGGAAGAATAAAATGAAAGTCCTAGAGCCACATGATCACCTGAAGCATGAACCAAGAGACATTTGCCAACACAAAATTAGATTACTATAAAGAGAAACACAAAGAATGTCCCTGAAAATTTCACAGAAACATTGAGAAAAAAAATCTTATAGAAACATGAAAAGAAAAATTGCTTTACACTGCCCTGATAAAGAGTCAAATTGAGGAGGCAGAGGACCAACATAAATGTAACTGGCTGAGCCAATAGTTTTATTAGCAACATTCACTGCTAAAATACAACAGAGAAATGTCTCTAAAACATCTACAACAGTAAATGGATGCATTCATCAAGTATTGTGTAACAGTATCATGTAGAACATAAACCCTGGGCTGAAAGTGAAAATCAACAGTAGACTATGTGCTTCCATACATGAGACCCTAAGTTCAGATCATAGCACCCCAGGAAACAAATAATTAAATACAAAATTTAAATATACCTTGCTATCATGAAAACTAGTCACAAAAAAATACATGTTGAAAACTCATAAATACACAAAATCTAACAAGAACAATGAGAGGCATATTATTATATCAACGTAACAATTACTTTATCAATAAATACATAGGTGTAGAGAGAATGTTTTAAAACACTACTGAAGGACACAGAAAGGAATTTGATCAGACATCCATAACAAAGGAACTTGTCAAGTTGTCCTCCATCCCCCTTGCCCAGCATCCCTGTGATTACCCCCTCCCCCATGGTGTGCCCGTGAAATAACCGCTTACTTGGTGTGAATTGGAAAATGTAAACATTTAAAGTCTCTGGAAATTTGACCTAGAGGCAGACAGCAAATCAATAAGTGTTTGTTCAAGAAAATCTCCTAAATGTCAATAAAAACAGCAGGAGTCTGTGATAGGTGGACTAAAACCAGATTCTAATCTGTCACTCCACAATGTGTTGCAGGACACTTACTGCATCAGGTGACCACGAGATGGGAGCCCCTCTTTACCCTGACCCCAGCCAAAAGACTGGTGTCACCCCTGGTGAAGTAGCATATCTCAGGCCATGACCCAGGCCTCTAAGGAAGGGAGATTAAGACAGCACAACAAATTCTCGGGAAAGATAGGATAGTGTAGCAGGAATCTTAAAGGGTCATATTAATAAAAACAAACCAGGAGCTGGGTATTGGGGTGAATGCTGGAAGATCAGAGAAGCAGAACAAGCCACAGCCAACCTCACCTTGCCAATTCCTCAGCTGATCCTGTTTCCTCAGACTGGAAGCCTCTGAGTCCTCATCCAGAATGAATCTCAGCTGAACTGCTGCTCGAAGCCTAAAAGCTTAACCAGGCTAGTTCCTGGTTTTCACGCCTTATATACCTTTCTGCTTTCTGACATCACTTTCTGGGATTAAAGGCGTGAGTCACCATGCCTGGCTGTTTCCAGTGTGGCCTTACAGATGGATCTCTGCCTCCCAAGTTAAAGGTGTGTGTGCCACCATTTTCTGGTCTCTATGTCTCTCTAGTGGCTGTTCTATTCTCTGACCCCAGATAAGTTTATTAGGGTGCACAATATTTTGAGGAACACAACACCACCACAGGATAGATCACTGATTTGAGTTTAAACCATTGGGCAGATATAATTTTTTAATCAGATTAATCTCCCATTGCATATTCCAGAATAAATTCGAAATACAACAAAAATTCAAATATTATAAATAAAAGAAATACCAGAAAAGGGCCGGGCGGTGGTGGCACACGCCTTTAATCCCAGCACTCGGGAGGCAGAGCCAGGCAGATCTCTGTGAGTTCAAGGCCAGCCTGGTCTACCAAGTGAGTTCCAGGAAAGACGCAAAGCTACACAAAGAAACCCTGTCTCGAAAAACAAAAAAACAAAAACAAAAACAAAAAAAAAAAAAAAAAAAAAAGAAAAAAAAGAAATACCAGAAAAGGAACAAAAATAACAAGGAAGAAAACTTGGAAGTAAATAAAACCTTTCAAAGTACTTCTGAGAATTCAGAATCCATGAAATATTAACCCTTTTATTGTACAGAAAGAAACAAAGATAGCTCTGTCTGTTCAAAAGATAATAAGCAAAGCTAAGAGACAGGGTTCAAGCACTTCAGAAGCTGAGGCAGGGGGACTGTAATGAGTTAAAAGCCAGTTAAATTGTATGATACTGTCCCCAAATCCAAGAAAAATAAAGAAATGAAAAGAAAAAGACATCATAAATGGAGGGAAATGTTTCTAATAATATGGCAGAAAGAAGATAAATTCACTACTATAGGAAGTTCCTAGAAATCAGTAAGCAAAAGAAAATATTAGTAGTAATAATAGAAGTTTCTCAAGATATAAGCAGATAATTCTTAGAAAGTTTCAAGGGATTTTTTTTTAATAGATGTCAATCTCAAGTATCATATTAGTGGTTTCTCTTGTGGCCAAATACTACACAAGAAGCAACTTAGGGAAGAGGATTTATTTTGGCTGATAACTTGAAAGGATAAAAAATCAGTCATGGTGGTGAAGACATGGTGGGTGACCAGTTCATCCATGGCAGCAGACCTCTAGGCTACTTTTTCATATCTCAATGTAGAGTAGAGCAGAGAAAAACCCATGAACAGACCAGGCCACAAACCTCTAGACCAGACCCCACCTAGAGACCCACTTGCTCCACCTAGACCCACATCCCAAAGGTTCGGTGTCCCCAGTACAGCACCTCAAGTGAGGGACCAAGTTTACAAAACATATGAGTCTGTGGGGAAACTTACATCCAAACCACAGTACTTGTACTAGAAGAAAAGCAAACTAAATTACCTTGACATACCACTTTTAAGTGAGCGTGCAGAATATAAAACATTGCTCCACCTATGTGGAGGAAAATTGGTATTACCAGGCCTACCAATATCTGTAAACTTTAAACACAGAAAATTCTACTTTGGGCTTTATAGAATAGGTGTTGAGTATCACAAAATAGTATGTGCATGAATATACTCATTGAAGCAGTATTAGCCAAGAAATTAAAATAATTTTAATTTTTGTAAGATTGGGCTGGTTAATTACAGTCCATTCAATGGAGTATAGTCATTAAAGTTTGTACGAATTCTACATACTGACTGATGATGATTCTAAATCCTAACATTCTTTGTGGGATAGTGATAAAAGAAGAGCCAAGATTTAGAATGTAACATGTTTAAAACAACCTTATAGCCCGGCAAGATGGCTCACAGTTCCCACCGAACCTGATGAGTTGAGTTTGATCCCTAGGATCTATATGGTGGAAGGAGAGAACTGACTCCTGCAAGTTGTCCTCTGACCTCCTCACATGCTAAGACACGTGTGCCCACATGCACACACATACACAAAATAAATAAATGCAAAATTAAAACTTAGATGCTACCTTACCTGTAAAATGGGGGAACATAAAAGTATGCATTTACTTTAGCTTACATATGCAAACAGAAACCCTAGTAGAAGGCAAGTGGAATTAATGACTAGAGTTCTGCTGATGCGGCTATAGGAGGCATATGGGTGACAAGTGAGATTCAGAAGAATACCTTTCAATATATACATTTTCCTTTGTTAGCAGTTTTTGAGAACTTCATACATGCATCTATACATATGTATTTGATCAAATACTCCCTCCACTCGCTTCCCTCGAGTCCTCTCCTATCTCCGCACCACTTTCCCTTTCCCAAACCATGTGCGTTTTTTTTTCAGTCCACTGAGTCCACTTTGCTCTGCCTGTATGTAAATCGGTAAAGGACCATCTACCGACGCACAGGCAGCTTCTCAAAGTCCACATCCCTGAAGAAATCTGACTCATGCTTTCCCAGCAGCAATCAATCACTACAGCTTTTCAGCTAGTCAGATTTCATGAGCAGCTCTCCTATCCGTGCTGGGATTTTGGCTAGCTTGGTGTCACACAGGTCTTGTGCATTCAGGCTTGTGTGAGTTCGTACATGCAATGGGTCAGTCATATCCAGGAAACACTGTTTCACTACAGGCAACCACTTCTTCTTGCTCTTACAAGCTTTATGATTCCACTTCCATGATGATCCTTGAGCATTAGAGGAAGGGGATGTGACACAGATGTCCCATTTAAAGCTGAGCATTCCATGGTCTTTATTCTCTGCACTGGGCCAGTTGTGGGTCTCCATACTAATCACCATTTACTACAAAAAATTTTGCTGATGAAGGTTGAGAAATGCACTAATCTATGGATATAAAGAACTTAAAAGGCAGCTTATATTACTGTGTCCATTTAGCAAAATAATAGCTCTGGGTTCTCCCCTAGGACCCGTCTTCTAGCTAGCCATAAGCTTTTGATCCAAGTAACAGTACCAGGTGTGAGTTCCATCTTAGGGAAGAGACTTTAAATCCAATCAGAAAATGGTTGATTACAATCATAGTATTGATAGCACTATTGGACCAATGAGTATAGCTTGCCAGGGCACTCATTATTGGAGCTCTCAGGGTTCACACATGGGTAAGACTATTGAGTGCTATTCGTCCCTAGTAGCGTGTGTAGAACCTCCCAGCACTATGAAAGCTAGTCAACAGAGACAAGGCTTCCATGTCACCACAAACTTGATTTTTCTATGTCCTGTGACTCAAGTATGTAGTATCTTCATAAAAATAATCTTAGTGTCAATGTCTAGAGAGTAACCAAAGGCAATGGAAACAGCATGGTAATGTATGAGGACATCTATGAGATCGTCCTGACCAAAAAGCCTAAAATGGTAACCCATACCTAGCAATGGGGTCTTTGTTTGATAGCCTATGGTTTCTAGGAGAGGTATGGCCCCCCCTTATAGAATAACTCAACTTAAACTTATCTTATATGTGCATGTGTATGTGTGTGTGTGTGTGTGTGTGTGTGTGTGTATTTTAGTAAGCCTCCAAAGTTTTAGGGATCTATATGACATTTTCAAACATCTTTAATGTTAGTTATCTCTCTTTCCTCTACCCTGCCTTCCCATCCCCTATCTAATTTTCCCAAAAGACTCTATAGTCTGTTATAGAGATATTTCCTCATCCAAGTTCATTGCTGCTTTAGTCACAATAACAAGGAAATTAAAACAGCTTAGATGTCTATCAACTGATGAATAGATAATGAAAATATGGTACATAAACACAAGGAAATATTATTCAGCTGTAAGAAAAAATGAAATTCACAGGTAAATAAAGGAAGCTGGAAATATTCATTCTGAGTTAGGGAACCCACACCTAGAAATACAAATGTCACATATTCTCTCTCGTGTCTGGATGCTAGATTTGAATCCTCAGATATGTGTGTGTTTAAATTGGGGACCATAGAAGGCAGAAAACTAGCAAGGGGCCATAATAGAGTGTTTCAAAAAAAAAAGGCATGGAATGAATGTGATGTGAAAGAAAAGGACAAATAATTGAACAACAAAAACAATACTATTTTTACATTTTGGCATCATTTCCTATCCAAATTAATTAAATATTAAATTTTAAAATACATCATAGGATTTATGGTATTTTATTTCAAATAATCCATTCTCCCTATCCCAGTCTCCCTGTCTTCCTATGAAGCTTCCAAAAAGCTACACCTATGGGAAGAAACCAAAGAATAAAAGAATGAAAAAGAAAGAACCAAAGTAGCATTTACAACCTTGGCATTTTTACCCCAAAATCCCACATGCTGAACTACCTAAAGAATGCATTCAGCCTTTGGTTAACTTAAATGGACTCCTCCCTGTTGAAGTGAAAGTAAATTTGGACTTCAGTTGCATGACGGTCTGAGTAGAAAGAAGCAAGGAGAAAAGAGAAATAGCATTAAGTCCAAAGCCCAGGATTAACCTAGACCTTCTCAAGTGAAAGCTGAAAACCAGGCTATCACACAGCCAAGGAGGTACAGCCTGAGACCTTCATTGTGCTCCTTCCTTGTAATATCTGAAGGGAAGAAAATATCTGCTCAGTGATCTTATCCTTCCACTCAAACAACAGACAGGTGGTTAGGAGAACGGCCTTGTGATCCACAGAAAAACTAATGGGATACGTCCTGGGGATAAGTTCAGGAATTAATCATTATGGAAAAGAGGGATTTTATGTTTCCTAGGGATGTGTTTATACATATCACAATGAACATGATTGGAATTTGTAATCGGCAGGTGTTACATTATCTTGAAAACATCTGTGGTGATTTCAGTGAAATATCCTCTGTAAGACTTCGGTATTTGAATATTTGGTCTCCAGTAGGTGGAATTGTTTGGGAAGGATTATGAGGTTTGGCCTTGTGGGAGGAGGTGCATCCCTGGGTAGAGGCTTTGAGGTTTCAAAAGACTCAGGCCAATCACAGTTTGTTCTCTCTGCCTCTTGCTTGTGAGCTCTCAGCTGCTACTCAAGTCACCTGTTGGCACACCTTTGCTCCACAATCATAGATTTTAATCCTCTGGAACTATAAGGCCAATTAAACTCTTTTGTTTATTTGATAAGTATCTTTGTCCTGGTGTCTTATCACAGCAACAGAAAAGTATCTAAGGCAACATCTAACACTAAATCAAGTATAAATGTAATTGTGGATAATGAACACCATTACAGCTTAAATATTAAATGGAACATTGCACATGGTAGAATAAAAATAAATTGTTTTTGTTGGATGCTCTGGAAATTTCTCTTTGACCACTTAACAATTAACACTTTTCTAGTGAAATTGGAATATCCTTACATTTGATACATGTTTCTTCTAACTTATTTGATCACCATTTTCATGAGGTCAGAGAACAAATATTTCAAATCATGGCTATTACACTCAGATTTCTCTTCAGATCATAGAAATCTATCTCCTTTTACCAATTATGGTTATCAATTTTTTCCTTAACTCATAAATTAGAGGCTTAAATCCAGATTAATGGTAATAATGTATATAAAATAAAACACATTTATCTAAAGCAGTGATTCTCAACCTGTGGGTCATGATCCTTTTTGGGGTCATATATCAGATAGCCTTCTTATTAGATATTTACATTATGGTTCCAAACAGTAGCAAAATTACAATTATGAAGTAGCAACAAAATAATTTTATGGTTGAGGGTCACCACAATATGAGGAACTGTACTAAAAGTTTACAGAAGTAGGAAGGTTGAGAACCACTGCTCTAAAGTCTTTGTAACATGAAAACTCTAAATAGTCAAAACTTCTAGATGAGAATTAGTTCCTTAAATTTAAATTTTTAAATGAATTTAAATATTTTAAGTGACTTTTTTTCAAGATGTTTCAAAGCATACAGTGTGTGTACTATTCTGAAAATTAGTTTATATTTTTATCATTGTTATGACTACTACTTTAAATATATAAGAGAATCTATATTACATATACATACATAATAACCTATTAAGTCTATGAGATTATTTGCAATGGTGATATTTTTCACCTCATTCTATATGTGGGTGTGTGGTATGCTTGTATGTGTATGCACATTCGCATTCGTGTAAGCATACACGTGTGTGTGCAAGTGTAAACACATGCATGTAGAGACTAGAGGCTGGCATCCTGTACCTTCTTCAATAACTCTGCATTTTATTTACTGAGGGAGAGTCTCTCACTAACCAAGATCATGCTCATTTGACTAGTCTAGCTGGCCAGCTTGCCCCACTGATCCCGTCTCTACCTCCCAAGGTCTGGAATTGCAGGCAAGTTGCCATGCCCAGCTTTTAGGTAAGTACTGGGGATCTTAACTCTAGTTTCTCAGCGAGGACTTTACCCACTAAGTCATCTCCCATAAGCCTCTCCCCTCCCTTCATTGCTGACAGTGCCCCTCTTGTATAAGCACGTCTAATTCTAAGAGTTTCGCTTCACTTTATCTAGGCATTTAGAAGTCACATGATGAGACTTCCTTCAGTTTGTTAGCTGACTTTAGGCTTTGAAATGAGGCCTAAGGGAACCCCCTTTTCAGTCATATACACAAGGTGTTAATGCAGACCAGCTGAGACATCTTGTTTGACCATGCAAGGTGGTACTTTTTTACTTATTACTTTGGACAATTTCTACTAGAAGCATTTGATCTCATATGAGATCATTTGGCAAAGCTGTGATCATATCACAATAAATGTCCTACTGATTTATGTTGTGTGTTTGCATATGTGCACCCATGTGTGTGTGTGTGCACTTATGTGTGCAGGTGTGTGCATATGTTTGTGCATGTGTATACATGGGAGGGCCAAAGGTCAATGACAGGTGTCTTCTTCAATTGCTGTATACCTTATTTTATGAGACAAGGTTTCTCACTGAGCCTGGAATTTACTGGTTTGGCTAGCTGGTCTGGCTGGCAGGCTCTAAGGTTACACCTGCCTCTGTTTCCCCAGCACTAGGATTCACAGGCATGTGCTCCTGCACTCACATGTTTTTTGATGTGAGTTCTATGTATTGAACTAAGGACTTCATGCCTGCATGGCAAGTACTCCAGCATGATTTTAAAAAGGCAATTTTATTAAGATTCTATAAAAACACAAGATGAAATAATTTTTCAGTAGGCAATGGAAGAACACGTTCTCTGAATTGTAAAGCAAAGAAAAAAAAAGACAGAGCCAGGTGTGATTCCACACAGTGCATGCTAAGCACTTCTCTGTGTTTCCCAGAGCTGGGTTACAAATCTGGTTTTATGCTTTGTTATTCATGCAAAGAAATGAAAATTATAGTGTCTACTTAATGTAAATAAAGCAATTGCCTTAGAAAAAAGCAAGTTTTTCACATGGTGAGTCTAGAAAGCAATTTCCCTTTGTCCTTCATCAAGAACTCATTCTAACAGTAAAATAGCATCCTCAGCAGTAACTTTACAAGTCACAAGGAAGAGCTTCACTGGACAGTCCAATATAAAACCCTGCAGTGTAAGTCAATAGCGTGACTCAATGAGAAAAACTCTATAGGGAAACACATGAAATGGCTTGTTTTAAACACAACAGTTAATTGTCCATGGCTGCTCCTGGTAGACCAATGTCACTGCCTGTGACATTGTTGAGAGCATACACTTGGTCACCTTTCAGTCATCAGTGAGAGATTACTCACTAGCTCAAGTCATTGAAGGATGCTTGACAGGTCTTCCTGGGACCTATAACTCTTTCCTGGACCCTGCACATATCACAGACGTTGTGATTTAAGCCAGTGGAGACACATCGGGGAGTATCATTATTATTCCAAGCCTCCACTTAAAATATAACTGCTTGCTATGTGATTTAAAATAAGAAAATAGAGACAAATTAATTAAAAGAAAGGAAGCATCCATTAAAGGCATTACTGTCAGCAATTACTGGTCAATGTATGAAGTTAACTAGCAAACAATTCCCTTATTACTGATGGCATAGACTCTTTCTTGACTCTGACACAAAGCCAAAATATCAACACTGACTCCTTCACTTTACTTTCTATATAAACAAGCAACATTAGCATTCTCCCACTGAACAGGGTAGAAAATGGTTCCTAATAAGTTAAGGTTTGGAATTAAAAACACAAACAGCAGTGTGCTTGAACAAAGTGAGATTATCCAGTGCAAACAATGGATCAATTGTCAGTTGAGTAAGAAGATAACTAAATCTCCAGTGCCCAGGGGTCTTAAAAGGCAGTGATTACACACAGTTTTTAATGCATCAATTTTTCAGTGTCTTAGAGAAGGAAACAACTTAACCTTGACAATGAGAGTTCCTCATCTCCATACACACAAATGTCTAAAAGTAACTTAGCAGTCAGTTGGAGTAGGTCTTAACTGCTTGGAAAGATAGACAACATTCAGCTATTAATGTTAATTTTTAATTATATACATGAAAAGTGGGTATTAAAGATTCATTGAGTTTAGCTGTTATACTAATAGAGAACAGTGCCAAGTGACAGTACTAAGGATATAAACCACTGAAATGCAGGACTAAATCTCTGTAAATGTCCAAGACCATGTCAATAAGTAATGAAATTCTTGTCAATGAAGATGGTAAGGACTCAGGACTCCTGGTAGAAAGAGCCAATTTAAACCAATTATCTCAAAACAGCTTAGTAGTTTCTTCAACCAAATTTCAGAGAAGACATTGGCAAAGCATGACCTCAGGCTAGCCCCAGAGCCTGAATTGGAAACATGAATCCTCATCTCCAAGTCTTCTGTTCTTATTCTTTGTTGTACCAGCTTTGTCTTCTCAACATGAGACCCATTCCTTCTGTACAGAAATGTCTTAGGTTTTTACTGCTGTGAAGAGACACCATGACCATGGCAACCCTTATAAAGAAAACGTTTACTCAGGGTGGCTCACTTACAGTTTCAAAGTTCAGTCCATTATCACTATGATGGGGAGCATGGTGGCATGCAGGCAGTTGTGGTGCTGGAGTGGAGAGTGCTATATCTTACAGGCAACAGGAAGTCAACTGACAGTCACACTGAAGGAAGCATGAGAGAAAGAGACCTCAAAGCCCATCCCATAGTGACATACTTCCTCCAACAAGGCCACACCTCCTAATAGTGCCACTCTTTTGGGGGGCTATTTTCTTTCAAACCATGGCATTCCACTCCCTGGCCCACCATATGGTCATACCATAATGCAAAAACAAAAAACAATGCATTCAGTCCAACTCTAAAAGTCCCCATAGTCTATAACAGTCTCAAGCTTGTTTCAAAGTCCAAACTCTCTTCTGAGACACATGGCAATCTCCTAACTGTAATCCCCCTGTAGAAATCAAAATCAAAAAGCAGATCACATACTTCCAACATATAATGGCACAGGATATACATTACCACTTGAAAATGCAGGAAAGAGAGCAAAGTGAGGAACTACTGGATAAAAGCAACACCGACAACCTGGGCAAACTCCAAACTTTGCATCTCCACATCTGATATCAAAACCCTCTTCAGATCTCCAACAACTCCATTCAGGTTTAACTGCAGCATGCTTCTTTCTCTTGGGCTGGTTCCACTCCCTGTTAGCAGCTCTCCTAGGCAAGTATCCCAAGACTCTAGCATCTCTAACATCTTGACTTCTTCAAGTCAATCCAGGCTTCAACTTCACAACTTGATGAAATGGCCTTTCTACTAGACCTCCATTCAGGGACACTCCTGACACATGCCTGGCCTCAGTGTCTTTATTCCATAACTTCTTTATTCTATCCTTAACTCTACATGCCAGAAGCATGTGGTTGAAGCTGTCAAGTTCTGCCGCTTACTGGAGGTGGAACATGACCCCTTGTTTAATTACATCTTCACCAGCTTTCTGTTTTCTTTCACTGCCTGAGCTTGGCTGTACTTGAACTTGCTCTTTAGACCAGGCTGGCCTCAAACTCAGAGATCTCCCTGCCTCTGCCTTCCCAGTACTGGGATTATAGGTGTACCCCACCACATCCGGCTCTAAGCTTTCCTTTAGTTGCTTTCCACAAGTTGGAAACTTGGCTGGGTGTGACCTTTTCCTGAGGTCACCACTGCCTTTATTCTATTCCTTAATTCATTTACCTCCATGAACACAGAATCTAGCTTTATTCCACTTCCTGGTACTCTTTTTCTCCTCAAAATTTTCACTGTGTAATTTACCTTGCTCAGCTTGCTCATTTTCATTGTAAATCTTCATTAGAGTTAGCATTAAAAAACACACAACAGAGTCTATATTAGACTGTTTTGTTCTTCTGCCAACAGAATTAATCCAAAATGCTTCACTTTAGCCTCAGGCAGACTCTTTAGACAAGGGCAAAAGGCAGTCACTTCCTTCACCAAAATATCACAAGAATGATCTCTAGCCAACATATTAAAATTCTTCTCCTTTGAAACATCTTGAGTCATCTCCCCATACTTTATCAAATCACATTTAGCACCCCTGTCTTCCATGATCCTACTAGGACAGTCCATTAAGCAGCACTTAGCCTGTTCAACTGCTTTTCTAATCTACAGTCCCATCCATTATCCCTAGGTCCATATTACTCCAAACAAAATCATGGTCAGGCCTATCACAGCAACACCCCTGTCCCTGGTACCAACTTCTGTCTTAGTTAGGTTTTTATTGCTGTGAAGAGACACCCTGACCATGGCCACTCTTATAAAGAAAACATTTCATTGGGGTGGCTCACTTACAGTGTCAGAGGTTCAGTCCATTATCATCATGACAGGGAACATGGTAGCATGCAGGCAGATGTGGTGCTGGAGCTGAGAGTGTTACATCTTGCTGGGCAGTGGTAGTGCATGTCTTTTATACCAGCACTCAGGTGCACTCTGTAGGCATATCCACTCATGTATACATACCTAAAATTACCATCACCTCCCAAAATAGCTCCACCATTTGGGGAACAAGTCATCAACTCATGAGCCTACAGGAGACATTTAATATGGAAACTGTAACAATCATTATCATTACAATTAAATACTACACTATAGAAATGCTTTTGTCTCTCCCAAAAGAAAAATAAGTGAAAGAAGTGCCAAACTGTATAAGTCATTTTTGAAATATACATATCAAACCTTAACTACTCCAATATGCTTTGTTTCTCAGTCATTATCTTCAAAAGCCATCTTCATTTATTGAGACTGAAAGTACTTCTAAACTCCACTTTGTAGATTGTCTTCACAAACTACTTAAAACTCTTACAAGAAACTCTCATTAATATATAGCACATGTTTGTGAGAATCAGAATCAGATTTATGTACTATAAAAGTAAATATAAGTAACTGGTGGTTATTTATTTAAAAAAAACAGATACTGCTAAATAATGATGAGTTCTACCATTGAGACCTCTTCAGGAAGCATGCCACAGAATTGGAAAACAAGTCCAAAGTTTTAGAGAATTTTGTTACAATAATTGTTATTGTACAATGAATGAGGCCATGATGGTATTAGAAGAAAGCCACTAATAACTATTATATTAGGTGAAAAGTGAAATTTGAGTATTAAAGAGATTGACTTACTATCTTTTATAAAAAGCCATGTGATACATGTTATGGTAGATACTCTCAAACCTAAGGATGTAAACTTGGTTCACAGATATCATGAGGACACTGAAAGCTTGGTCAATATTCACAATGCCCAGTTTAGTATAGAATGTAGCTGTATTTCATGTCCTCCTATGTTGCTAATGTCCATTTTCCTGAAAGCCACAAAATGCAGAAGTTCCTATAGACTTGAAGCCTATCAGATGACTAATCCAGTGGTCAACTTGAAAATAGCAGTAACCAAAATTCTTTCTGCTATGGATGAAGCACCACTGAAGGGTTCTTAAATTTTCGGTGATGGTAATCAAACCCAGAGCCACATGATGTTACTGAGCTACATCATCACTCCTGAAGATTTGAAAGAGTAATGCACAAGACTAAGCAAGAAAAGGACAGAAGGGGAGAGGGATAAAAAAGAACATTTTAACATAGCAACGTTTTGGAACAAATCAATGACTACCATATATGCATGGATTTCACTTAGTACACAGTTGCTACTGCAGATATATTTCTGAGGATACATGTAACTCATGAGCATCCTTTTCCAAGAACTTACTGTGGGGACTGGAGCGATAGCTCAGTGGTTAAGAACATGTATTGTTCTTGTAGAGGACCTGAGTTCAGTTCCCAACACCCATTTCAGGTAGCACACAGCTGCCTATAATTCTAGCTGCAGGTGATCTGATGGCCCCTGGGGCCTCTGCAGGCATCTACACTCATCTATATGTACTCACACAGCTATACATACAACTAAAGTTATTAAATAATTTAAATAATTACTGTGTCTGCTCCCAGTGGAAGAACCAAAGAAAATTTTGTGGTCCACACCTGAGTGTTCACAAAATCTGTTTATGAACCTGCTTCTCAGAGACATTAGAACTGTTGTAGAGAATAGCTAAGCAACCACTCATAAACCCACCAACAATACCCACACATAAGAAAGAAACTTTATTTTACTCTGAGCATTTTGTCCTCTCCTGCCATGAAGAAATCACCTATGAAACAGAAATAGCTCCATAACAACACTAGATGCATGTTCTCCTCACAGCCATTAAGATCACAGGTTATCTTTTTGTTATGTATTACTTTTATTTTTTGAGATTATAATATAATTATTTCATTTCCCCCTTCTGTTTCCTCTCTCAAAATCCTCCCATACACCCTTCCTTTCTTTTGTTAAAATTCATGGCCTCTTTTTTCATTAATTATTAATTATTGTTATTATTAATTAATTTTTCATTAATTATTATTACATATATATGTATTATACATATATGTATGTATAATCCTGTCTAGAACAGGATGTGTTTAAGACACCCCAGAACTTCATGACAGACATCAAGAGTCACACTAACATGAACTAATGGTAATAGAATCCAACATTACACAAGAAACAATCAAAGTTATAAGCGTTATTAAATGAAGTATATCAAGAGAACATGGCAAAACTAGAATTCCATGTGGCTCAGTAGGAGCACCTGGGGATCCCATGTGCTAATAGGCAATAATGGTTTTAGGAGAGATATAATTTGTATGGAACTGATGTTTCTAAGTTTCAGTGAAGTAAACATCTTTTAGCAATGAATTGAAGAAGATATTCTGACCACACATAGAAATGGCGGATAAAAATGCAAAAAAGAAAAAAAACACACACATTTAAATGCATAGTTGTGCCTCTGAGAGAGTAAGAGAAACCCGCAGAAAGAGTGACAGGAAGACAAAGCAAAACCCCTGAATGGCCAATGAATTTTTTTTTTCAAAAAGTGACTGCTCCTGAAGCTTTCCCAACCCCAAGGATGTCAAGACTCAAATCTGATAACTATGGCAGCACAGAGACAAGGCTTTGGGGTAGTGGGAGAAAAGACCTAGGCATCAGTTCAAAATCATGAATCAAGACATAAAAAGTTAGGAGATGAAAGGGGAGCTTGTCTATCTCAGTCTGAGTCCTGAGAAAGAAAACCATTTCCCCTTGAGGATGCAAAACCAGTTTTACCCTGAAACAGATTTGGATTTTAAATTTGTACTTCAGCAGAGTCTAAGAAAACTCAAGCCAAGGGAAAAAATATTTAAAAAAAAAAAAATCCGAGGGAGGAGATGCTTTGGAACATCAGTGGAAACAAATACAAACTTCTCTTGAGTGACTGACTCACAATAGGGGCCTCACAGACTTCCCACTAATTGAGAATAGCTTAGCAAACACCCACAAATCAAAACTGCAAAACACATAAATTGCTTGTTGGTTCTGCTGAGTCTGGCTCATGTCAGCTGTTCTCATTATGCAGAAATCGAAACGGGCATCAGTATTTTAAACTCCATCAAGCCAATAGAAATCAGGAATGAAAGGGGACCAAAAAAGAAGCATGAAAAACTGTGGCAAAATAACATAGCCAAATACAAATATAGCCATTATTAGTATGTAATGATGCTATATACTATTGCTATATGGTTTAATTATAGATGATTATAGTGTAATAAATACATCAATAGTCACTATAAAAGCAGGTGGCTTACAACAATAATTTAAATACACATAAGGAAACTGCATTCAAGGAATCCAGTTGTGTGCAGCTCCAAAGAGCCACAGGTAAAATATGATGAGAGACTGAAATTGAAACATAGAAAGGAGATAATAAAAAGATATTAACCTAGAAATACCTGATATGAGTGTTAGTATCTAATAAAATCAGATTAAGTTGAAAAACAATATGAGAGGCAAAAAGATCACTAGTTAATGATTGACATTCTTGGACATACACAACTATCATAACATTAAATTTTAATGTTTCTCTCCTTAACTGGCAAACTGTATCATACAAATAAAACATCATTTGTAAAATCTGGCACCTTGATCTAGGCATAGTGGTGCACACCTATAATGCCAGCACTTGAGAAATGAAAAAAGAGGATCAAGAATTCAAGGTCATCTTGGGCTATATAGCAAGTTCAAGACCTAATGAGATCCTATAAACAAATAAATCCTTGTACTGGTAACTAGAAATCTAAGTAAATGGTTATAAAACAGATTATATTAATGGCTTTCTGGTTATTTATCTAGTTAAAATACCATAAAAAGGCAACTTAAGAACAGAAATGACTATTCCGGCTCAGGGTCTAGCCCATTTTTATAGGGATGTCATGGTAGCAGCAGTGTGAGGCAACTGGTTATATTCCATCTGAGGTCAGAAAGCAGAGAGAGAGGAACACTGGTGCTCAGCTCGCTTTCTCCTTCTAGCCCATGGGACGGTGCTACCTACATTAAACACTGGCCCTCCCTCTTCATTTAAACTTCTGGTAAAACCCCATATATCCACCCAGAGTTTCATTTCCATGGTGATTATGAATCACATTGAGTTGTCAATTAAGATTAATGATCAAGGCTATTAACAGATTTCAAATAATATATATCATTCAAAAGAATGAAATTAGACCAAATTCAAGTACATCAAAAATTAATAGCAAAGAGGTTACAGCCTAATACAGTTAGAGACTGTAAATATATAACTAATGTGTTAACATAAAACTACTTACAGTAATGCAATATACTTAGAAAAATGATAGAAGTACTACATATCAAAACACAAAGATGTAAGTAAAGTCTGAGATATCTACAGATTTGGAGTTTTATATAAGAAAACCAGAATTAAAATTAATAAATTTGGGCTGGAGAGATTGCTCAGTGGTTAAGCATGCTTGTCACACCATCATTAGATTTCAGCACACATACAACATGTCAGGAATCCTACATACTAATGTAACCCCAGCTCAAAGGAAGGCAGAGATGGGAAGATCAGCTTGCTGGTTTCTAGCCTGGCCAAGAAAGTATGAGCCCCAAGTTCAGGAACAGGCTGACTAAAAGTAAAAATTATAAGAAGAAAATGATAAAGGAGAACCTGATGCTTCCTCTGGCCTACATGAACCCATAGGCACATGTACCAGTATACATATGTACACATACACACACACACACACACACACACACACACACACACACCAATAAATAAATGAATATCTACAAATAATTGAGAAAATTGGTGAATTTAATGATTCAGAAATCCTACCTCTGTGCATGTATCAGAAGTCGTCATAACAAGACCTTAAGACACAGTTACATCATTGTAGCATAGTTCACAATACATACAATAGAATATTATTCTGCCTTAAAAGAAAAAGGAAATTCTGCCTGCATTGCAATATCTATGAACCTTAAGGATATTGTGCTAGGAGAAATGAACCAGTCATAAATTCTAAAAGATAAAAAAATACTGCATGAGTCCACCTATGTAAGCTACAAGAGTCAAACTCTTAAAATACATAAGTAAAAGGGCTGGAGAAGTGGCTTGGTGATTAAGAGTTTTTCCTACTCTTCCAGAGGATCCAAGTTCATTTTCCAGAACTGACATGGGGTAAATCACAGTCAGATGTAAGATCCGGAGATCTGGTGCCCTCTTCTGGCCTCTGGTGGCACTGCATTCACATGCACATACACAGAGAGAAAATACACATACACAATTTCATAAATATAAAATAAATAAACACAAAGTAGAATATTCATGGTTAGAGGCTAGGAGAGTGAATAAAATAAGATATAACCAATGCTATTGTGTTTGTTTTGCAAAATAAAGAAGTTTTAAATATTTTACACACCAACATGTATATAGTTCACACTACTTTGCTGTACATTTAAGAATTGTTAAGATGGAAATTTATATATGTATATATATGATATGTATACATATAGGTATATATGTATATGTGCATGTGTGTGAGTGTGTGTATATTAACCAAGCTATGTAGAAAGTAAGAGGAAAATGACAAGGTATACCTGAAGAAATCGGAAGGAATTTTTATTCAGCTAAAAATCAAAGCAGTGGGGGATTGAGTGGAAAGAATCAACAAAACTCAATGTTCAAATCTTTGAAAAGATTACCAAATAATCTCCTGTAATATGAACTATTGCTGCCCTGGAGTTCCAGCCTTCAGACAGCACAGGGTTTGTGAACAATCCACAGTGTTGGCAAAAACTAGACTTTTCTGTATGAGGGGTGTAGGAAAGGAACACACAAGTTGGTGTCTAATGATGTCTCTCTTTATTTTCTCATGCTGAATTCTCTTTCATTGTCTTACCCAGATATATATATACAGAAAATCCTTCAGGCAATATAATTACGAGAATACAGATTCCAGGATGTATTTTGCTTCTGTTGTGTTTAGCTGTTATGCTTGAGGCTCACATTTTATTTCTTAAGTAAATGATGAGAAGCAGAGTTGTCCTGACAACACATATGTAATAGACCTTAGCTTTCTAATTGGTGGGCTGTAATCTCACAGCTGCAGTTTCAAAGAAATAACCAGTCATTGTTATCTATTTAGAGAAATAGCTTTATAAAACTAAAGTAACGTGGAGTCTAAGAAAAGTAGGGAATTTGTGAATATAGCCTGTATTTCTAAGGGTAGTAACATTTGGTGATTAACAATCATAAAAATGTGGAGTTCTCTTGAACTGGATTGCTTACATGGAGAGGGAGCTGTGCTGTCAGGGGAAGCAAGTGAGGCTAAGAAGCCCCATCCCCGCAGTGTGCAAGCTGCAGGGTGGCGGCAGAGGCTCATGGAGAGCAGCTAAGCTTACTCAGCCCTCTCCAAGACACAAATCCTATCCTGTGTGTAACTTCAGACCATGAGAAAAGGGAACTCGCAACTCTATTTCACCCACACAATTTTAGGACTCAACATAAAAAAAAGTTGGCTGAACTTTGAGTTTTCAGGTACATGCCCATATCATAAAATTGAGGTTAGGAATTTGTGCAGAGAGTTAATTGCTGTTCTAGGTAATTAGCCAGACCTAGGAAAGAGATTGGCACTGTGATAAAGTTGCTTTGTACCTTTAAACTTGGTTCAACAAATCAGATACCTGGCTGTATGTCCTTGTGAACTGGACTGTTTTTCCTGGGCAATTTATATCTTAAAACCCAATTGCCAGGCACTTGGTCTAATCTGAACATACTTTAAGGCCTTAAATCAGTTAATAGTATACAGCTATCTTGATGGCTGTGGAAATTTTCCTATGTCAGCATGAGCTATGATATAAAACAGGTCCTAAGTATCTCACAGTTCCTGTGGAACAACAGGACTCATTATGAAAACTATCCTGGTATTGTTTCTATTCATCAAAATTAAACAGCTTAAGAAGTAATCATTTTCCTGACCATCCACAGACATAAATGTGCCCAGTAGATGAGATATATTCATGAGATGAACACATTACAATATACGCAGTGGGAGACTCGCCATACCTAATATATGGTAGCAGCAAGCACACAGGGACACAACAGATGCAAAATACATCCTGGAATCTGTATTCTCGTAAGCCTTGCTTGAATGAGACATACCCATCTGAGAGAGAGTCTTCTGGTGGCCTGACACCTGAACTTCAATTGCCATCTGCTGCACCTCTGACATGTCTACAGGCTACCAGCAATGAACCAAAAGAAAAACAAGAGTAGATAACTTACAACAGTAGGAGTAAAATAGAAATGTGCCCTTGTAAATAAAGTAGAGGCATAAACAGCCACAACAATTAATTGCCTTAAAGAAATAAAATAATTTTAATTTATTGATTCAAAGAGAGGGAGTAGTTTCCTACAAAAGTAAAATTCTAAAGAGTAAGATAAACTATGAATGGTTTCAGATTTTGCTGAACTTGGTATTTAAAGTGTGGTTTTTACCACCACCTTCCATTGACCAAAATTTAAATCAATAAATAATACACTGAAATTCTTATAGGAAAAACTCCAAACTTAAATCCTACTCTATAGAGCCAGTCTAAAGGTTATAAATAATGAAGATAAGACCATGAATACAAGACGACTGATGTCTAAAACATGTAAACCTAGCTAAATTTTTACTCATTTGTGACATTAAAAAAGTAGTTCTAAAACATATAAAAAACTTATGACCTACCTCTTGTTTCATCTTTCTAAAAATCCCTCCAAATTAAAATAAATTTTAAGATGTCAAAAAATGAATTATTGTTGTAAGGCAACTATCACTTATTGATAGTTTAGCCTTTGAAAAGATTTTTATTCAATACTTGTGTTACTATTTATAAGGGTAAGTATAATTTTAATATATTTCAGTGAATCTGCATAATAGTCTATCTTTTATTAAGAGAAAATCTAAGGATCTAAGAAGTTAAACCACTTGCAAAGTATCACACCATAAAACTGAAATTTGATCCTGGTCTTTACCTTTTGGTTTAAAGTCCATGTTGAGCCGGGCAGTGGTGGCGCACGCCTTTAATTCCAGCACTCAGGAGGCAGAGGTAGGCGGATCTCTGTGAGTTCGAGGCCAGCCTGGGCTACCAAGTGAGTTCCAGGAAAGGCGCAAAGCTACACAGAGAAACCCTGTCTCGAAAAAACCAAAAAATAAATAAATAAATAAATAAAGTCCATGTTGAAATGATTTGCAATGCAGATAATTCTTAAACTTAGCCTTGAGCCACAAGTACTGCAACATATTGCTAGTAGAAGATGCACATCACTGAAACAACCAGTCTTTAAATCCTTCCTGCAGATGACTCTCATTTTCAAAGTTTGTCAACCATCAGCATGACATCATAGACACTTGAAGTGCTTGATGTACACAGTTAATTTTTAAAAATGTGGTCTTCAGGAAACTATGTTATCATGGGACAAAATGCTTGATTTCATACTTCTCTATTTCTTCTACCATGGTGTTGACTTCCCTGGTCCTTTCTTCCTCTTATTTCTCTGATATAGTTACTGTTCTCCTTTCTTCATCTTAGTCTCGACATGACAAGATAGGACAAGAAACAATAGAAATCAGAGAAGAATGTTAAAATCTGGCTAAAGGGGCAGCAGAAAACTCATTTGCCAATTTTGTTAAGGGCTCTCTCTCCCCTTCTTTCCCTCTTCTCTCCATCCATCCTTTTTCCCCCTCTCTCTCTCCCCCTGCCCCTTTCGCACTCCCCTCCCTCTCTGCACCATTCCTTTGATTCCTCCTTATTCATACTTGCCTCTACTGGCATCATGTTTTCTGATTTTCAAACATAACTTCTAACTACCTATTAGCACAAAAGAATAACTGAATCCCTGTGAGACCTGGAGGTCAGTGATAGATATTTAAATCATTTGACTCTCATCAAATATTGAAAAACTGTATAACTGTCAATATGCCAACTGTATCTGTCAACCACTTCAAAAGTAGTAGCATCCCTTGCCAGAATTCTGAGGATCTTCCCTTCATCATGGACTCCAAAAGAATGCCAGACCTGCACCATCTGGAGCAATATCATGTTAAGAAGCATAGTTGGTTGGAATGGGATTGTTTTATAAAAATATGTTTGTTATCAATTCAAAGTCTAGATTCTTTCCTCTGATTCACTCTTTTGTACAAAATTATCCCTGCAACATCAGGGTTTCTGTCTACATTGAATATTATGATTCAATCAACTCTAATTTGATTAAACACAAATGTGTATTTTTTCCCAGAAAAAAAAAACAAAGGGTTTGCCATATCAATAGTGTATGTGCAGCTAGATTTATTTCAGATGTCAGTTGCAACAAAGCTAACCCGCATTGTCCATCTCATTAGACTCCTTTCTTATGATCACTTTGCCACTGTGCTTACCTTTGTTAGTGCTGTTGAAGTGTTAATCTTTTTGTACTGAGAAAGTGAAGAAGCATAATAAAATTTCCAAACTCCACTTTTCTTCTGTTTTAAAATTAGGATATCCTTTTTAAATATTAATATTAACAATTTTATCATAACCAGAGATTTAAAAGTCCACCCCAAATGAAAACTATAATCCTATTCCAGTACATTTTGAAGTCTGTAAATTTTTGTGCCCGCCCTTGAAGGACATTAAGCATTATCAAATGAGTCAGAATACACATCTCTTTGAACACCCAGGAAGAAATCACATTGAGTGATTTCTGCATTTGCAGGGGATTGTTTCGGTCACCACACATTATTGGTAGTGAGCTCCCAGGTGACTAGTTTTGAAGAACACCACTTATGTTAAAAACTGACACTAGGGTCTTTCGAGTGACGGTCCTTAGGGTTGACATCAGCACTGTGGGAGTACACCTCGCAACAGAGTGAGTCGTTAGAGGGTAATGTGCTAAAACACTTCAATCACAAATTCTACAGGAGGTCAGATGCAGCTTTTATACAGCCAACCTAGCTACAAAGTGAATAACGGGTTATTGCAACCATATCTTTATTCAAAGCCTAGTCAATTCACTTGTGTTTTAATAAATATGCTATTTTATTTTATCAAATAAATTCTACTCTTTGATTCCTTAGAACAACTTCTGCAATACTTTGTAGCTGAGATTATACATTTGCATAATTACTTCTTTGAAGTTAAATTGCCAAGGCTGCAAAATTAATTAAACTGATTTTCATTGAACTCTAACCATTATGTGAAACAATACTTTTCTTCTAACAAAAATATCCCTTTCCTGGAAATGTACTTTCTGGCTTTATTTCCTTTGCTAATTGATCCTGGTCATTTAATTCAATAACTTTTATAAAGTTAAAATTATAAAGATTTAATTGACTTTTGCTTAGCTTCCAATTACATCTAATTTGTTTCCATTCAATCTCATTAAATCCAATTACAGTTGGGCTAATAGTAATTACTCCCAATAGTTCGTTTATTTTAGAATAAGGACCCTGTCCTTTCAAGTAATTTTTCATCAGAGTTAGGTAGGGTCCTCTTAATTATATTAGTGCAAATGGCTTCCTACATGCATCAATAAGCCTGGAGTTAAAATTAAGACAATACCATGTAACACAGCAAAGTTAGCAAGACTCTGGTTACAGTTCAGTAGCTGTGTAGGTAGCTTCCCAGAACTCATCATTAATACCAATTGTAATTGGTAGACAATTACTTATTTTCAAATTTTATTACCCTAGATATGGAAACCTATATAAATAAACAGAGTTTGAAAAATGGGAGGGCGGAAATAACATGTAGATAAACATACATTATTTTTTCCATTCATATAAATGAAGTGCTGGTAATTTTTTTTTCATTTTTACCCTGGAAAGTCTATGCAAATTTGATTTGTCAAATATTATACAGTAGATAGACTGTAATGATAATAAAATAATAGGTAATGTTTATTTATTGCTAGTTTGTCTTCAGACTCTTATGTAATGTTCATTTTTTTTCCTTTATTTGGTCTTTTGACATAGTATCACTCTTTTACATATGATGGAATTGATAGAATAATAATAATTTTTCTTTATTAAGAAATTTTCTACTCACTCCACATACTATTCACAGATTGCCCCCTCCTCCCTCCTCCCACCTTCCAGCCCTCTTTCCCAAGCCACCCCGCATCCCCACATCAGGAGACAGCCTCTGTTCCCACAGTTAGACTCCCACAAGGGAACCAAGCTACACAACTGTAGCATATATGCAGAGGACCTAGGTCAGTCCCATGCAGGCTCCTTGGTTGTTGGTTCAGTCTCTGTGAGAGCCTATGAGTCCAGGTTCATTGATTCTGAGAGCTGTCTTGTGAGGTCCTTGACCCCTCTGAATCCTATACTCCATTCTCCCTCTCTTTTGCACGGTTCCCTGAGCTCTGCTTCAAGTTTGGCTGTGGGTCTCTGCATCTGTTTCTGTCAGTTGCTGGAGGAAGCCTCTCTGATGACCATTGGGCTAGGCACCAATCTACATACATAGAAGAATATCGTTAGGCATCATTTTATTAATATTTTTTCCTCCAGTTATGTTTGGTTGTATCCTAGGTCTCTGGGTCAACCAGGTGAGGGACTGGAGGGAGAAGAAGGAGGGGAAATTGCATGCAGGTTGTAAAGAAACAAACAAATAAATAAATAAAATTATTTTTCAAAAAGCAATAACAATAAAAAAAGAAAAATGGGAGGGCAATGAGTAGTGTTCATAGCAGCATCTAGAAAATGTGATATTTTCTCCAAAAAAAATGGTTCCTTCAGGTTAGAGAGATGGCTCAGCAGTTGAGTAGATAGCGCTCATGTAGAGGACCCATTTTCAGTTCCCATGGTCTATGACAGTAAATACACAACTTAACTCCAGATCCAGAGAATTTAAAACTAAAAATACAAACAAACTGCTTTCCTGGGGCAAATTCACTTTTTTTGTGTATGTTGCTTTTTAGATATTTGTTTCTATTCTGATAAATCATTGTAAAGTTTCAAATTATTAGTAACTGTTCACTTTAGCAACCAAAATCACATATATAATAAGGGGCAGAGCCAGGAGGTGGTGGCACATGCCGTTAATCCCAGCACTCATGAGGCAGAGGCAGGCAGATCTCTGTGAGTTCAAAGCCAGCCTGGTCTACAAAGAAAGTTCCAGGACAGCCAGAGCTGTTATTACAGAGAAATCCTGTCTCAAAAAAAAATAAAATAAAATAATGATAATGATGATGTGGAGCAAAATTAGATAAGTGGAAGAGGGGGAAAAGAGAAAATCTGAGCTTTTTTGTGATACTATTTCTAAGGAGTTGTAAGCCAGAGCCTATTTATCCCAGATGAGAAGCCAGTGACAGACCAAAGTAACAATACAATTGAAATACAATTTGATGAATCAGTGAGTTTATTTGGGGTTATGTATGGTAGCAAGGATAACTCAAAGGTAGCTGTATTACCAAAAACCCATTCCAGCATGAATGACAACTCACAAAAGCTAGGACCTGGGAGCTCACTGTATGACTTACAAACAGTTCTACAAGTCTGCGACTCCTTTACTCAGTACCCCTCACTGCTTTTCTATAACTTGAAGAGGAAGGAGACTTGTAAATTTGGTAGGTTTCAGAAATTTCCTGAGACTTCTGAGTTGTTTACTTCCTAAATCATAAGGAACATTAAACATCTACAAATAACTATTGAAAACAAATGGGGCATGCATGAATCATGTTCTGGGTCTGTACTGATTTCCTATCCTGATATTAGAAACTATGAGAAAGAACAAAGTATATTTTCCAAGACAAATACAACTTTAATCAGTGATTATTAAAATAAAACATAGAGAGGGTAGTGATGAAAGTAGATAACCTTCTCTTGTTCCTGATCTCAGTAAGAATGCTTCAAGGGTTCCTCCATTTAACAGGATGATGATGGCTATTGGTTTCTCATATACAGCCTTTATTATATTGAGATATGTTCCCTCCAACCCTAATGTCTCCAGGGCTTTTATCTTACAGGGACATTAGATTTTGTAAAGTGCCTCTTCTAGATCAACTAAGACGCTCATAAGATATCCAACTTAAAGTCTGTTTATGTGGGGAATTGCATTCATTAATATAGTGAACCATCTCTACATCCCTGGAATGAAGTCACCTTGATCAGGACAATTCTTTTGGATGTGTTCTTTAATTCAGTTTGTAAGAATTTATTGAAAACCTTTACCTTGTGTTCATCAGGGAGTTTGTCCTATAATTGTCTTGTTGTTGTTCTTGGATTTTTATCTGGTTTGGGAATCAGAGTAACGCTTGCTTGTAAAAAGTTTAGAAGTGTCCTTTCCTTTTCTAATTTATGGAATAATTTTTAAAAATATCTGTTAGTTCTTGGATAGTCTGGTAATTCTTTGCTGAATCAATATGGATCTGGACTTTATTTAGATGGGACATTTTTAATTTCTGCTTCTACATCATTGCTTGCTTTAGATCAGTTTAAACTATTATTAAATAATCATACATGTAACTTTGATTGTTAATGTGGATAGTCCTTGTTAATCTAAAACTTTATATGGCTTAAAAGTGGAAATAAATATTTAAATATTTACACATCATTTTAGGTTTTTCAGTTTAGTGGAATATAAATTTTTAAAGTATGTTCTCATGAATCTCTGAGAATCTCTGAATTTCCATGTTATCAGTGGTAATAGCTCCCTTTTCATCTCAAATGGTATTTATTTAGGTCTATTTCTCTCTACCTTTTGGTTAATTTGGCTAAAGGTTTGTCAATCTTGTTTAACTTTTCAAAGAATAAAATACTTTTCATCAATTCCTTGTATCTTTTGCATTTCTATTTCATTAATTTATGCATGGATCCTCATTATCTCTACCTACTGCTTTAGGGATTTCATATGGGATAACTGCTCTACAAGAAGCTATAAGTAGCTAAATAACAAGTCCAGTACCCAGGTATGAGACACTTCCTCTTGAATTGTTTGTGGAGCCAGTTTTAGAGAGCCCCCACCCAAAAAAAAAAAAAAAAAAAAAAAAAAAAAAAAAAAAAACAATACTATAGCCATTGCTCTTTATTGCTTCCCAAACTTGATGGTAAGACCCTCATTGCTGAAGCTACCACACATGTTGATGACAGGACATGGAGAAATAAAATTCATTCTAACCTGTGAAATTCCTCCCTGCTGCCTAACTTTCATACTAAAACAAAGTTCTACCCAGACTGTGGGTAGAAAAAAGTCTCTGTCAATGGTCTCACCCAGATGTGAATGCTGAAAGTCACAATAATGACTAGCAAGATATGCCATGGGTAAAATAATAGCATGAATGCTATATTAGTAACCAACTACATTCTAGCTTTATTTTAGGCATGCTACATAGGAAGAAATTCATGCCTGGCACTTGATTTTAGGCATGCTACATAGGAAGAAATTCATGCTTGGTCCCTTGACCAAGAATCCATAACCAGACAGCTCATAGGCCCAAAGGGAGAGCCTACTACTATTATGCTAAATGGAATAGTATCAAATTGCCTTCTAAATAAGTATGTCTACACTCATAGATTAGTGCAGTTCCCAATCCTTAACAAGTTTCTTTTTGCAGGGTCAGTGATCAGTACAGACATTCACATTAGTCAAAGTACAGAGAATAAGTGGAGTACTTTGGAACACTCAGTCAGGAATGGGACATCTGTATCATATCCTTCCCATATGGTTCCAGGGAACTTTGTGGAAGAGGGAATGGAAGGAGTATAAGAACCAGAATTTGAAGAGAACTAGAGCAGGACACTGTCTCCTGGTTATGACAAGATCACTGTATTCATGAACTCAGAACAACTCTACTTGCCTGCATCAGACCACACAAGATCAAGCCAGTCATCATTCCAGCATGGATAGGGAAGGGACACTTGAGTTCACTCCCTAGATGAGGAGTTATTAACAACTGATGGCAGCTAAGGGAAGGAGAATGAGCTTTCGTTGGGGGGTGTGGTCCCTGTTTAGTTGCCCATGATCCAGTACGTGGTTCTGCATCCACATGTTTATGGGCCATATTATTAGACCCTAGCCAACAGCTTCAGAACTGGATCTCTAGATGTCATGGTAAGAATGAGTCTATTGGAGCTAATCTCAGTGTTAGTGTTTGTGTGCTACATTGCAAGCAGTCTATCTAAATATGCATCATAATGGCCTTAATAAATAATTAAATCTAGTACTTGGCAGCTGGAGGCCATTAAACTCTGTTAAATATTTCTGAAGCTTACTCTACTGGTGTATCAAGTTAAAATGCTAATGACTTACGATATATAAAGCCTATTAGCAACCATCAGTGTTGTTATCTCAGAAAAGTTAAGGCACAGACTAAAAACTTAATCATGTAAAATTGCCCTGATTTTCCTCCCAATGAGTACTAAAATATTAATTGTTCTATTCAGGGAAATTTTCCACTTTCAAACATTAAAGCACTCTCCCATAATTGCAGTTTCTAGGATTACATGTTTCAGATATGTGCAAGTATTAATTACATTTTCATTTGAGTAGGCATCATGAGTAATAGCAGCCTTACAATCCACTGCAACTCTTTCCCAACATGTTTACTTTTTGATCATGTTGGCTTCAATACACTCATTAAAATTTTCAAGGGAAAAAAACCATATAATATAGCATTAACATATAGCGTATCCATAAATAATCAAAAGCTTAAAAAGGCAGTCTAGTCATCTCTGGTATTGCAATAAAAAGACATCCAGTTTAGCATCATCACATTAATAAAAATCATAGTTCTTAACCAGCTATTGACCTTTGAAGTTATGTTGTTTTCAACCAAGATATAAGCTTATTCAGGAATAGAAACAATATTCATATGGGCATCTCTGCTAAACTCTATCTGACCTCACTGTGAAAAAAAAAAAAGGAGTGGTGGCATTGAGATGATAGCACTCTCAATATGATGGGATCTCTAGGAGGCAAGAGATCACAGTTACTGCTCCTCTGTGGGTCTCACCTATTTTGATCATCCAAGCAGACCTATAATAAAGCAAAATGAAAGTACTAACAAAGAGTTTCCTTGCACATATTTTTCTTAGTTTCACACAGAGATACACCTAATCACACTGCTGCAGACTGCACTGCTTGCCCTAGGATTTCACATTCTCATGCCATCAGTTGGTTATAAGATGCATAAAGCAATGTAAAGCCACCACTAAAACTCCAAATGCCACACAAACAACAGCATGGTACCTATGGCTACCAGGACAGTATCATGACTCTAAGCATCAAAGGCTGTACTTGAGTCTCCTGTGTAGTGGGTAGCCATTCCAGCTTTGATCTGGAAGTTCCAACCCCCATTGAGGCTTTGGTAACTGTCACCCCTACAAGGCAGGGTGAAGAGAGGACCCTGAAGACCCAAGATCCGGATACATCGCCTCTCTTGGTTCCTGGATCCTGGACGGTGTTGGTAGACCGAGCAGAGTTCTCCAGAGAACACTGCCGGACTGCAACACACCTTCCCTAGACCCTGCAACCTACCTATCCCTTCATTTGTGAGTTATGCCAATAAATAAACTTCCCTTTTAACTACGTGGAGTGGCCTTAATAATTTCACCAATACTCCTGACTTCTTTGTAGGCTCCAAGTTGATTACCACCTGACTCTAGGCACAACAAAAGAGAGGAAAATCTATAAAGTCACTATCAGCCCAGGATATGGCCTCTCATGACAGGTTCTGCATGAACAGGAACAAAATGAACCCCTGGAATGCTCTCCTTTGGCCATTTAAATTACAAGTATATAAAAATAAGGCATTTGACAATTGAAACAATATCAGGTAGAGGGAGGCTACCAAGGATAACAAGTGAACCACAGTTAAGGCAAGGAGACAGACAACTTCTGTCTTCTAACCAATCTGGTAAGTGAACAAAAAATTTCAGGATGCTGTGAATAAAGCTTCCAGTTCAGATCAAAGGCATATTTTTAATTGGCAAGTTCAGAGTTATAGATTCCTTATATTAGACTCTCCCCAACAGTGTCTATCAGGCTCAGGAAGAATCAGTTTGGAAATTTCACCTCACACACAAATGTACACCACGCACACGCGCGCACACACACACACACACACACATATACTTATATAGGTATACCGGTGAAGCAGCACCCAACTACTTTTTCCTATGAGGATATACTCCTCCAATTAGCTAACTACCTTTTTATATTTAAAAATGCCCGTTCTAACCATTAATTACCACAGTGACAATGAGACACAGGTGAAAAGAAAAGGTATGCATGTTAGACAGATACGAAGTTACTGCACATTCATCAGAACCAGTATGGGCCAAAGACAGTGGATGGATATGCTTATAGGGATAAAAGAAAATTCTATGGATTAGAATTCCATAGTGAAAGTAACATTCAAGAATAAAAAAATGGTCCTTTTTCAAACAACAAAACACAGCTAAATGGGCAGACCCATAATTTAGGAAATGTCAAAAAAAATCTTTCTTCCAGGTTAAAGATAAGTTTAATAACAGGAACATGGGCCTTCGCTAGAACATAAGGAGCCTGGGAAATGGCTAATAATTAATAGAATACGACACTGTTTTCTTGTATATATTTGTGTGTACTGCGAGGTATCAAACTTAGGGCTTTATGCATGCTAGGCAAGCTTTCTACCACTGAGTGCACCCAAGCCTCTTTCTCATCTATTTTAATATATTAAAAAGATAGCTGTTGTGATAAAAAAAAATCTTATAGAAATAAAGCATAGACATATAGTGCCAGACAATAGCACAGAGCCTGGGAGAGGGGTGAGATGGGCACGAAAGCCTTGCTTTGCATGGTTTTGCAACTCTGATCTATGAGACAGAGTTATAGATCTATAACGATTATAATTGCTCTGTGATCTCCAAAAATATTGTTGTCTAAACAGTAAATCATCAAGTCTTACTGTTAATAATGAATGAGTAAGAAGATAAAAAAACAACACAACTACTATTCATTCAGTACACCTTAATTTTAAACAGTTTGGGTGTTGGAGATCAAAGTGGAGCTTTCCATCTTCTCCAGCTGTAACGCTCCATGCAAAGCATCTTCTCTCTGCAATGGAGGTGTGTCAGACTCTACCATGTACAAGTCTCCAACATCTTTGCACCCTATATCTGTGCCTCCATTATCGTGACCACCTCTAAGATTTCCCTTACTGTGAAGATTTTTGCTGATATAACTTCTTTAGGTACCCTTTGTCTGTCCTATCTCAACCTCTTTTCTATTTTTTTTTTTTTAAGGAAAGCAGGAATTGAGACAAGGTATGTAGCTCAAGCTACCCTCAAAGTCATAAACTGCCTGTGTTGGGTTCACAAACATTGAGATTATAGGTATACGTCATCAAATCTGGCTTCAGATGCATTTTTAAATAATATTTCTCAAAGAGTAGTTTAAGAAAATGCATGTTCTCCTGTTGTAGTAGAGTCTGGCAAAGAGATCATCTATGATCACATTTTCCAAAAGTTAAAATAATTTCTGGATCTGATGGTTGAATTAATGAAGTATTTTTGATAAAACATGACTTTTTACATTTTTCTGTTAATATTCAAAATGAATATAGGGAACATTATTATTCAATACCAATAGTTTTTCAAAGTTAAATTACATGAGCTGATCACTGTAAAACAGCAGTTTTTGTTTTTGTTTTTGTTTTTTTTTAAGATAAACAAAGACAAATCACCGGGAGCCTTTGTCAGAAGTGACATAGTTATTCATTGATTGTGATACACACCTGCTAATTACTAATTGATATGTATTTGGAAAATACACAGAAAAGCTTTCTAATTCAAACATATGCTCTGGCAATGAACTATGAACCTTTCTTGTTGGGGTAAACGATTCATATAATAAACCCCTGACTAATCACTTTAAAATGTACCTAATAAGACAAAAGTTGCAGTAAAAATGTAATATTAAAAATCTCAGCTAAATCAAAAAAAATAAGACAAGAAAAGAGGGTGGAATAACAAAGAACAAATAGGAGGACAGACAATAGCAAGCAAGGGAGGAGACTTGGAGACTACTCTGCTGATGATTACATTAAACATAACATAAATAAATGTTTCCTCTTAAAAGAGACTATGAGCTGGAGAGATGGCTCAGAGGTTAAGAGCACTGGCTGTTCTTCCAGAGGTCATGAGTTCAATTCCCAGCAACCACATGGTGGCTCACAACCATCTATAATGAAATCTGGTGCCCTCTTCTGGTATGCAGGTGAACACTGTATACAGAATAAATAAATAAATCTGTTTAAAATAGATTATGAAAATAGATAAATGATGAATGAATCTATAAACTCCTGCCTATAAGAAACAGAGTTTAAATATAAAGAAGAAAAGGTAGAATAAAAGCAAAAGAATGAAAATATATGTACAATATAACACTGGTAGTTTGAACATAATTGGGCCCCATAATCTCAAGGGAGTGGCAATATTAGGAGGTGTGGCTTTATTGGAGTGGAATGAGTATAGCTTTGTTGGAGGAAGTGTGTCACTATGTGGGTGGGCTTTGAGGTTCCCTATGCTCAGGATACCACCCAGCATCTCAGTCAACCTCCTATTGCCTACAAAACTGTAGGACTCTCAGCTCCACACCACATCTGCCTGCATGCTGCCATGCTCCACATCATGATGATAATGGACCTAATCTCTGAAACTGTAAGCAAGCCCCTTCAATTAAATGTTTCCATTTATATGAATAGCCATGGTCATGCTGTCTCTCCACAGCAATAGAAACATCAACTAAGACAAACACTAATAATAAAAGTCTGATATGATATTTTTAATACCAGATAAAATAGACTTTAGAAAATATTGTTAGTCATTAAAATAATACTTTGTAATAAAAAAAAAATGGACAATTCATCAGAAATACATAAATAAATGTGTGTAAAATTTTAAATTGCATCAGCAAGATGGCTCAGCAGGTAGTGGTACCTGTCAACAAGCCTGACAATCCCAGTTCAATCCCCAGGACCCACACGTTGAAAGAAGAGGACTGACTCCAAAAGCTGTCCTCTGGCCTCCATATCTGTGCCCTGGCATGTACATGCCCACACACATAAGCACATACACACACATCCTAATAAATAAATACAGTTTTCTAGACTATAGATTTAGCATCAAAATACATGAAGTGAAAACCAATAGAAAAGAAGGTATGGACAGACATAGATTTCCACAGACTGTGTTTGAAAATTGGTAGAAGTGGGCTGAAAACCCATACTGAAGTCTCAGCACTATCAAACACCTTGACTTAAGTGATACAAAGTTTTTTTCACTGTAACTGTTAAATTTTCTAAGACAGGCCATATACTATCAATTAAATTTCTGTTAATTTTAAAGTATTGGCATTCTGTACTATCTCTGACTGAGTTGGAAAATTAAAAACAAGTTTTGTTAAATTTGTTAAATAGTTGTAAATTAAGAGATACATTTCTAAGCAGCCCATGAGGCTGAGAAAAAAATTAAAGAAATCTAGAAGATATTTTAACTTGATAGTGAAATCAAAACACAAAAAAAATATCCATGGAATTCAGTAAAGCAGTGCTTAATGTGCATAGTTGTAAACATCTGTGTTTTGAAAAAGAAAAGATCTAAGAGAAATTATCTGATATACCACTTTTAAACAGAAAAAAAGTAAACAAATTAAACCCAAAGTAAATATAAGGAAGTAATAAAGATAGGAAATGAATGGTCTAGACAACAAAACCAGAAAAATCTATGAAACAAAAAGCTATTTTTTTTTCAAAAGATCAATAAATAATTGGCAAGAAACTAGTCAAGGAAATAAAAGAGGAATAAGGTACCGATTATCAAATCAACAATAAAGAAAAGGGCATTGAGGGTACTATTAACTTTAATGAATGAGTAAGGAGTGCTAGGGAAAACTCTCTGTCAATGAATTCAACACCTTAGATAACATACAGAAATACCCTGAAAGACACATAAATAAAATATGAGCAAAATACTGAAACAGACCATACAGCAAGTGAGATATCCCAATGCCCAAAAGCTATGTGAAAAGTTGCTGTATGTTGCTAATTACTACAGAAATTTGTATAGAGACCATTCTGAGAATTTACTTTATACCTGGTATAATATTTTAAAAAGCCAAAATACCAAATGTTAGTGATCATTAGAGCAACTGGAAATCTCAAATTTTGCTGATGGCACTGAAAAAAAAGGTAGAACTTCTTTGGAAAATAATCTCATGGCTTTTCACAAAATTATTTCACTCTTAAATATTTGCCTAAGAAAATGAAAACATGTCTACACAAATGTCTGAGGATGTCTAGGTCAGCTGCATTTATAATAGCTAGAAATTGAAAACAATTCACATGATTACTACCCAGGGACTCTGATGTGTCTGCCACTCATTAGTAACAGGGAGAATAGAGCAGGTGAAGGAAGTGAAATGAACTCAAACTACTAATGCACATCACAAGCCATATTGTGAGTTGTTATGGACTGAACGATTGTCACCCCTTCTCATCCCAGATGCATATGTTGAAACCCTAATCCCCAAGATGATGATATGAAGAGTCATTAGGAAGTGACTAGTTCCCAGATCAGTACCAGATTGATTTCTCCATGTCCTGTGAATGGGGCATCTTCAGCAATAGGGTCTTACTATCAAGTTCTACAGGGTAAACAAGAACAATGGCAGTATTCTGTAGTGTTGGTGACCAACAACTAGAAAAGAAGTAAGCCGTACCTGACTAACTGGGCTTGTTACTTGGTAGCCTATGGAATCTAGCAGAGGCCTACCCTACCATGTTCTACTTTGCTTTCTGCTGCTGTGATAAACACCATGACCAAAAGTAACTTGGAGAGAAAAGAGTTAGTTTTTTGGCTCACAACTCACGTTACAATCCATCCTTGAGGGAAGTCAGAGCAGGAACTCAAGGTAGGAACCTGGAAACAGAAATCATGGAGTAATGCTGTTTACTGGCTCACTCCCTGGCTCAGGTTCAGCTAGCTTTCTTATACAGCCCAGCACCATCTGCCTAGGAATGATACCACCCACAGTGGACTGGGGCCCCCCACAACCAAGACAGTCTCTCACTGACATGGCCACACGACAAACGGATTGATGCAACTCTTTACTTGAGGTGCCCTCGTCCTAAGTGATAAACTGACAATAAAATATGTATATATACATAATTTAGGCAGGTTCTGCAGTAGTAGGATCCCATATGGCATTTTCAAAGGTCTTTTTGTTTATCTCCTCTTCCCTACCCTTCCATCCTCCCACTTCACTTAATGCTTCCTGTTCCATTATTCTTGTTCCTCCCCAAATCCCTGTGGTACATAGAAACTCATAGCAGTTGTGACTGCATGCGCAAGAACTAACATGCTCAAGGCAGCTGAACTCCCAGCATGGCTAGGGAGGGCCTCATGAAGTCCTATCCCTAGTTAAGAAGCTATTGGCAATTGATAATCAAAAAGCAAATGCCATGGAAAGGAGAATCAGTTTTCTTTAGGGATACAGCCCTTGAGAGACTACCTATACTCCAACAGATAGTGCTACTGCCAGTTATATACAGATCAATGTTTAAAAAAAAATACATGATGTTGGAATAGTAGTGATGAGAGGAATAAGAGAGGAACTGGGGATTAGGGAATAAGGTGAATTTGATCAAAGCATATTATATTCATGTATGAAACTCTCAAACAATAAAAAATAATTTAAAAAAGAAGTGGGTAGTTCTTAAGATCCCTTGCCCTGATGGATAGTATAGATGTCCTTTAAGGTACAAGAAAGAGTTTGTTCTGTAATCCCAGTATTTCAGGAGAATTGCCATGATTTTGAGGCCAGCATGGGCTATCTAATAAGTGTGGGTCATAGAGTGAGACCTTATCTCAAAACAAGCAAAATTACCAGAAAAGGCACATCTCTCCCACATATCATTTTAAGTTAAAACCATAACAGTCTATAAGCTAGGAAGAGGGCCCAAACCACTCACTGAACCTGTCAGTGCCTAGATCTTAGAACTTGTAGACTCTAGAATTATGAGAAATTAAGTTTCTATTGTTTACAAGCCAGCTAGTTTATGGCATTGCGCTTTATTAACCTGTCACCTGAATAAAGATGGAACACAATAAGCCAAACATATTATTGTCAAGCAACAGGAGTCAAAATTGGTGCCAATTCATTCTTCAATATCAGTTCCAAAGTATAAGCACATTGAATCCTCCACCAGTGGAGGAAATACTTGAGAGAACATTCCAGGTTAATAAAATGGTGAGTATTCTAAAGAGAAAAGGAAATTGAAAACACAGAAGTAATAATATTATTTTCCAAGAGTACCTGCCTTTGGGGTGTTTAAAGTGTGGGGGTTTGAATAAGAATGGCCACCATAGGCTCATATTTGAGTGCTTAATCTCTAGTGGTAGAACTGTTTGAGAAGAGTTAGGAGGTGGATCACTGGGGAGAGGGGCTTTGAGGTTTCAAAATTCCAGGCCACTCTGTTTCTTTGTTTGCCTTGTGCTTGTGGATTAGATATAAGACCTCAGCTACTGTTCCTGAGCCATGCCTGTCTACTTGCTCCCATGCCCCGCTCCACGACGGTCATGAACTATAACTCTCTAGAACTGCAAGCTTCAAACTAAATGCTTTCTTGTATAAGTTGCCTTGGTCATGGTGTTTTGTCACAGCAATAAAAAAAAAAAAAGCAACTAAGACATAATGTAATATGGAGAATACACCATGAGCGGAGGCAAGGAGAGCCCTTTGCATGTTTTTAGCATGTGAAACAAACATGGTTCCCTGCATAGATTCTCAAGAGGGTCAGAAAGCAAATTGCCCTACAGATATTAGCTTCATGCTTTCCTTCCTGAGTTAGCCTATTCAGATTCTCAAAAGAGGAGCTTTAGGTAAGCAGATGGATGAAAGTAGGTTGTGTTTTGTTTTTTGTTTTCCTTTTATTTTCTTTCCTTTCCTTTCTTTCTTTTTTTTTTCTTTAATTAACCCTGGAAATAGGAATGAGTCTTAGAAAAATGAGAAAGAGACATGGAGAAAATTCAAAGGTGCATTACCTAGGAGATCAATATTTATGGGTGTTGAAGTTAATCCCACCGGAATATTCTAAAGAGTTGGGTAAACTAGACTTGATCACTTTCCAACTTGGAGATGTATCTATCCAACATTGGGCAAAGCCCCAGCTGTACAGCAATTCTCAACCTTGGCTGTTCATTAGAGTCATCTGGGAAGCTTTTAAAAACCTAATCCAGGCTGCAAAGCAAACCAATTAAATCAGAATGTCTGCAGGTGGGATCCAGGATGATGTATCATTTAATCATACCTTGGAGGTTTCAATGTTTCATCATTCTTGAGAAGCTGTCCGAGAGAGTCAAGTTCTTCCATTGTGAATACAAGTATGTATGAGTACCAGGAAGGGCCCTCCAGGGTTTACACACCAGAACATCGGGAAGCCCTGAGATAAGTGGGGTGAGAGTACCTGTATACTAGAGTATCCTCTAAACCTGTGTAGAGAGGGGTGTGAGAGAAGTTTGACATACTGTCTACACTTGGGAATGTATACATAATTTCATTCTAAATATAACGGAAGTTTAATTGAGAAAAGTTACTAAGGAAGGTAAATCTGAGCCACCTAGAACCTCGGTCTGTCCTTTCTTGTCCCTGGTGATCTTGGAACTCTCATTATGTAGATGTTGCTGCATAATCTTTAAAAAAAAAAATTACCCAAGGTTACTTTAAATTTCAGTGTATCTACTGAGGAAAATTTACTGTTGCCCTTAATTATCACCTCAATTAATGAGGTCTTTTCAGAATCCTGGCAGGCTGTCAAAGGGTTTAGCAAAATATGTGCATATCACTGTCATAGATTTTAAATTTTCTCTCCGATAAGATTCCAGTAACTTCATAACCTGTACCAAGTTTCATGTTTCTTTTTTTTTTTTTTTCACAAATTGGTCTGAGGCCACCTGAATGTAGAGCTGAGCCCTGAACAACTTTCCTGCCCTCTGTAATGTATAGACATTCGCCACTTGATGCAAATCATTAAACTGACGAGGACTAAAAGGGGCTTTTCCTAAAACATACAGCAAATTAATAGGGAGGGCAGACAGGAATCTGGGCCTAGTGATACAAACCTGTATCCACAGTTACTTCCTAGGGGAAGGAAGGAAGATCATCAGTTCAAAGCCAGCCTGGGTTACTTGAACTTACAGATTGAGTTCACAATCAACCTGGGGATATAGCTTGGTGTTAGAGTGTTTGCCTAGCATGGGCAAAGCCCTGAGTTCAAGTCCTAAAACTACAAAATAAAAGCTTACTGAGTATTCTTCTTTCATTATTTACTCAATTCCATACTCCATTCAACCTACCTACTGAGCAATGTTACATACTAGGCACCAAAATGATGCTTACTACAGAGGCAGATTTTTCACTGAAAAAGTTGTGAAAGAGACATAACAAATGTGTCATTAAAATTATCACGTTCGATATTTTGAATATTCTTTGATTTAAATGAAAAGAAAACTACATGTTGCCATGATGTGTGATGAGAACACTTGAAACAAAATAATTATATTGGCTATAATTACTTTGAGATTTCAAGTGCTATAAGGGTCGTAGTTCTCAGCAAGATAAAAGGAAAGAAGGGTGAGCTTATTTATATTCTGGTGATCTAAGAATACCAACTACTGATGATCCAGTGATAGTGAAGACTCATTTGAGCATAAACCTGTACACCCTCTATTTTTAAACATAATTACAGCTCTCTTTTATGTTTATTTACACTTAAGGAGAAACAAATGTCACTTGTTTCATTGTTTTTATTATTGTTGCTTTATGTCTTTATTTTTTTCTTTTTCTTTTTCTTTTTTTTTTTATTTTAATCTCCCAGACAAGAAAGCAAGCACTGGAAAATGTTGAGTATTGGGACCCTGCACCATGGCTCTGTGATGACCATAAACTTTGGAACAGATGCTTGTCAAAAGAAATTGTATTTGTTCGTTGGGCCATAGAATATGTGTTTAATAAGTAATTGAATTTTCTCACTTAAGCTGTAAATCAATTTGTCAGCTTCCTTGTGACTCACTCTGTAAACAAACTTACTTTGTGTTAATTAATTTAGCCAGTCTTTTCACTTAAGAAACTTTTTGTGAAAATTTATTCCAATAGACCTACTTACAATAAAGATGACCTTTCGCAGATCATGATTCAGTCAAAATACACAACTTTCTTTCATTTATAAAGAGAGAGCGAGAGCTTAAATCTTGTAATATAGGGTTGGTTCATCCTTACTATTACAGTATTTTTAAGAAGCAAAATTAGGTATCAAAACAAAACCACCAACTTTGTGTGATTTTGTTATTAATATTTTACCTCTAAATCTCCTAAGTGCTATCAGATTTTCCTTCTCATCTGACTTTCATAATATCGTGGTGTGAGTGAAGAATTAGCATTCTAAGCTTATCAATGCAGAAACTGAGACATAGTCAATAATGTACTGAAAGTTGCTCAGCTTGCAAGTTAAGGATGACCAAGCAAGTCTTCCTTGTTTAGAACCTCAGTCTGAAACTTGGGATTCTCAGGACTCAGTGCCACTGATACTGTCCACCCCTCTATCCCCCATATCCATCTCAAACCATGGCTCTTGCTTTTCAGCCCCTTCACCCAATCCCCACCTCAGAGCACCAAACAAAACAGAAGCTAACTATGTGAACATTACCAACCATTCCTCATGCTCTGGCTCATATACACTCTGCAGGAATTTATTGATCATCTGAATCCAGTTCATTTCTAGGCAAAACTGATAGACTTGTTACAAAAAAAAAAATAAGATCCTCCTGACTCTGCCAGACTCAGAATTGATCCTAGTTGTCTACGATTGAGAGAGTTCATTTCTGTCTCTAGAGCAAATCCCTCAAATCCTTTCTGAAGTGCATACAGTTGAAACAAAAGCCTAAACTGTAATCATGATCATACATCAACTTAGTTCTATCATATACTCATACTAATCATGGTGAATGTTTGTCTCATATTTGGTTTGGGTTATATTCTAGATTGGGGGTAGTTTTGGATTTTGCTACTTTTCTCTAATACTGCTCTGATTTAAATCCCCTCATTCATGATGTCATATCCTTGAAAAATCAAACCAAAAAACTCTTTCACACTAGAATTAAAAATGGTTCTCCCAAGCTGGGCTTGATGGTGCATGCCTATAATTCTGGCAATTGGGAGGCTGAGGCAGGGGGATCGTGCCATTTGCATCCAGCCTGTACCGTATAGCGAGACCCTGTCTCTAAAAACAAATAAAAACACCAGTATTTTCCTTCTAGTCTCAATGATCCCTGAAACAAGTATGACCAGTCTGTCACAGTCAGGGGCCCTTCCTCAGGCCCAGAACCTTGATCCTGGAGTAAGCAGACAAGGAGACTACCCAAGCTGTGCTCACTGCAGACCCCAAGCTGATTTCCTCTTCAGAACATCCTTGCTCCATGATTGCTCTTAATCTATGTTCCCAAGTTCATTTCTGTTAGGTCTCAGGAAGTACACATGTCCAGAAATGACAGTCTTGGCTCAGTTTAAGCCAGACTATCGGAGGATTTCTGTTGGTTAGATAAAAGCCAGCATTCCTCAGGACATATGGCTTGACATACGCTTGTGATTGAATATCAAAGCCATGCTGTCCTGCAGGCTCCCTCAGCCTCTGTTCCCGAGTACTCATTGCACATCTCAAAGCCACCATGCTGGTCACCAGGCACTCTTCTCACCTCCCCCATTCCTCCTGCACTACGCAACCAGACTATTGCAGAACCTGACTGTCTTTACAACCCCAAAGATGTGTGCCCCACATCCCATGCCTGCTAGTTTCCCTTCTCTTTCAGATAGCCCTGGCCATGACCAGTCTACTTCCTTTTCTCTCTGCTCTGGACACTTCCAGACGCCTCTGGATGATTCCCCTCTCTCATCCACACTAAAACCTTCCTCTAGCTGTGAAGTACTATTTCAGTCTTTTCTTTACTGTATCCCTCACATGCAAGTTCGTCTGTTTCTAGATGGTTCTTTGAGTCTTGTCGGCATCACTACTGCCAGTCTTTCTAAAACTATGCTCTCCTCTTTTGAGTTGTCTTCAAATGGCTCCAAAGAATGCTAAGGGACTCACTAGGAAAACTCACTGGTCTCTGCTGTCACTCACTTTTTTTTTTTTCATTATCAAGAAAGATTCAAGTTCTACAAAATATGGAGTCAGGTCTCCGTTAATTACTATTAGACACTCATTTCACTTTTTTATTTTAATCAAGTGTGAAAGTGTAGCACGTACAATAATACGCATGCCACATATTACTTGACAACAATAGCAAATGACCATGTTTATGTACAAACTACACTATACTTTTCATTGGCGCAAGGACCTGAACTTACTTGAATACTTGTAGCAGGCAACAGTCTGACACATCTCGGCTTCATCATTTCTTTTTTTTTAAATCTCACTCATGAACCCTCACACTCAAATTGACAGCCTCTTTTTCTTTGGTTATTATTGTTACATACATATGGGTGTATATATATATGTGTGTGTGTGTGCACAGATATATAAACACAACCTCAATGCCCATTCTTGTTGTTTGTATGTGTGTGGTTTCAGAGCTTACCACTTTGTATTGGTTATCCAATACAGGAGTTCATTCCTGGGCGAGGCTAATTCTCCCTCTCCTAGCAGCCATTAGTTGTCTATAGGTGTTGTCTAAGGGTGGGACCCCTGAAATTTCCCCTCTTCTGCATTGATTCTTCTATTGATATTACCATTACTCTGGTCTTGTATATGAGCCATGTCTAGGAGAGGCTGTTTCATAGGAGACTTCTCCGTGTTCTGGCTCTTACAATCTGCCCCCTCTTCTTCTATGAGCCACAGATGCAGGAGCTTACATTGTGTCCATTTGGAGTTTTCTGTAATGGTCTCCATTTGTTGTAAAGAAAAACTTCTTCAATGAGGAATGCACTTAACTGTGGGTACAAGGATAAAATTTTCAAAATCTCATTTTTAATGATTGTTCAATAAAGATTTTTGAAAAGAAAAAAGATTGGGGAAAGAAGATGTGAGGGAAGAAGGGGCAGAGAAGGAGAAAGGGGAGAGGAAGGGAGACAGTATACAAGACAGATGAATTAAAAGGAAGTGGCCTCAACCCTACACAACTGCAGGCAACTGAGGAAAGCTGGGAATGGGAAAGGTTGTCTTCCTTAGGGAACAGCACACCAATTTGTTGTTCAATGCCAAAATGTCAACCCTGAAAACGTATAAGTATATAGACTGAACAGGTTTTATTAGCACATGTTATGTACATATTCATGGAACAAGAATTAGTGAAAGGGGGTAAATGAGGAGAGGAAAAGGAAGGGAGAAATATAAATATATATATATATATATATATATATATATATATATATAATCTCAAAAATAAAATAAAAACAAAAAAGAAAGAGGAAAAATCATAAATGGCAAACGTGAGGCTTGGAAAACAATCCCATATGAACATTTCTAATTAAAAATAAGTTAGAGCCAGGCTGTGGTACACATGTCTTTAATCGCAACACTCAGGAGGCAGAGCCAGGCAGATCTGTGTGAGTTTGAGGCCAGCCTGGTCTACAGAGTGAGATCCAGGCACCAAAAACCACGCAGATAAACCCTGTCTAGAAAAATAAAAAATAAATAAAAAAACAATAAGTTAGAGGCGACCATCACAACTACCTTATCCCTGTTAGATACATGGTAGCTCTAAAAAAAAACAAATTGCAGTGTAGATATTTTATAGGGAAATTGAGGAATATTAATATCTGAAGGAAATTAAGAGAAACATATAGAAATACAAAATTAGATATATAAATTAAGAAAAGTCAGTCTTAATAAAGTGAAAAATTAGGCCAAGAAATGAAATCAGGGAGGGGAATGTGACAAAAAGCAGACATGAATAAAATAATTTAATTATTTGGGACTTGATTTAATGATGTGGGGTAGAATCTACAAAAATCTTGCATTTCTATGTAAACATTGATTGTTAGTAAAGTACGTAAAAGAGAAAAGGAAGATTGAGAGCACCATGGATGACCTCTCTGCTTAAATAAAATTTTATCAAGAGCAAAACAAAACTTTCTGTATGTGTCTCCTACTGTGGAAATCTTTCTCTATAACTACTTTATGTGTCCTTTGATTATTTGGCTAGTTAGATTTCCATTACTTAAAATGAGTTTTCCTCTATTTTGCTATTTGCAAACTGAGATCTCTATTATAGGCATGCCGCATGCTTTCATTAGCAATTCCCCATTAATAGAAGGATTCCATCTCTCGACATTGTGACCCCTTGGTTTTATTGATGCTGCTTTTAGCACGCATCAGCTATATAACTCAGGTCTCTGATTTGCTCATCTGTTTTCATTTTGTGGCATAGCAACTTTACATGTTCAGCCACTGCCAAGCAGAAACATGGATAAGCAATTATCTGTTAAATCAATATCTCCCAGATGCAAGTTATTTAATGTTTTTATTAACCCTTAGAAAGGCATCATTCCTCAATCCCTATATGAAATAACTATTCAATAGGAAATACAGCCACTGCACATACACACACATCATTTAAGCTAAAAAGGAAAATATAAACCTCTTTCTTGCAAAAACATCTTCTTTTAAAATTTCTACATATTATAAAATATAAAATGAATCTGGATCACTTACAGAGGAAAATCATTCTAAAATCAGATGCTTAAAATGAATTATTAGAGGTATCTCTAGTTAACCAAATGAAATACTATGAGAATTATATATGATTAGTCTGCAAATATAATCAATACTTCCTTTACTCTAAGCAATAAGAAAATACAAATATTGGATTGAGAAATCATCAATCTTTCCTTTCTCAAAAACACACAGACCCTTCTTTTTTCATCATTCTGTGCACAAACCAAGACAAATGCAAAAAACAAACAAAAAAAACTTGCTAATCATAAAAACAAGAGTAAATTTTAAACCTTGATTCTAAAAGCTTTCCATGTCTTCTAGTTAAGGGAAAATATAATCCCCTCTTTTGCCATTGCAATTCACACTGCACTTATTATATTGTTTAATTTGTTGCAGACCCTGAAGATTGCTCTGCTTTCTGGCCAGGGAAGGTGCCATGCAAGAGAAAGCAGCCAACAGCAGCACACTTCAGTACATGTGGTCATATAGCATTAGAGCCTAGCAGTCATGTTCAACTACACATTCCGCACAATAAGAATGACCAATGAGGAGAAATAACATCTGCCTCTATCTAATCAGAGACAATTGCAGAGCCCAGACAGTGGCAGAGTCCACTCTGTGGTTTTACCAGACCATAGAAGACAACCAACAGTACTATTTAAACCCAGAGCACAGAAAGCTACATAGAGTCCATCCAGACAACCCAACACTTAGTCATCTGTCAATCCAAAGTTGCTATCGGTCATACTATTCAGAATCCCAGACTAGACTAAATGGTAACCATAGCAACAAATATCTGCAAAGTGAGATAGGGCATTCATCTATTCAAGTAAATACACATCAATACAAGGATGTAAGTACTACAAAAATCCAGGTAAATATGATACCATCAGAAATATTAATGAATACAAATAATAGGCCAAAATAAATGGATATCTATATAAAATGGCTGAAAAGGCTTTAAAAATAATCTTCATAAAGAAATATGGAGAGAAAAAATCATATTTGGCATTACATAAAGCACTCTTATTCTTACTAAGAAAGTTTTTTTTTTTTTTAAAGAGCTATTGAGACTAGCAAAATGGCTCAGCAGGGAAAGGCTCTTGTCTCCAAGCCTGACAACCTGAATTTGATACCTAGGACACACATGGTAAAGGAGAGAACTGAATGCCACAAGTTGCTGTCTTAGCTATGGTACATGCATAGGCCCACAAAGATGTAAACATTTAAATAAATACATAAGTCCTGTTTTAAAAGCTGCTTTAAAATATCTATAGCTATAGCCGGGCAGTGGTGGCACACACCTTTAATCCCAGCACTCGGGAGGCAGAGGCAGGTGGATCTCTGTGAGTTCGAGGCCAGCCTGGTATACCAAGTGAGTTCCAGGAAAGGCGCAAAGCTACACAAAGAAACCCTGTCTTGAAAAACCAAAAAAAAAAAAATCTATAGCTATAACATATTGGTAAAGGATACATGTCACAGATTTTGAAATCCAAATCATAGAAAAGAGGGGGGGGGAAGGAAAGTGTAATTGCTATAATAAAGAGAAGTTGCTATTAGTTTTAAGTAGCCACTTGTAATAACAATTGAATTTATGTAAACCTTGTTAACAACCAGGAAAGAGAAATATGCATATCAGGAGTGCAAACTATGATACAAGATGCCAAGCAGGTCACCACAGCAACCATCAACCAGTAAAGGAAGACAAAGAGGAAGAAACACAAAGAACATACAAAACCATCTTAAAACAGAGTATAAAATGGCCATGGCAAATCCGTACCAAGCTGTAATTTTCGTAAATATAAATGGATCAAATTATCTAATAAAAGGTCACGGAGTGAATGAACTTTCTAGAAACCAATCATACAATCCCCACGAGACACTTTGCTAGAAAGGGCACATACAGATTGAACATGAAGAGACAGAAAATGACATTTAGCTCAAATGGAAAGTGAAAAAAAAAACAGAAGCAGTTATATTTATGTCAGACAAAATAGACTTTAAGTGAAAAACTACAAAACACGAGAAAAAGGATCGGTATTTAATGACAAACACGCAAATTTCCAAGAAGGTATAGCAATCATAAACAGATTTGCACCTCACATTGAAGCATCTAAAGATATAAGCATTATGAAATGACCTGAAGAGGGAGGCTGCAACACCATCCTAACAGCAGGAGACTTCAATAGCCTACTTCCAACAATGGACAGAAAAATCTCTAAGGAAAGATTGGACTTGAGTTATACCTTAGACAAGCAAATAACAGAAACATACAGAGCACTTTAGCCAACAGCAGCAACGTGCTCAAGATCGCAATGACACAAACTAGAAATCAATAACAATAAGAGAAATATTGAGGAAACCCATTTATGTGAAAATAATCCAGAAAGCTGACGAGTCACTGAAGAAATCAAAATGGAAATAAAAAAATACCTGATACAAATAAAAGTCACGATATAGTACCCCTAAATTTTTGTGATGTAGCAAAAAGAGACCTAAGAATTTATTGCAATAAACATTCATGTCCAATATATCTTTTAAAGTAAGATAGGTAAAGTCATTGAAACTAGGAGCTTAATTTAGAAAATAGCTAGGTTATCTAGAAAAGGAAGAAAAAATCAAAATTAGAAATAAAAAAACATGAGACGTTATAACTGAAATCATCAGAATACAAGGCTCCATGATTATGAGCAATATACCCAAACAGATAAACTGAAAGAAAAATAATAAATTTTAGCTACACACAACTAATCCAGACTGTATTATAAAGAAGTGGAAGTTTTAACAGACCAGTAAAGAGTTTGAGTCAATAATGAAAAGCCTACCATCAAAGACAAGCAAGCTCATGAGTAGATGGCTTCACAACTGATTCCTGAAAAACATTTAAAGACCTGGGGCTGATGAGATAGCTCGCCTCCAAGCCTGAGAATATGAGTTCAATCCCAGGAACCCACATGGTGGAAGGAGAGAACCAACTCCTTCAAGTTGTCTTCTGACCTTCACGTACACTTTGGCATAACCTCACAAACAATAAATAAATAAGTAAATAAACCAACCAATCCATCTTGACTCTTCCAAAAAGTTGAGAAGGCATAACTTTTGCAGTCGTTTTACAGGGCAGTGATGGTGTACACCTTTAATCTCAGCACTCGGGAGGCAGAGGCAGGCTGATCTCTGTGAGTTCAAGGCCAGCCTGAACTACAGAATGAGTTCTAGGACAGCCAGAGCTACACAGAAAAACCCTGTATCAAAAAAGCAAATGAACAAACAAACAAATAACAACAACAACAAAAGCCATTTTACAAAGCTAGTATTTCACCAATACTGCTATCAAAGCCAGGTATGGCAGTATAAGGAGACTATACTCTGGCACCCTTGGTGAACATAGATTAAAAAAAAGAACCTCAACCAAATACTATAATTCAAGTACACAGTAAAAAAAATCATTCACCGCATTGAGTGGGACTTATTCTTGGTTTGGAAAGATGGAAAAACATATGCAAAAGCAGTAAATATGACATGTTATGCTAACATAATGAATGATTAGTCAAAATCATTTCACAAAGTTTAGCAGCCTTTTGGGGCAAATTCCCAGTGGATTATATATGGAGACAAGTACCTCAGTGTAATAAAGGGCACTTGGGACAAACCCATCAAAACATCCTTCTCAATGGCAAACAGTTAAACTTTCCTCTATGATCAAAAATAGGAAAAGAGCCTGGTCTCACTACCACTGTTCCCCACAGCTCTTGATTTCTTCACCAGGGCAGTGAGGCAGAAAAGTAAAAGGCCTTTCAATAAGAAAGAAGTAAAATTGTTACTAAGTATGACTGACATGATAGAGAAAATGTGGCATGTGTACATAGTAGGATATACTGATCAGCTATAAAAACAGGGAAATCGTGTGATTTGTAGCAACAGGCATAAATTGGGGCAGGGCCATTATGATAAGTGTAATTATCCAGGAACACAAAGTCAAATTATCTATGGTCTTATTGATATGTGAAATCAAAGTTAAGTTCATAGAAGAAGAAAAATGGAATGATGCTTGCCAGAGTCTGTAAGGATGAAAAGCCAAGGGATGGGAGCTAAAAGGCAGGGAAAAGTCCATCAAAGGGTACAGAGTTTCAGATAAGAGACTAGGTTTTGAGATACATTGCATATTTGTAAACTATAATTACAATATATTACAGATTTCAAAATAAATAAGAGAAAATTCCAAATGTCTTCCTAGGAAAAAAATCATAGGTAAGTACAATGATGGATATGATACTCAGCTTGATTTAGTCATTTCATGTTTCATAAATATGTCAAAACATCACATTGCACCCTATAAATGTAAATAATTACAATCTGCCAATCAAAAACAATGCTGACACTTATTTTTAAAAGACTGTGTTTTCTGCTCGTGTCTGAGATTTTTGCATATCATTGTCTTGATCACTGACATTTGCAGGATAAAATCTGAATGCCTGAATGCCTGGCTCCCAAGGTCCTTGTCTTGTCCTACTTGTCCGTCATTCAATCTCTAAGGCCTTCATATCACATGTTGCTTTCCAACTATACAAAAAACAAAACAAACAAACAAAAACCCAACCTGCTGAAACCCTAAGATGTGGACCTCACTCCAGACTCTTCTTTTCTGCACATGCTATTTGCTCTACCCAGGAGTGCTACCCAAAAGCCTATCCAATGAGTCTTCTTACAATGTACAGAAGTAGAGACAAATGTCTCCTCCCATATTACTCTGTGACTAAGACAGAATTGTATGCCATTGCTAGTGCCTCCCTCTTCCCTGATAAGTATCCTATAACAGTTTAGCTAATAACCGTGCTATATCTATTTGTTCATGTGTTATTGCAATTTCTCTCTTCCTCATTTGCATTGAAACTTCTGGAGCTGGATTCTCTATTTGGGCATGCCTAAAGTAAAACTTGGTTACTTTCCCCATCCTTTGCAAAATAGAAGGATGTATTCTCTTTAAAACTTCCTATCAAGGATCCTAGTCTTAGTGAGACTATGATAAATCAGTCTGTTTCAGAAGTGAAAGAGGGGAGACAGAGAGAAGCTAAGTAACTCACTCAAATAGATTCTGTTTGCTAAAGCCTGTATTCTAACGTGCTCCAGTATCAATCTAAACACTGGGAGGTCCAGGCAACAAGAATAAGGAATACTGGGCCATGGAGGCAAGTGAAGAACAGTCTGGGGATGATGCCATACAGTTTCGAGCGCAGAGGAGGCTCTCAGACAAGCCCTCTAAGATATGTTGGTTCCACTGCCCGGGAAGGGAGCATGCAAGAGGCATCCCGATAGTTGCTCAAGCCTGAGTAAGAAGTCAGCATGTTCCAGAGAGGATCTGTCAAGGAGGTGCAGAGGATGTTTTGCATGACACTTGGTGCTGCTCCTATTATTCAGCCGACCCTGGAACTCTTAGTCAGGTATTACTGGATGTGACCCTGGCTCTGGTCTATTGCAGCTTCACCCATCAAGTGTTCCCTGGAGAGTGATGTTATAGTTTGCTGAGTCTCCCCCCAAGTATGATCCCTGTTTCTTATTCTTGCTGACACATTCTCCAACTAGATAAGGTCATTGTCCCACCCCCAAAGTAAAAAGCAGACCCCTATCAAAAATAATTAAATTTAGACTCATTGGCATCAAAATTCCCTTTCAAGTAACTATGCTGGTGTGGAAAAGAACTGTCTCTAACTAGGTCAACCCAAGGGGAAACAAGAGGGAAAATTATGTTTGTTCTAACTTGTTTATCCAAAGGATTTATCATTTCTTAAAAGTTAAAAAAAGAAGTTTTATATAAAATTTCAATTAGAAAATGGTATTCCACCAGAAAAGTGGGTCCTGTAAAATAGTGTGTGTATTTACTTACAAAATACTCTGGACTATATGCCATATGTATCCCAATTTACAATATACATTTTCCCTATACAGATGTTTTTAAGGAAAACTGTCAATTAGCATAATTTTATCATTTTGAAAATCACAAATAATGACCTATTAAGATGCTTAACTAAAGAGCAACTTATGCATTGCACTATTTTTATATTTACAAACCAAACACTTAACATTCACTATTTCTATATATCCCCAAATGATACATAGAGTTTTTTCATTTTCCAGCAATATTTTTTAGAGAAATAAGTTCAAAAGAAACAAGTTATGCCAGGCAGTGGTGGTGCACACCTCTAGTCCCAGCACGTAGGAAGCAGAGACAGGCGGATGTCTGTGAGTTCCAGACCAGCCTGGTCTACAGAGCAAGTTCCAGCACAGTCAGAGCTGTTACAGAGAGAAACCCTGTCTCAAACCACAGAGAGGGGGGGAGAAACAAGTTATGTTTAAAGACATTTCATAAGCTCCAGAAAATTTACCTAATGCACAAAATGTCACAAAATTCATATGGGAAACTTACTGACTTGTAATGGAAGTTAGGTTCCATTTTATGTGAATTACTACTAAAAATGAAGACATTCCCATGCACAGGTGTGTGTTTGAGAGTACATGTATATGTGTCCTGTGTGAGTATACATGCAAGTGTGTTAGTGTTCGTGTGTGTGTGTGTGTGTGTGTGTGTGTGTGTGTGTGTGTGTGTGTATGATGAGTGGACCTGTGCATGTGGATAGCAGAAGACAACCACAAGTGTTATGCTCAGAAATTCCATTCATTTCCTTTGAGACAATGTCTCTTGCTGACCTGAAGTTCACCAATGAAGCTGGACTGGCCCTTCTGTCTCCACTTGCTCAGACAGGTATTACAAATATCCACCACAGTGCCAGGCATTTTCATGGGTTCTGGATGTAGAACTCAGGTCCCCTAAGCACTTTTCTGACCAACCTGTCTCTCTAGCCCCACCATCTTATACTGAGACAATATCACTCCACAGTACAGGCAAGCTCACTAGTAGCCCAGGCTAGCCTCAGATTCACAGCAATCCTCCTGCCTTAGCCTCTCCTGTTCTGGGATTACAGGTGCTCTACTGCTGTCAATTCCTAACCATATTTCTTAACCTAAAACTCTTTGACTATGCAATGGTTAAATATGTTGATTGTATCTTGAGTGTAGCTAGGGGGATTGTTTAAATTTTCTTTAAATGAGTTGTGAGGGTAAAGGAAAAAGTTTCTCTGCAAAATAATTAGGATTTCAAAAGCAAGATGATTATTCCATTAGGTCAGAGATCCACAGCTAAGTTTATCATTTTCATATGTCTCTTTTCATCTGCCACATATAATTGCCTCGTTATTTGCCACTTTTAAACCACAGAATAAAGTTCAGCACACAAATAAAATTCAACACAGCTAAACATATAAAAGTCGTTTTTACAGAAGTTCAAAATTGAAGCTACCCTGTCCCATCCTGTTCTCCTTTAGAATAGTCTTAGTTGGAGCAGAAGAATGGGAATGGGCAATAACTCTTCTATAATGAAATACCCACAAGACTGTGAGCTAGAAGGCACCCACATCCAAAGGTCTAATTACTCAGATGCCTGGCCTACATGATTACATGCTTTATAATGTCAAGAGAATTAAAATAGCTCACAAAACTTTACCCAGTGAGTTTTAAATCTGGTTGACACATGGTATGTAAAAACATAAAAAGCTAGAGGCCCTCACTGGCTTCCTGCCCTTATCTCCTAAACCTTTTTCTTGCCATCCCAAATAATGCAACCAGGGATTCTGGGACTCTGATTCTTGCTGTGATAAAATACCCTGACAATGCCAACTTATGGGAGAAATGATTTATACTATCTAACAGTTCAGGTTATACTACCTCACAACAGGCAAGTCACTGTGGCATAAGCTTGGGGGAGTTGGTCATATCATATCCATAATTGGGAACAGAGGCCAATGGATGCAAAAAATGCCAATGCTCAGCCTGCTTGCTGTAAATGTAGCTACTCATTCAGTTCAGGGTCCAGCCCATGAAATGATGCTGCCCACATTCAGGGTAGGTCTTCCTACTTCAATTAACCAGATTAAGAAAAATTACTTACAAGCATGCCTACAGGCCAACCTCATCTTGGTAATCCCGCATGTATGAGGGACCAGCCCCCACACTTATTTACCCCAGAAACTCTTGAGGATTGAGGGATAAGAAACTTAAGTTAGTTAAGGAGCAGACAGAAAACATAGGATAGACTTGGGTGGGCCTGGAACCTATTCTAACAAGCCCTGACTGTCTCTGCCCTAAGATATTTATAGAAACGCCAAGGGGTGGAGCAAAAGACCTCCCCCCAGCACAGCCAAGTGCAGACCATCTCGGACACCTGCACTCAGGACCGTGGTCCAATCATCCTCTCTATACAGACCTGCTGGGTAAAGCCACTAGGAACCTGAAAATGGGCTCCCACACTCATGGAGACTCCCTTGCTGGGTTATTCTAGGTTGTGACACTTGACAGTTGAAACTAACCATCACAGACTCCACGCCCCCACCTGAGAGAGACTAACAAGCCTATAAACAAACATACAGGCTTCTAGGAAAGCAAACAGTGTGGCTCTGCTCTGTCCATCACTATGTGGGATTTTCCTTGGCTATTAAACCTCACTTCAGCCTGTTTTGGGGAGGTGAGAATGTGGAGACCCTCACAGGATGGATCAAATTTGCCCAATCCAAAAGCTAAGTGAGATCTGGACCATCATCCATCATTCTAGGAAACTGTGTCTAAAACTTCCGCTGGCATGGATAAGATTTAGAAGTATGGACACAGAATGATCATAAATGAAAGTATCATCTCCTCTTGATTGGGTGCTCAGATGAATAACCCCAATGAAGAGGGGCAATATATTGCTAGCTATCACATTTCTACAGCTGTCTTGGAAGGAGCTTTTTCCTTCATATATTCCTGGTGTCACATGGTTTCAGGCACTTATGTCAAGTGCACAACATGCTGCCATTAAGAGCAAGACTGAAGTCATAATGATAACTCTCTCACATCAACCCCACACATAAGGGCTGGCCCCGCATTCAAGGGGCATTTTCACCAGCTATAAATAAAACAGTCATTAGAGCTGACAGGAAATTGTAACAGCAAAGTGTCAATCACTCCCTATCATGATCTGAAGTTTAATTTTCGAAGTGACTAAAGGGCAAAAGGTCCTCAACCGGGTTTTCTTTTTTTTCTTTCAAATTTAAAAGTCTCTAGAATGAAATCCAGGTTGTGTTGAGCTCCTAGTACCAAGCAAGATCACATAGCCTGTCTCACTGAAGTCTCCCTGGATGGAAGGGGATGGGCCTGACAGTGAGGTTTGGGGCTCTAATGACCTTCCTTTGGAAGTGTTTCTCAAGAGATGTAGAAGAAAAAAGTGATCTGAAGTTCAGCAGCTCTCGGGATACATTCAGTTCTTTCCAAGTCTCAAGTATTTCAGTGATTAGAGATGAGCAATAATACAGCAGCTATCTATCCCGTGTGGCTATTGGCTAGTGGCTGCCAGTGTTGAAGTGGCAACCCCAGAGAGAAGAAGTAAGTGTAAAACACACCCTGCATTTCCAAGACAGTAGAAAGGCTATGATATGTGTACACACACACACACACACACACACACACACACACACACACACGATGTTTTTGGATAGATTGAGCAAAGCAAAATATTAGTAACATTACTTTACCTATTTTTTTAATGTGACTACTCAGAAATTAAATGTTAGTTTCTGTTGCATATATATATATATATATATATATATATATATATATATATATATGTATTCCAAAGAACAGAAGGCAGAATCTAGAAGACATATTTGCACACCCATGTTCATAACAACATCATTCAAAAGAGAAAACTAAGGACGAGAAAGATAGAGGTTAAGAGCACTGGATGCTCTTCCAGGGGACCTGAGTTCAGTTCCCAGCACCCACATCAAGTGTCTCACAACTGCCTGTAACTACATTTCCACAGCACCCAACACCTTCTTCTAGCCTCCAAGGCACCTATTTGGACATGCACAAACCCACACACAGACACAAAATTAAAAATAATAATTTGAAAAATCATCTAAACGTTCATCAGCTGTTGGATAGATAGAATGAAATAATTATGTAACAGTCTTACTCTGCCAGTAAAAGAATGAAATGCTACCAATGAATAATGTGTGCAACAAAGTTAGACCTCAACAACATTGTACTAAGTGAAAGAAGTCAGTTAACACAGACTACAAATTACATGATTTTCCTTTGTATAAAAGTCCAGAGTAGAAAAAATCCACCAAGATAGAAAATATATTGGGGGTGTGGGAACAGTAAAGAAAGACATGATAGCAAAAGACATACAGCTGTGTTTTGAAGTATTCCAAATATTCTAAAAGTGTCTGTGGTAACTATGAATATCTGTAAATATATTGAATCACACATGTATGAGTATGTGAGTTGTATAGGTACATGTGAAAGTCTTAGTCAGTGTTCCATTGCTGTGAAGAGACACCATGACCAAGGCAACTCTTATCAAAGAAAGCATTTACTTGGGGCTGGCTTACAGTTTCACAGGTTTAGTCCATTGTCATGGTGGGAAGCACAGCAGCACATGGACAGATGTGGTGCTGGAGAAAGTAGGTAAGAGTTCTATATCAAGATCCATAGGCAATTGGAGAAGAAAGAGCCACTGGGCCTTGCTTGGGCTTCTGAAACCCCAAAGCTTACCCCTAGTGACACACTTTCTCACCTCAACAAGGCCACACCTCCTAATCCTTCTAAGTAGTGCCACTCCTAATGACTAAGCATTCAAATATCTGAGCCTATGGGGATGGGACATTCAAACCGCCACAGTGAGTTATATTTCATTAAAGCTTCTCTTTAAAAGTGAGAGTGGGGGCTTGAGGTTGCTCAGTAGTTAGGAACACTGGCTGCTCTTCCCAAGGACCCAGCGTTGAATTCCCAGCACTTTCATGGTAACTCAAAACCATCAGCAACTCCAGTTCCAGAGGATCTCTGACCCTGTCTTCTGACCTCCACAGGCACCAGGCATGCATGTGGTACACAGAAATACATATAGTCAAAACACCCACACACATAAGATAAAATAAAGTGAGAGAAGCCCTCACAAGCAGAAAATAGGTTGAAAGAGGGAGGAGAAAACCCTGGGATGGGGGAGCAAGGCACTCACAAGTAGACAAAGCTGGGCAAGGGAGGATTCTTCTCCCCTCTTAGATAGATGCTCACTAAAGCATGCCCAGTCTTTAAGACCCAATTAAGATCGTCATTGCTGCTACAGTATAGGAGTTCAGTCATCACCAGGTGAAGAACCTCTGGGTTTGCTCTGTCCACAGAACTGCGGACTCCTCCACATGGGCATCAGCATGCAGTTTCGTGAAGAAACAGGTTATCTGTAAGAAGTGATTAGAGAAAGAAGGTATGCACATCAGAAAAAGGAAGTTCAAAGCCCCTGGTCCTAGTGTGCCCTTGTTGGTATGAGATAAAATGCTGGCCAAAACCAACTCAGAGAGGAAAGGGTTTACTTGGCTTCTGGTTACAGCACATCATAGAGGGAAGCCAAAGAGGAACAGGAGCCGGGCAGGAGCTTGATGCAGAGACTCTGGAGGAATGCTGCCTACTGTTTGCTCCCGGTACCTTGCTCAGCTTCTTTTCTTATACAGCCCAAGCTCACTGGCCTACAAATGGCACCACCCACACAGTGTTGGGCTCTCCCATGTCAATCAGCAGCCAAGGAAATGCCCCACAAACATGCCCCGCAGGCCAATATAATGGAGGCAGTTCTTCAACCGAGAGTCCCTCTTCATTGGTATTCATTTGTGCCGTGTTGTCATAGAATACAATAACTTGTTACTAAAAGTGTATAATAGCATCAGACAAAATGAATGAAGCTGATCACAGTAACAGCAAATGCAGATAGTTGCTGAATGAAGGTTGTGGTGAGTCGTTTTTCTTTCTGAACTGCATACAATATGTTGTGCCTGAAAGGGGGGAATATGTTTCTCCTGCAGCAGCATTTCCAAAAAGCCAGAAATATGACTAATGCCATGAAAGCCGAGATGCTTCTCAGTGTTCTCTCTCCAGCCTTCTCACTCTATTCATATGATGGAGTAAAAAGGACAGCTAAGCTGCCGCAGGGAAATAGAACTTGTGACCCCGGACTCTTGTGACTGGCGGAATGAGGGAAAGGTTGATGTGCTCAGCCCACGGTGACAGACAGGAATCCAAGCCCTCGGCAAAGAACAAAGCCGTGTGGCTGTGTGTCCCATCGGCTCTGTGCCAAGGAGGCAGACAGCAGGATTCACACACACACACACACACACACACACACACACACACACACACACCCCAAAACCAAGAAAGTGCTATGGCACCTACCACAGGACTCTCAAAAATCTGTCTCCAGTGTGTAGCCATTCCTGTGCTCATCAGGCTCCAAAGGATCAGCCAGGTATTTTAGGGCCTGTGAGGTGATGTAAGAAGGGTGGCATGTAATTAGAGTATGTTCTAAACCACAATTTGAGGCATGAGGTGTGGTAGTTAGGACCTAAGCAAGGTAGAATTCATTTGTCTGTCATATCACCTTGTAGAACTGGGCAAGTGACTCAGGTCAGGGTGGACACGTGACTCTACCCACAAAATCATCTTGGGATTTGACCCCTCCTCTCTCTAATGGTTAGTCCCGAGGAAAAATAAAAACATAAATGAGAGCCGGGCGGTGGTGGCGCACGCCTTTAATCCCAGCACTCGGGAGGCAGAGCCAGGCGGATCTCTGTGAGTTCGAGGCCAGCCTGGGCTACCAAGTGAGTCCCAGGAAAGGCGCAAAGCTACACAGAGAAACCCTGTCTCGAAAAACCAAAAAAAAAAAAAAAAAAAAAAAACATAAATGAGAATATGTTAGAAAAGGTTCTGGTTTACACTAAGATGAATCTATGGCAAACCATTCTCAAGTACAATTATGCAATTTAAACAATTAATAAATCACTTGGATTAGTGCATATTTGTAATCCACATTCATCCCTGGGTGAACGAGGGAAGTCATTCCCGACAGAGCCTCTGCAGCTGTTTATCACACTGATCTGATCCAATGGTCCAGAAGCAGGAAATTTCCTCATATCTAAGACTATTATCCATCTCTGTCTTTCCATGGCCATGCACACTCCTGGGCATATCACTGGCATTCAATAATCATTTAGTCCATCAACCTTTTCATTCTTATATTTCAAACTAACCCAGGTCCAGATTATACAGAATATATATATATATATCATCAGCTCTTGAGACAGCTAGGTGTGTCAAGGAAAATCCCAGGAAAGAAGCTGTGTCTAAAAAAGTGATTAGCTGACTAGAACCACAGTGATGTGGAGAGGTTGGGATGTCACAGGTCCACAGGCTAATTACCTTATCTTGGGCCAGTCCTCAAAATTGTCATTTTGTCATTCTCTATTGTCCTTGCCCACCTCTGTGCCAGAACTAACATCCTGTGACTAACAGGGGGAAAAAATTGCTTTGGATTCTGTTAACTTAGCAGACCACTAGCTTCCACCAACCCCAAAGCTAAGAATGTCATCAGATAGTCCCTGAGATAGTACCTTCCCCCATATTGATAGAAACACCTCCCTGGTGTTTCCACCAATATGTCTGAAAAGTATCTGGATTTATGGCTTTGTTTTGTTATTATAAAAGGTTAATGAAACTGCTTCTGTGCTAAATATGAAATTTGTGGTAACCTCAATCTGTGTTTTTCAAGTCATGGTCACTCACACATGGCTCTAGAATAAACTATTTCCTTTCAGGTGAGAGCTGTTTTGGGGGTCAACACAAGTCTGGAGTTGAGGGAGTTCCAGGGCCATGCCTCAATATTTTTGAACTGTTCAAGTTGAATTCTTTGTGAGAGTATGGGCACTTCGTCTTCTACAAAGAGATGATGCTTGCTTGGCTCTGTGAAGATTTAAATGGCAATGTGGGTAGAGGATACAATTCAATGGTAAGAGTGCTTATCTAGAATGCACAAGGCCCTAGGTTCACTATCCAGTACTACAAAAAATTAACAAAATAAAATAATAAAATAAAATGTGTGGAAGACCTATCAAAGTTTTGGGTCCATGGAATGTTCTGGAACACTGAGAATGAACCAACAGTGATCTTATAATCATTCCTCAGGCGCTCATACAGAAAAATGAATGTTCAGGGCACATTTATCCCTGAGTAGAGTAATTCCAGAACTAATTCCACTTGCAACACTTATTTCCATCTCAAAATGAGGCAGTGCAAGGCTGGAGAGTCTGAGCCATCTCAGGCGATGAGCTTCTGATAGAAACCAGCTGAGGGGATACGCCCAAGAGTGAGGCCAGAGAATGGCGCATTGCAGATAGGTTTTACAAAAAGTTGCTCTCTCCAGACCAGGAAAAAATGCTGTTAGCATTCTCAAATGACAGTGTGAATGTGCAATATGAAACCAGGGGTTACTGTTATGGGCTATCATTTTTTTTACATCAGTTTGTCTTTTTACTCCTGTATATAGGATATTTCTCTTAACCCATGACTCAAGCCAAAAGCCTAAGCATCATTTTTGACTCTATTTTCCTTCACAATCTATACCCAATCCATCATAAAATTCTACTGGCCCTTTTTCAAAATCTAACTGGTATCTGGCTTTTCGTATCACCTCCAATGTCACAGGGTGACCACAGTCACCTTCATATCTCATAGGGATGAAAATAAAAAAAGCACTTATAAATGGTATCACGATTGCTACTATTGGATGCTATGGTCTATTCTGGGCACAGCAATCAGAAGTCACTTTTTAAGACTTCTGTGTCACCAGGGGTGACTCTCCAAGAGCCAGAGTCCTAAGGATGAATTTGGTACCTACCTGCAATCAGACCCTGAGGACAGTTCATCCACCCCTGCTACAAGTCTACCCTCACTTCGTGCTATAGCCACAAATGACTCACTTGTCCAGAAACACAAAAGACCAGCCTGTCCTGGCAGTCTTTGTTCATGTGAAAAATCTCTTACCTATTCCCTCAACTCCTTCAAGTCTTTGCCCCAGTGTGACTTCAGTGAAGACAAGGACAGCTCTGCTGACCTGACCACACTAATTAATACAAAAGTCCTCCAAGACCCCATCAATGCACACAAGTATGCACTCACACATACATGCTGGACCCTCTCTACTCCCCATTCCTGCTCTCTATTTCTCTTCTTCGTGATCCTTATCATCTACTAACATTCTATTCAACCTACTTTATGCTTATTGCTCTCTCCATGACCCTCCCTACTGAAAGCAAGTGACTTAACGACAGAGATCTTTGTTGTTTTCTTCCTTGCCTTACCCAAAGACCTTAAATTTACTCTTCAATAGTGCTCAGCCAGAGTCCATACTCAGCAAATACTGCACCAAGGAATATAAACTAAGAAAACACAATGCTTCACCATTAGCAGAAATATGCCTGTTGTGTAGAAAACAAGAGAATCCCTATAGATGCAAAAGCTGGATTTGGGCCACCCAGTGGAGAGTCACCTCCTCAGCTTCCCCCACAAGTATCAGGAGGATACAAGCAAAGATTTAGCATGGACTTTAATCATCTGAGTTCTTATAGCAGAAGATCCACGTGTATAAAGTGGATCCTCACCCGCATAATGAGGCATAGAGCCTAATTGTCCAGGAGTTTAGACAAAATAACATGAGGCAAAAAAAAAAAAAAATAGCCGGGCAGTGGTGGCGCACACCTTTAATCCCAGCACTCAGGAGGCAGAGCCAGGTGGATCTCTGTGAGTTTGAGGCCAGTCTGGGCTACCAAGTGAGGAGAGGCACAAAGCTACACAGAGAAACCCTGTCTCGAAAAAAAAAAAAAAATAGCAATTCATCAATATTAATGTTGTTTTCCTATCTTCAAAAGAAACATAGCAAAATTTTTCATTTTTGTTGTAAAAGTCATTATTGTGATGCCTATGTTTTTATATCCTCTATGTCTGTCACTAAACTGTGCTTTACTCTTCTGTTATTATTTCCATTTATTTTACCTGTGTATCTAGGAATAAAGTACTCATATATTTCTGCTCAAATTCAACCTTAATCTAAAAGCCTTTTTCTAGCTAGCCATGGCCTCAAAGATGAAAGAAACAACAGGAACCAGCTAAAGACAAGGTTATTAGAAATGGAAAAACCACAGCCCAAAGGCTAAGCTGGGCCCATTTCTTTGTTATAAAGATAATTGAAAAGGCTCTGTCCATTCCTTTAGCCCTTGCCTATGGCTGCTTTTGCACCTCATCAGCAGAGTAGGATAGCTGTGACAGAGACCATATGACCTCGGAACCAGAAATATTTGCTATCAGGCTGACCCTGTATTAGGTCATCTAACTTCCTATTGACTTTTCACAAGCTGCTGCTGCATGCTACATGAGGTCATTTATTGAGCACCAACTATGTGCCAAGCCTCTGTGAATGGTATATTAAGGCAACATTCTCAAACATCAATGATATTTACCAAAGGTCACCATGAACAATTATCACTCTCTCTCCTTCATTTCAGAGAGAAAATAGAAAAGGACTGTGAGTTGAAATTGCTGAGTAGCCAGCGAGCCAATGTCCTTCACCAAAAGGACACTGCTCAGCACTCAACAATCAAGAAAATAAAAATGTAGCTTGAAAACACAAGAAACGGAGACAAGTAATGGTTTCTTACCCTTATCAAATTTATGATGCTACTCGTGGCTAGAGTTGACCAGCATCACTACTGTATCACAGCAATGCATGGGACCAAATCTAAAATTTCTTAGAATTATCAAGTGGCAGCGTGATTCCAATTCCAACCCTCTACCTGTGGCACTCAGCAAATGCTGGGGCTGCATTCCGGCATAATTACTGAGAGGAGAACAGCACCAATACAGCCCCTGTTGCCCACTACCACCTCAGCCAGCACCGCTGAGACAGGACCTACTGAGTGTGAATGGTGACCAAGACTGAGGCTTCCGGCTACATGGTCAGACACCCCCCAAATGTGCCTTTGTCCCTTCAAGGCTGTCGTTCACTTACCAAACTTGGAGAATCACAACATGTGCCCCAAGTCAAGTGTGGCCACTTGTCCTCAATTATTAAAAAGAGACAAACTCAATGTGGAGAGCAGAAAGAGATTTATTTAATGTGGTCACAATAGGAAGAGGAACAAAGATGTCCACTGAAACCATCTTTCAGGTCTGGAAGTGAGATCAAAGTTCAAACAGAGGTCCAAGGCCATGGACTTCTAAGTAGACCCATTAAGGTGTTGTCCCACCCACAATTGGCCCATCATAGTCTGGGCTTCAACCTAGTCCTGTAAAGTGATCTCACACATTATTAGAATTGTATGAAATCTCTTCCCCCTCGGCCTGGTGCTCTTCCTTCTCCCAGAATGAGATTCCCAGGGAAATTTCCATTTCTTTAGGGTCCATTATTTCAACAGTCCGATAGTCAGATTGAGCAATACAAAGTGTCTCTTTAGAATGACTTTACTTCTTCCTGGCCTGTTACACCTTTTCTACATACTTGGCATGTTGCAAGCTGCATTTCACCAGTGAAAACCCCTGGAAATCAACCAGCATCCCAGGACCCTATCCCATCTCTAGTGTTCTGTTCAACAGAACAATATCTAGTTAGGAAAGCATGCTTTAAGCTGAATTCAATAGCAATCAGGATGTATACTAAACCACCAGAAAATTTCACAAAGCACTACCCAAGAAGCTTCTATTCGGTTAAGTTCATAGATGCTGTGTGTTTGCTCTAGTTTGTTTTCTGTGGCTATGTTAAAGACCATGACCAAAAGCAACTTGGAGAGGAAAGGGTTTGTTCAGCTAACACTTCCATACCACATCTATCATCTAGGAAGGAAGTGAGGGCAAAAACTTAAGCAGGAATCCAGAGACAGGAACTGAACCAGGACCATGGAGGAACACTACTTACTGGCTTGCCCCCCATGGCTTTCTCAGCCTGCTTCCTCATATAACTCAGGACTGATGGCACCCCTGTCAGTGAATTGGGCTCTCCCATGTCAACCATTAGTCAAAAAATGCCCCATATATTTGCTTACAGGCCAATCTGTTAGAGGCATTTTCTCAATTGAGGTTCCTCTTCCCAAATAACTCTAGCTTGTGTCAAGTCGACAAAAAACTAACTAGGACAGAGTTATAAACAAAGTGGGTATGTTAGGCCTATGGGGAAAAAATAATCTTAGTTGCTTTTTTGCAGTAAAATATGCATATGTGCTGTGTTAATCATTGTAAACACGCAGTCCAATAGCATCAAATACATCCATGTTGCTCAGTCACCATCACCAGACTTTTTCCATCATCCTATACTGTAGCTTTTCACCTCATAAACCTAAGTGTTCATTCCCTCCTCCTCGGCCCCCTGGAAACCACCATTCCCCTTCGTATCTCTGTGAGCTGATTAATCCAAGTACCTTATAAAACTGGGAGCACAGAGTATTTATCGTTTTTGCGGCCGACTTGCTTCAATTAGCATTGTGTCTCTGAGATTCATCCATGTTTTATAAAAAAAAAAAGTAACAGGGTAATGCTGGACTACTTGTGTACATCATTGTGTTTTATCTTTTCACCCACGTATAGACTCTTCATTCATCTCCATGGCAGATCAATTACTAGCGAACAATTCTACTGTGGACACAGTGTACCAATCTCTCTTGGAACCTTTTCTTTTGATTCTCTTGGCTATATACCCAGAAAGAGTTGCTAAAGAATGCGGTGATTCGATTTCTAATTTCTTGAGGAGACTCCACCCTGCTTTTCATAGCAGCCCTAGAACCTTACATTCCACAAGCAGTGCACAATGGTAACAATATCTCCCTGTCCTCTCACACACTATTATTTCTGGGCAGCCAGGAAGAGGGGGAGTGTTCTCCCTTTAGTAATAACCAAAATGACACAAAGTGGCATCTCATTGTGAATTTGATTTTCCTCACCCCCACAGAGAGGGACACAGGTTGGAAGTACCCAAAAAGAATTCATTTGCTAGGTCATGGGAAATAAATTGATCAGTTTTTCAGGATATTACTCTACAGCAAAGTGATTATATTCACAAGCATTCTGAACATAGAAGAATCCAGAAAATATGTAAGGAGCAGATTTCTTTAATTTTCTTAATTTCTGCTTTATTTAGAAAAATATTAGTTTCCTAACAAAGTTGTAGGCTATTAATAGGGTCACCCTATACTCTCTAATTATGTGCCACTGATGTTAGCATCTTATGTAACTGTGGTACATTTATCAAAACCAAGCAATGAGCCATAGTATAACATTTCACTATAGACTTTTTTTTAATTTCTTCAGATTTTCCAATAATGCCCTTTTTCCAGTCAAAGATTTTATGCAAATAACCATATGACATTTTGTTGCCATCTCTGTCTCTGTCTCTGTCTCTCTGTCTGTCTCTGTCTGTCTGTCTCTCTCTCTGTCTGTCTCTCTCTGTCTGTCTCTCTCTGTCTCTCTCTCTCTCTCTCTCTCTCTCTCTCTCTCTCTCTCTCTCTCTCTCTCTTTCTGCAATCCCTGATGGTTTTACTCTTTCTTTATGATGGGTGGTAGTCTATTATTTTGTGGAAAGACACTCAGCTATAAGTTTGCTGATGTTTTCTCATGCTTTGCCTGGATTCAGGGAGATGCTCCACATAGGTAAATTGTTTTTCTCATTGCATCAAGTCAAGGTTACATAATATTAACACAGCTCATCATTGCGATACTAACCTTCATCCACAGCAAAGATAACATCTGTCAGATGTTTTCATCCCAGACCCTACTTTTCCTTTTCCATACTAGATTCCTTGGAAACAGGTCACACTAAATCTAGCAATCTATCTTCACAACCAGGAAAGTGAAGCTCCTCCTGGCAGAGGGCATACCAAATGCCTTGTAAGTGAGTGTAAATTCACAGGAATTAAATATTTGGGAGGTCAAACAAACATTCTCTGACCCTTAATGTTTCACTCACAAATTTTAGCTTCACCTGTGACCCTCACAAGTACTGCTGAAGTATTATGATCTTCCCCATTCTCTCATGCTTTTTTAATTCACTATTTAGAATCCTTCTGTCGGGAAGATTTGCCAATCATCCTCTGCTCATTGATGAATAGGTCATTTAGTTATATCATTACAAACTCACAGATATTTTTTAATATCTGTGGATCACAATGATATTTCATGCATTTATTTTCACTCACATGGTTGGAACTCCGACCATTGGCAGTTCTTTTATGTTGGCTCACATAGATTCTCACCGTTTTGTCTTGTTATTGGCATGCTCTATTTGCCTTTTACTTTCCTTGCTTTCTGGCGCCCTAAGATCCTCTATGGTCGCTGTGTATTTTCCCTGCCCTAGCTCAAAATCAAGCATTTCTCTAAGAGGTCCTACTTTGGAAAGACAACATTTATAGCTAACTTCTGTGCGCCCCTGTATGCAATTCCCAGATTATGCCTGTGCTATAGTTTACTGTGGACTTTCCATAATTAAGCCATATGCATCTCAATATTCAGGCTAATAGGGTGAAGTAGGAAGGAACAGGAACCCATCAGCAATGCTTCATCTTTTCCCCCTAGCACTCCACATACTCATCACTGTGGAATCCTACAGGCTTTGCGGTGGTTTGAATAAAAAATGGCCCCCGTAGGTCCATAGGAAGTGGCACTATTAGGAGGTGTAGCCTTGTTGGAGTACATGTGACTTTGTTAGAGGAAGTGGGTCACTAGCCGGTGGACTTTGAATCCCAAACCATGCCCAGTGTAGCTGTCACTTCCTGCCGCCTACAGATCCAGATGTAGAACTCTCAGCTACCTCCCCTGCACCTTGTCTGCCTGCATGCCGCCATGCTTCCCAACATGGTGATAATGGACTGAACCTCTGAAACTGTAAGCCAGCCCCAATTAAATGTTTTCCTTTATAAGAGTTGCCATGGTCATGGCATTTCTTCACAGCAATAAAACCCTAATTCATACAGGCTTTAAATTCCATGATTCTATAACAAAAAGTCAAGAAGATTCTCCCGGGAAGAACTTTTCAGTGGGTGAGAGATCATTGCTTCACTTCATCAAAAAATGAATTTAAGCCTCAGAGGATATCAATTTCGGTTTTGTGACTCTTCCATAGCTGAATCATTTTCCTTTCATGTTATTGTCAACTTCAAAATGAAATTTTAATTTTTATCAAATTACTATATTAAATAATAAAACACAGAGCCAAAACTCCCACTTACATGTAAGGTCTACCTTGTTCTGAAATTAAGTTGCTATTGCCTACTCTGTCTAAGTCATCAAACAGTTTAGAGACTTTAAACTAGATGGTTATTGATGAGAGAGCTTCACCCTCCCTGAGAGATAACCAACAGATGGTAGAAAATGTCTCATTTGGGGCGAGCTCTGTGGATATCACTGGCTTCAAACAGGACATCTGAGGAATCCACTGAACATCCAGCCATGCTGAGTCCAACAATGCCAAAGTGAAGAAAACTTTTACCCAAAGGAACTTCTCCATCTTCCTATGGCCACGTTGTTGGACAGCAAATATTTTCCTCCAAAACTCTTTAAAGAAAACAATGAGCATATACCAAGGATTCCCTTAACTGAACAATTGAAAACAATTAAGTCTTACCACTAAGGAAATACCCAGCAACACTGTTTCTAGCCTGGCTATGTTCAAGTGTAGTTAAATCGAGCTTCATAGAGAGGGAAAATGAAGGAGAGCAGTTATGATAGAGATGATGTGGAACTCAACTAGAATATTGAACTGCAAATCACACTGAATCCTTTCCTCTTCCTACCCCAACAGTCAGCTATGCCAATCCATCTGATATGTCCTAAGTACGTAAAAACATCCTAGTTGAACAAAAACTAACAGCCAATGGTGCTGTCTCTGTGGTCCACGGTCCATTTCATTTCTGTGGCGCATTACTACCTTCCTTTCCATCCCCAATGTTATAAAAAGGACTTTGATGTCTGTGCATTTTACAGTGTTTAGGGAGAACACCCTAGGAGCAGAGGGGAGCATGGGGAAGGAAGGCTGGATGCACAGGGCGTGCTAAGGCAGTCTGCGAGTTCCACCGCTTCATCCTGACATTGAGTTATTGACATTGGAGTTGGAAAACTTACACCAAAACATTCTGTCCTCTCTCCCTTAAGAGCAATAGATTATGCTGGACAGTAGATTATTTAACAGTTTGTCCCATTCTATTTTAAGTGGTTCTTCCTTGGAGGCCTATTAACTCAAGCCTGGCAAGGATTTTATTACAAATGGAGGTCTTGATGTAGTTGATCATTTCTTCCACAAAATATACAATCTCCTGCTGAGTAATTAAAAAGGAAACTTTCCAAACAGCAAGAAAACAGTTCTGTACTATAAAATGGTGTGAGGCAATAAGCAAAGTCTCCTAACGTGTCCCCAAATTCTCTGAGACCACACTCCTCAGCACTTTGTCCCTGGAGTAAGTCGGTATCTCCAAGCCCAGCTTCCACATGACTTGTGGCTCACATCCCTTATCCCCCACAGTAACATCTTACAGAGGCTAGGATTCCGAGGAAATTTTCATAAACAGCTGACTCCCACATCCAGATTACGTGGTACTAACATGGTCTGGTTAAACAACCATAAATCTGCTTTCAGTCTTCCTGGATTACAAGAGCTGAGTGGCCAACTACAGTACCAATGCACGCTACTGCTCAGTAAAGTACCATAGCCCTCATACCTTCCCTGGGGGAGAACGAGTGTGTGGGAAATATTTGCCTTCCTTCCTCCCTGCTTTTCTGAGTTTTTGTTTTTCCCAAAAAAAAGCACAATTTGCCACCATGTTCTTCTCTGGCCTGCTGTATGGCAGTTTCGCAGGTGGGGCCTTCTTTGAGCAATAATGACTGAGTACATCAGAGCCCAAAACTGTTTTAACTATGTTCTCTAACACTCATAGCTACATGAACCTCACTTTCCCCATTTGTCCACTACAAACAATGTCTGTGCCACATCGGATGGGCTTACAATAATGTGACATGAGTATGTGGGAACACGGGACATATAAAAACAACTCAGTAAGATGGTAACTACCACCTCTGGTATAAAGAGTAATAGATATGGACAGGCACCCCCTCAAAACAAAAATGTCATTTGCAAATTGAGCATATTCTTCAAAGTATGTCATTTGATGTGGTACACAGAAATGAAGTTCAAATCCAGAAGGTAGCTGATGTGCTAGTTCTGTGTTCTAGTAGTCCTGTGTGCTAGTTATCTTGGTGAGGAAAGGAATCGTTAAAGGCTCCTCCTGAGCGAGGCACTGTTGCCTCTACCTGCCTGTTGCCCAGAGGATAGCTTTAGGTGTGCATACTGTTCTCCAAGATGTCAGCCCTAAAACCACTCACAGTCTCTCTGTAGCTGGGATCTTTTATCTCTTGCAGTCTCTTAACAGTGCTCAGCATGTGACACAAGAGAACACGTCAGTTGAAAGGCTACATTTCAAACGTGAGAGCCCAAAAACCGTGACGTAGGCAAGAAGCTGTGAGAGGTGGCGCGACGGTTTGGAAAGGAGCATGTCAGGAAAGCACTTTCGGGAGTACACACGTTTGAGAATGTAGACGAGTGTGTAGTAATCCCACTGACCAAACGAAGCCACTCTCCCATCGCCAGAGAGGCTCAGTGCAGAAGCCGGGACTGCTATGACTCGGAGACAGGCAGGAACTATCACAAGGGGACCGAAACCAAATAAACTCCAAGCCCTTCGCCTGCTGCCCATTGAAAGCGAGCTTTCGGCAGCTTTGTCTTTAAACACCGGGCCAGAACCTTCGCAGAGCGGCAACACCTTGTGCCGAAGCCAAGCTTAAACGAGTGGGGTTTGACAGGGCTGCACATGACAGCGATAACTAGGGGAAATTACTACTGAGGAAATGCCTTTCCCTGTAAAAATGCTCTCAAGAACCCCTCCCAAGTCAACTCGGATGGATGACCATTTTTTTTTTATTTTTTTAGCAAAATCACAACATTTTACTTTGTAGGCTGAAGAAAATCACTAATTCTGGAGGTCACACGGCTGAACAATACGTTATTTGCATCCCCCTAGACTGTTCGAGATAATACTTGGATGAAACAGGGAAAATGGTAGTGCATCTGCCTCCCTTCTCTGCTGTCTGAACTCTTCAGTCGGAGTCTATTTAGCAGAACATAGGCATGTTGGCCACTGGAATGTTCTAGCCAACACTGTAGCAAAAGCTATGTGATTTGACCTATTGTCCTCTGAAGCAGATATGTTTTACATACATCTCCTCTGTGTTTTCTCTGTAGTTCAAGCGCCCACAATCCCTTAGGCTTATTTTAAGGCCCAAACAAAATCGCATGGCCAAGACATTCATGCAAAATGACATGCATCTCAGCAACTCCTGATATAAGTTGTCGTACATTACCCTGAAAATCCCAAGGTCTCCATGCTTATACACAACAAGGAAACCAGACCCATAATGAGTGAACAACTACCAAACTTTAGCTTACCCCAGAAAATTAATAGAAGACTGCTGTTCCCTTCGTTAAATCAGCAGATGCTTAATCTCCTCCTTCACTACTGTGTCCCTTTGACTGAAGCTGGTCAGCCAGCTAAGGTTGGAGCCCAGGGAAAGGAGACTCACTGTCTCACTGTGATCTAGGGCTACATTTTATTTCTACTCTTTTCCTGGCCTGGGATCCCATCATGCAGGGCACACTCCATCCCTTAGCCTCTTAGTGCTGCTCCAGTTTCTCCAAACATAAGGACACAAAAGAGGAAAGCTGTTAGAGAATTATGAATTTAGACAGTTTTAAACAGATTCGTGTTGGACAGGAACAGTCTAATTCCTCATTGTGTGTTTGCAGTGCCTTAGCTGACTTAACACAAAAGCCAGCAACAATGCAAGATCTACTGCTGGTTGAGAATACAGCTGGACGCTGAGATAGGAAGCCATCCATTAAAGGCTGTGTGTATTTTAACTAATCAAACATACATAAAAGAAGCAACCCAGCAACAGTGCTCAGGCAACATAGTATTCGAAGTCTTTTATTAAGTTAAAAGAGCACTGTATTAGGTTGAATTGGTTCGCTAATAATAAAAATACACCACGATTAAATTTTAATATCCCAACTTAAAAAGCTTCAAAATGTACAAAACAAAAACATATAGACGTGTAGCTCAAAGTGGCACATTTTAAGTCACACACACACACACACACACACACACACACACATACACACACACGTAAACTGCAGATCCTATGTTCAAAACTGAAATTAAACAGAATAAGATTAATATAATTAATAAGGTAGAACAAATAGATTGTGGTAAACTCTATGTCTTACAAATAGAAATCTTAGATTCTCTTCTATTCCTTTGAACCACATATAATCACCCACTGTGAAAATAAAATTATCAGCCCATTTCAAGGAATTACTATAGCAATGAGATGATAAAAAATGTTTACCCAAATGGCCCATTTGAATGCTAAATGATAGAGATGTGTGTGATGACTCAGCTGATCCTTACATGCTTTGCTGGGCCCCATAATTTAGCTATTTTGTGTTTTAACTTTTACAATCTGTGGTCTGCTATAATAATTTCCTACTCTGCTGTGGAACAGCACCAGCTCTACACAATCTGCAAAAGTCTTCAAAATTCCACATGTGTGGGTTGTCACTGCCTCCGATATTTGTTCTTCAAATCGCTCCAAATTCTTTAGCAAGAGAAAACAAATATACCATGTGTTACAGAGCAATGAATGAAAAGTGCCTATGAGGATACTGTTGAGCTGGCACTCAACACCTTCCATAATTCTGCATCTGAGACTGTTGCAGACAGCTCCACCTTTCAGTCCCCCAATCAACACATTAAATATGCATCCTTTTCAGAAGTTATTGTCTTTATACCTTATGAGCCTAAATACCAAACCCATTTCGCCAGACGGGAATCTTTTCCATGTTTGCTGTGAATGACAAAAACATACAGCTCAATTGATCCATGGATGTACAAACCTAGTGAATACTGGAAGTGACATGAATCCCAAGTGTGTGGACAGGGACTGTAAAACCTGCTCAGCTGCTAACTTTTCCCAGAAAGTGAACTCACGAGATTAGTAGCTGTTTTCCTTTCTCTTTTTTTTTTCCTTTTCTCTCTTCTTGTTGACATTTGAAACATGTGTTCCTCCATACCCACGGTTGCTGCCCCCACCCATCCCCAACAGTGAATTCGTGCATTGCATGAGTTGAGGAAGAGACAGCATGTCACTGATTTATTCTCCATCCAGATGTGATTTGCCAGAAAAGCCAAGCTCAGTGAGTTATAAAGGTTATTTATTTTGTGGCTCACTACTGTCTGATACATATGAGAAATAAAGTGGTTTGAGTATTAAAATTAAGAACCCTAGTGAATCAGACATGGTGCTACATGCTTATAACCCCAGCTACTTGGGAAGTTGACATGGGAATATTTCAAGTTCAAGCACAGCTTAAGCATATCCTTAAACATAGCCAAAGCTCTATCTCAAAGTACTGCTCCAGTAGAAACAAAAAGGTTGATTTAAGAAACACTTCAGAAAGCCAATATTTTTGTTTGCACTGTAGAAAAATATTCCAAACAGATATAAAAAAAATCTGTTCTCCAGAAAGATATACATGATAACCCCCATGCTTTTAAGCCTGTTAAGCCTCGCAATATCAGGCAGAGAAATTTTACTCTATCCTGTGCAAATTTGTCTTTGAAAAATTTTTACAAAACTGATAAAAGATATAATTGTGTCCTAAAAAAAATCTGTCTCCACGGAGTAGACAAATGCCAGGGTATCTTAGATTCCTTTGACTCGTTGTGACGTGATTCTGGCAGTAAGTTATCTCCATGCATATGTCTGATAGCTTTGAAGCTCGAGTTTTTCTAGTTTGCTTACTCACTCTATATTAGTAATTTCTCTCTGTTGTTAGGATAAAATACCATAGCCAGAAGCAACTTACGGAAGACAGTGCTTGTTCGGCATACATTTCCAGAGGGAGAGTTCATAATGACAGAGGGGTCATTGTAGCAGGTGACTAGAGTAAGAAGCTGAGAGATCGCATCTTCAGCTGCAAACACAGAGCAGAGAGTGGAACTGGATGTGGTCAGGACTGTAAACTCTCAAGCCCGCCCTCCAGTGACATACTTCCTCTGGCAGGGCTTCACCTCTCCAAACAACACTACTAACAGGAAATCAAGTACTCAAACCCATGAGCCTATGGGCAACAGTCCTCAGTCAAGCCTCCACAATTACCTTACAAGAAAAATTATTAACTATAAATACCTAAGTTTCGAGATATATTAATTGAATATGAAAATGGACACAAATTAACCATTTATGGGTTTGTGTTCAGAATTCCAGAAAGGAGGGATACAATAACAGAAAGTCCAGTGTGCTAGATAGAGCTCCATAGACCCAGTTCTTTGGCCAGAATGTCCATGGCTTCTGAGATGAGGGGCAATAAAGAACCTCCCCACCATACGTGTTACTGGATGGTTAAATGAGAAACTAGAAGATGCCACATTAAGCTAGTGCTCTTTGCTTTAAGCTTGCTACCACATGACTCCTAGGACTCTGCAGTTCATTCATTGAATAGAAAAACCACACTTATGATGTAGAAAATGGTGCTTCCAAAGGGACAGTGGACCCAGCCCTTCTCTGATGATTGACTTTATTATCCTCTCTTCATCCCATGCATCAGATTCATTGGAAGAATTGGAGACTTAGAGGAGAAGTGTCTCCAGGCTCTCCTTTTCTTCAACAAAGAGCGATGCATTCTTTTGTATCATTTCTCATGTTCAAAAATTTATGTTCGGACATGGGGGTTCTAAGTAAAGAAGTATAAGCCACTGATTTCAATGATAGACCACACCTATTAACATGACTGTCACTCAATCACCTCGGATACAGACCATTAACTTGACACCACAATTTATGCACATATTAGCATGTGTGATTTAGCCATCCTAAATCACAAACATTTTGCAAGTAGTACTTGTGGATTCAACGGACTTGAACTCCCAAGCTACCTTAAGGACAAGATGGGTAGTTTGGTTTGTTATGATCGTTATAAATAAAGGGATTGGCTGGGTCTAAGCAGGTGGGCAGGGCCTGCGCTGTCTCACCTACTTCATTGAATCAATTACAGGCTGGAAGCAAGGTAGGTATGGGTCTGGACAAGAAAGGTGATTTTGCCATCATTTCTACTTCAGCAGCCAGTTCCAAAACTCTTATTCATAAGTAGAGAAGGCATTTCATTCATCATATGAAATATCAGTCTTTACCTTGAAGCAGATTAGACATTTTCCTGAGAAAATGCAGACTAGTGCCCCCCAGGGGACCCAGCTTCTGAGATCTATTGTGAAGCTTCATAATCTGTCTTTTCATGGGTTATCATCTTCAAAACACACCTGAGAGCTGGGGAGATGGCTTCCTGAGTAAGAGCATTTGCCTTGCACCTGAGTTTGGATCCCCAAAACTGATGTAAAAAATCCAGACCTAGCCAGACATACCTGCACCCCAGCACTCTGGAGGATGGGGACAAAAAGGGTCATATGGGTTTTCTGACCACAACATAGTTCCAAGCTTAGTGAGTTCCTGTCCCAAAGAATAAAGGTTGAGAGTAACATAGCTGGACACTCAACCTCCTCCTCCACCTAACTTATGTATGCAAAACACACACACTCATACACACAATTGTGCCTTCACCACACACACACACACACACACACACACACACACACACACATATACATACATACAAATGAAAGTAAATAAAATAAAATAAATCACGTCTCATGACTCATTCCAAACAAGGAACTGCCTGACCAAAAGCAACACAATCTTATTTTTGCACATATAACTGCAATTAGTCTTTATGTTATTATTAAATTTTTGATAATATTATTAGTCTTGTTATGACTTGAAATTCTCAGACATAGCTTTCTGGTGAATATAATTCCGGGTTCATTATATCTTATGTGAACAAACTCTTCAAACACTAAAATAAAGTTATATCAAGCAGTGGCTAACTTTATTCTTGACAGTGATGTGAATAATCAAAATTTCATTTCACCCTACATCTTAATCCATGCAAGTAAATTAAAGCAACATTTTACTGGCATTAGTGCACCAATTCTACATATCATTCAGTTTGTTTTCATGCCTTTCTATATTTTCTTACCTTTCTACAAATCAATAAAGTTTGATGTTAAAATTGCAACAATTTTATGGAAGTACAGGTATTTAATAGTATGGAATATTTATAATTATTCAAAAAGTTCCAGTTGGCACCATGCTTCAATTCTATAGATCAAAAGCACTCACATGGCAAGTCCTGTGAGATGTTTTCAGGTGACAAACAATAAGGGACTTCAGTTCACTATTTACAGCAAGAAAAACAATTATTGAACAATTGAAGTTTTTCCTGACATGTCCACAGTCCCCACAGTAACCCTGGGAAGCAAGGTCCTTGAATATCCACACTTCCTCCAAGTCCTTCCATTACCCTCAGAGAAAGCAGTAAGAGTGAGACACAGCACTGCATTGAAAAATGGTTTGATTCCCATCCGTTACCCTTTCTTTTTCTTCTTGATAAAGTTAACCATCAACATCGCCTCTTCGCCAACTGAAAGACCTTTCAAAAATCCCATCACTCACAACAGAAGTTGCTGCTTCCGTCCCTCAGGATACCACTTGGCAACCATGACTAACACTTGAACTGAATTGGTCACGGGCTTCACATTTTCCCAAATTGACTTTGTCTACTGGCATCACACAGACACAACCTTAATCTAAATGTTATTGGCAACTAAACATACAATTACTGAGTTAGCTGTACAGGAAATCAAAATCTTGACATTTTGATGGAAACTCATCATATGCTTTGAAAAGAGAAATAACTAACATTTAGCAAGTACATAGTAAATGGGTGGTGGTAATATATTCACTTTTAAAAGGAAGAAGTTGAGACACGGAGAAAGCAAGTAACTTCTAATAACTACAGAAGCAAAGAACTGATCAGAAGCAATTTCGGTCTGAAGCTGGCACCCTTGACCGCTGAGCTAATATGAAATGGTTCTGTGTCCATTTTTAACCATATTTCATATGATTACAAATATTGTCAGTCTAGACAATGGAAAGAGTGAGGCCATGGTTTGTGACATCACACAGACTTGGGTCTTCCTCCTTGGTCTGCCACTGACTACCTCATATCCTTACACAAATTTTCTTGTTAAGCAAATCACTTTGCCTCAGTTTGATCTAATAGCTAACTCATACTATTTGTGTAAGAATTAACTTAGTAATAAGCACAACGTGCTCAGCCAATGTAACCGTGTCTTAAGACCCCTATACATGGCACTGTAATTGCACACTCTCTAATGCAAGCCTTACCCTCCATCATAGGGAAGCATCTGGAATGTTTACAATGAGAAATTCATAAAGAAGAAAGACACTCCTTAGTTTCCAAGAAGCATCCAAGCCAAGATTTAGCCGTGGATGGAAGGTTTTGTTGATCTCTAGTGAGCAGTACACTCTTCTACTTTTTTATTATTGGGGCACAGGAAATGCCCTATTGGCATGTTTTTAAACTCTTTTTTTGTTGCCAAAAGGCAGAAATTCAAACAACACACTGCTTGCAATCCATGCCTCAAGAGATCTGTGAACAAAATGAAGAAACAAAGAGCTGCTGAGGGCCGTACTGGACCAGCTCAATACAAAGCGACTTTGGGGGAAATGGAAGAAAAAAAGCAGGGAGTCATTTCTTCCATAAGAATAGCCAACGTGTATTATTCCAGTGAAAGTCCTAAGATGCACACCGCAGAGAGAGAACCTTAAAAAAAAAAAAAGAAAGAAAGAAAAGAAAAAAAACAGCAAATTGCTTTAAGGGAGAAAAAAAATCAACTCCTGGAGGTAAAAGATGCTTTTGTTCAGTTTTGTGCCAGCAGAGCAGAGATGAAGGCTGAGAAGGAACGTGTAGTACAAGGTCCAGTGTCACAGGCAAGGAGTTTGATTCACATTTGCTAGATGATCAACAGAAGGCCATCAGAAGAATTTTCTATACAACAACCAAAACTTCTGTTCAAGAAAGACAACTCTTTGCTTTGATTCACTGTACTGAACCAACCAGCCACACTCAAAAGACAGAGCTTCGCTTAAACATTTTTAATCTCAGTCTGTTTAGCGCTGGGACTGCAAGCAGGACTCACCATGCCTGATTTAGATCAATATATTTCAAAAGCCTAACATGTAATAAAGAAGTAATACTATTGTGGCTTTTGGAATTAATAAACTTAGAAATTTGGAGTTGAAAATGTCTTTTAAACTCCAGAAGCCAAAAGAAATTATGTTCCCTAAAAATGTCAGGTTTTGTTCCTTTGTTAACCATCCTAAAGTTGGTGGTTTGGAGGCGTTAATGTTATGTCAACTTGGCTAGGCCTTGGACCCAGATATTTAAATCAGACACCAGTTTTAAGATCCAGCGAAGGTAATAAGGGAGGAGTCTAATATTTAAATCAGTGAAGGTATTAAGGGAGGAGTCTAATATTTAAATCAGTGAAAATATTAAGGGAGGAGTCTAATATTTAAATGAGAGGGTGTCTATCAAGAAGACAACTCTCCAAAATGTTCACTAACCTCAGGCAGACAGTTGAAGAACCTTAAGGGCAAAGAACATTGAGATTCCCTAAGGAAAAGGCAGTTCTTCCCCCAAGGTTGGCTGGCTATAGCCTTCACATGCACCAGCAGCTCTTTCCTGGCTCTCCAGCTAGCAGCCAGCTCCTCGGGTTTCAAATTGGTCAACCACGACAGTCTTGTGAGCCAATCCCTTAAGAACACTCCATCCTCCGTCTTCCATTCATATATTTAGTCTTCCATAATACCCCATATATTTTCTGTTGGCTCTCTTTTCCCCTCTAGGGAACCCTGACGCATACAGTGCTTCATACAACAAATTTTATTTAGCTCAGAATTTTGTAGGTTGGCCATTAGAGCTGACTTCATCAGGGTAGTTCTGTCTGGGCCAGGCTTAGCTGATCTGGGATATCTGTCTAGTGCGTTTGCAGTTAAGTGCCTTCTTCTCATTGGAAAATTTAAAGGTTTGCAGGCATATAAAAGAATTTCTAGTTTCTCACTAAATACAGTTGTTTTCACAAGTGTGTGTGTGTGTGTGTGTGTGTGTGTGTGTGTGTGTGTGTATGTGTGTGTGTGTGTTAAAATATTTTTGGCTTAATAACCTTTTTAGTTGAGTTAATAATATTTTTCATTTTCCTTTTTTTTTGTTGTTGTTGTTGTTGTTGTCACTGTTTTCTAGTTTGTTTGTTTGGTTTTTGAAACAGGACCTCACTCTGTAATCCAGTCTAACCCAGAACTCACTGTGTAACTCAGGCAAGCCTCAAACTCTAAGAAATTCTCTGCCTCAGCCTTCCAAATTCAGGGCTTATAGGCATAACACACAATACTTGACTTTATTTCTTTTAACTTCCAAGTTTAATTATGAATACAGTGAATGCAGGTCAATATAACCAGCACAAAAATGTGCCCTTAAGACTATTTTATTATTTTTAACTGACAAAAACAAAACATGTGTGAATTAAAAAAAAAAATCAATATGTAGAAACAGATAGTTACTATTGTGGCTTTGACCTTAAGGACATACATCTAACTACAGGAACAGACCTGCTTTTAGTTGTCAGTTAAAGTCACTGTGTCTTTTTAAAGCATCAGCTACATCTGCTATTTGCCTTAAAAATGAGCCTTAATGTGTTGTACTTAGCTAGTGTTCTGACTTTCCTCTGGAAGAAAAAAGTGTCAAAAATTGTAAGTGGAAAATTACTGATGCTTTAGAAAGAGTCTGAGTAGGGCTCCATCTATGATGGAAAGAAACAAGCAGGCTGAAGCAAGATCCGTTGCTCCTTTTAGCAGCAATTAGAGAGAAAAGGTCAAGGCCTTCTTGGCTAAAGCAGTGTGCAAAAAGAAAGCAAGGCATGTGATCCTCATGACTGGGTGACTGCAGGAATATGCAAAATGAGTGTCATGGCCTTCCTCCAGACTAGAGCCTGACACTTTCCTCAACCAGGTTCCTGAATTACAATATTGATGACATGCTATCATAGAAAATGGCCTGCTTGATTGCTGATCCTGATATTATTCCTAGCACATTTATAATTTTTTAATGCAAGGAAAAAAGAATTACTGAAGAATTTCATATGGCTACTAAAGAGTCCCAAAAAAAATTGGCTACTCTATTTTCTTTCCTGTTCTCATTGCAGAACTCTGAAAGTGTTTAATTCTGGGTTAAACAGACAGAGGACAGAAAAAGAATGATGTTGCTCTCCCAACAAAGAAGATAAAATATTCTCCTAAAAACACCCTTCAGGTATGCCCTTCTAAAACCAGCAGTTCTCCACCTGTGGGTCATGACCCCTTTGGCGAACCTCTATCTCCAAAAATATTTACATTACAATTCATAGCAGTAGCAAAATTACAATCATGAAGTAGCACCAAAAATAATTTATGATCGGGGTCACCACAACATGAGGAGCTGTATTAAAGGGTCGCATTAGGAAGGTTGAGAACCACTGGTCTAAATCAGATGCACTCATGTTGGAGACCTTGGCTCGTTAGGTGCTTGTTTCTAAAACTCATTGCTGTGGAAGAAAACCAAATAGATGATGGTAGAAAGAGTGGAGAGACACATCGGTATTTAGCAGCCTTTCTGTGTTCAAATCCCATGAAAATAATGGAATAAGAATGGAAAGTTTCCAGACTATGTTGGCTCCCGCATCATACTTTTATTAGCCTTTTCACTTAAGAAACTAACTGGCAAATTGACACACCCAGGAGTAGAGCAAAGAGGATGAGGATTGGATCAGGAGCTCTTAGAAATCTTCATCCTGGCTGTTATCATTCAACTGTGAATTTGATCCATTTCTACAAAAATGCCAGAGGTTCCAACATCACCATTTGCCACATGAGGCTCTCATCTCCCTGACGATCTCTTCTATCTCTGATTTCCTGGGGTCACTGAAAATCTTACTTTGTTTTGTTTAACAGTGGCTGGCCTTTTGCTCTAGGAGGAAATAGTTGTCTGTTCATATTTGTTTATCTGCCAGCAGTTTTGTGTTCTAATTTCCAAATCAGAGGTAAATAAATCACTATGTATGAAATGAGAGAAAAAGACAGAAAGAAAGAAATCAAGACAAGGAAGGTTCTACCTCACCTGTCAATTAACTCTTTAGAAACTGTGTCACACAAACCTAAAAGTCAACAAAATGATGCAGTTTTCTTTTAAAAGGAGTTCTCTAAGCCGGGCGGTGGTTGCGCACGCCTTTAATCCCAGCACTCGGGAGGCAGAGGCAGGCGGATCTCTGTGAGTTCGAGGCCAGCCTGGTCTCCAAAGCGAGTTCCAGGAAAGGTGCAAAGCTACACAGAGAAACCCTGTCTCGAAAAACCAAAAAAAAAAAAAAAAAAGGAGTTCTCTAAAACCTAAACATGGGACCACAGAGCTACCTTCAACATATACCAAGAGCTCAATTATCCTTGGATTACTTGGCTCTTGCACAGAATAGAAAATAGATAGCTGAAAGAGCTGTTAGAAATAAGTGCTGGCAAATAGAAAAATGACTATAAACATGGACCTTGAGAGTTGTAAAAACAAGGCAACCCTTTTCTCCACATCCAGACATCGTTTTCCTCCACACTGTCTTCAGAAACTGTCTTCAGAAGCAAGACCATCTACTGCAATGAGAAAAAGGTGGGAGAAGTCTGAGAGAATGAGTCCATCTCTCTTTACATGAGTCTTTATTCATTCCTTAGCAAGAGAGAAAAATGGCATATCAGAAAGTCAGCTCCATTTTACTGGTCACTGGGTCCCAGAAGCAAGAACCAGGCTACTGGGTTACTTTCCTCCAACATCTGTTCAAACAGCAGTGCTTCTTGCCAATGTCTTTGTTTCTGAGGTAGGTAATGAGGGTAAGTGTATTCCTTCTGTCCTCACAGGAGGTCCCTGGGCAGATCTCAGCAGCTTTCCATCAGCTGCCTCTGTGAAGGTGGAGAAAGCATGCTAGCATCTTTTTTTTATTTTTTTCAAGTGCTTGAAGGATTTTTAATATGATAAAACTACAATGTATGAAATTCTCAAAGACTTAATACAGACATTGATCACCATTTTCAAAAGATGCTAATGATTCCTTTTCAGATAATTTTACCTTCCTCCCTCCATTCCCTTCTGTATTGACCTCTCTCTTCCCTAATTAAAGCTTTCCCCTGTTTTTCCCATTTCCCCCTTCAGATCACTTGTACCCTTCTGTTATGTCTGTATAATGCTACTTGGATGTGCATGACTTCATTGGGTATCCAGTTGGGCCCTATGTGTTCTCAATCATCAGTAGCACCTAGTTCCTAACTTCAAATCTTTAGATGTGTGTATATGGAGTAACAGCAATAACCAGGGAGGTAAAAAGGGAGCAGGGTGAGTGAAAGAACAGTGGAGCAGAGAATAGAAGGCTAGTATCTTTCAGCCACACCCATGAGTTTGAATATGAATAAACTAGGAAACTCAAGTCGGGTAATCACACAATGTGTACACAAATATTTCTCTCTTGTCGTCGATTTCTGTGAGATCTGCAGATAAAGAAATGAGAGTTGGGGACTGTTGGGAGTTTAATTTTGCCCCTCACCCTGGATACATACTTTGACATCCCAACCCTCGGTTTCTGGAAATGAAGTTTTTAAAAAGATGCTCAAGTTCAAACAAGGCCATTAGGATGGGCTGTGATACTGAATAACTCTGTCTTTGTAAGAGGAAAGATGCAGACACAGAGACAAACACGCGCGCACAGGGAACACAATATGAAGACGGATGATTCAAAAGAGCTATCTAAAAGCCAATCAGACCAGATATTTCCAGGAAACTGACCAGAAGCTAGGAAAGGGCAAGGAATTATTTCTCTAAGTTACAGAGGAAACATGACCAAACACACACACATGGTGTGGTGCACATATATACATTCAGGCAAACACACATACACATAAACTTAAAACTGTGAGCCTTTCCCATATTCTATGTTCTTCTCCTCATATATTTCCTCTTTCAGTATGGCCCAATAAGAGTGCTCACAGAAATATTCACAAGAATTATTTTATAAAATTTAATTATATTTGACGTCCTTCAAATAAAGGGGTAGAAGTGTTGTGTGGTAGAAACATGTGTTTAACTAGTTTTTTTTTTCTTTAAAGATTTATTTATTTATTATGTATATAGCATGTATGGCTGCAGGCCAGAAAAGGGCACCAGATCTCATTCCAGATGGTTGTAAGCCATCATATGGTTTCTGGGAATCGAACTCAGGACCTCTGGAAGAACAGTCAGTGCTCTTATCCTCTGAGCCATTTCTCTAGCCCCTAACTAGTTTTTATATTTTTTTATGTTCTCTTATTTCTGTATCCAGGAGGTAGTCAGTATACTTTATAATGCTTTCCATCCCAACTAGTTAAAATTCTTAAATGTTAATGGTGTTTAAAGGTAACTTTCATTTACCTGAAAAAAAAAAAAAAAAAAAAAAAAAAACATTTATATGAAATACCCAAGTCACCACTATTATTGGGTAAATGAAACATTCACACATTACACAAGGAGAGGCTTTTATTTGGATTTGGGCAGTTTGAATAGTACAATATAACACTCTACTTTTCACACTATTCAGGCTGGTCTACACAGGAAAAAAAATGGCAGAATTTTGAAAACTTTATCTTATATCCTATACCCTATCAATTGTACCATTTAACATCAACATACTTATATACAATACATGAAATTTTATGAATATTTTAATAAAATACATAAAGATTTCAAAATTTAGTACAAAGAAAATAAGAGGGGTGTGGTGGTATTGTGTTCACCAAAATATTGTGTACTCTAATAAATTTATCTGGGGTCAGAGAACAGACAGCCACTAGATACAAAGGCTAGAAAATGGTGGCACTCACACCTTTAATCCTAGCATTCCAGAGATAGAAATTCCTCTGGATCTCTGTGAGTTCAAGGCCACATTGGAAATAGCCAAGCATGGTGACACATGCCTTTAATCCCAGAAAGCCAGCCTTTAATCCCAGGGAGTGGTGGTAGAAAGCAGGAAGATATATAAGGCGTGAGGGCAAGAAACTAGAAGCATTTTGGCCTGGTTAAGCATTTGGCTGGTTAAACATGTGGCTGGTTAAGCATTCAGGCTTTTGAGCAGTAATTCAGCTGAGATCCATTCCGAATGAGGACTCAGAGGCCTCCAGTCTGAGGAGACAAGACCAGATGAGGATCCGGCTAGGTGAGATAGCTGTGGCTTGTTCTGTCTCTCTGATCTACCAGCATGGACCCCAATAACTTGCCTCGGGTTTGATTTTATTAATAAGAACTTTTAAGATTCCTGCTACAGAGGGGGAATTGCATGTCTGGCTTAGGCTTTCAAGGGAGAGTATGCACACACAAAGACATCCATTTGGAGAATTATAGAAGCAGGACTTGTGTTACAGATCCCTCAGAAACCATATGATAGGCCCAGAAAATTTTTACTTCATGCTGAATTATGACTTTTCACATCAATATTCTATTAATAAGAGTTCTTAATTTGGATGTAACAAAATTTAATTCTAACACCTCAATGGAAAGCATCTCTACCCATTGATCTTTTAGTTGTTATCATGAAAGCTAACTTCATAACTTGCATCTTGACCCTAGCATGGCTCTCACCACATGCATATTCCTGTGGGAATGTTCTCAAAATACAGAGTCCAAATATATGGTCAGAATTAAGCCAGAATTTAATCCTATAAATTGTACTAAATTCTAGTGCATATTATTGGTTTGTTATGGTTGTTATATTCAGATTCTATCCATCTGGTTTGTTTATTTCCCTAGTCTGTATGTGATTGGAATATTATTCTAAAAGGAAGCACTTAAATTAAATAAATACTAGACTCACAATAAATAATCCAAACAAATTATAACATAAGTTTATATTTGGTTCTGTCTTCTGAAACTTTATTAATAACACTTTGCTACAGGGAACTAGTCATGATTGCCATTTCTGCATGTGTGATTATCAGAGTAAGCAAAAGAAGTATAAGGGGAGTATTGGATATGTTTTTAAATATTATAAAAACATGTTGATAAGATTTTTTTTTAAAAAAAAATGGCAGAAAAAGCAAACAATAACAAGAATTTTAAATCTAAGTTAAACCAGAAACCTGCATCAGAAAACACTGAAATCAGTTTGTCACCATTGAGCATCTGCCAAACCCACTGGATTTCTATTAAAATCTTTACAACACAAAGGGTACACAGGGAGAAATGAAGACCAAGGCCATTCGAGAAGACCCCTAATCCTCCAAGTGGGACACCATGAAGGTTCAGGCAAAGATTAAGCTTTTATTTTTTTTAAGCACCCACCTTTGGTATATTAGGATGTAACAGAAGCCAACTGAACAACAGATGTGTGATCTCTCTCCTCCCCAGGATGCAAATCACATAGACGAGGCCAAAGTGCTGACTAGATCTAGGGTGGAGATAATTCCAAGCCATCGCCATTAGCGTTTAGCAGTGTCATGAGCAATAGCATCAATGGCTGTATTTTCAGCTGCTAAATTTCCCTTAGATCCCACATATGTTTTAGTATGATTCCCTAGGCTTGCAACTGAATCTTCTAAAAGTATAATTCTAATGAATATAACTTCCTCTGAGTTATTTACTTAATTATCTAGATTTGACGTCTATTGTTTACAGCTAAGTACCTTGCGATTAAATTTTAAAAAAAAAAAAAAATCTTCCTGCGTGTTCAGAGATCTTCAATAATAAACTCAAAGAATTCTATTTGGGGGAGAGGCCATTCAGTGAAGCCTCAGTGTAAATAAAAGATGACTACCTGAAAGAAAGTGTTCTCAGGTTTCGACCTGGGCTCTCAAGGATCTATCCAGGGTCCTGACTCATTTCAATGCCATAATTTCAAATGCAGATTGCGATCACACGCTTTCTGCTATCTGCCTTACATCTTCTAAAATTCTCATCCATGTGGTTATGACTCCCAACCACCCCAGTAACCTGTCTTGAATATGCATAGATTCATCACACCCTAATTCACATCAAGAAAAAAAATGACACTCATTTTTTTCAAATCATGAAACTGAAACTCATTCTGTAGCTTGAGGGAGAAGACTGAAAACTCACATCCTAGGTGCACACAACTAATATTGTCTGTTAGTATTAATAATGTGCCTCACTCTGTTTTCATAGAGATCTACTCATCTATTCTTAAATAAATACATATGTGAAGCATCTACTAGTGATCTTAATACTCTGTTAGGACAACCTAAACTCAAATATCAAGTTTGTCTTTTGTCTTACTTTTAATTTTTAATCCATTTCTTTGGCATGTCAAATATCTATTTTTGATATTACTGATGCTATCCATTACTTAATCATCAAGAGAAACTATTCTTTAGCACACATGATCATGTTTCATGGTCCAGGAACACAAGTCATTGACAACAGAACTCAATCTAAAAGAAATGCTTTGCGTTACAAAATTCCTTGACACTCTGTAAGATATCAATCCTTGTTGTCTCCTCAAATTCTTTCATAGATTTAAATTTTCTGTAGAAATCTGCTATGTCTTCCATCTTGGTTCAACCACAGCAAATGTGCAGAAAACCACAAGCTCTGGAGACACACGGACACTCGAAGAACATAAATTCGTGGATTGTTGGCTGGAAAACCTGCACCTGAGTTTTCATCAAAGCCCTGAAGGCCATGGTAGTGACTGTCCATGCTCTCTGCTGGTTGCAAATCAAAATACATTCATCCTCCAATCATTCATGGAGGGTCAAAGTATGTAACCCAAGATTTTACTGACCTGAGTTGTGAGTTGTTAATTGTCAGTAATCTTTGGATAGCTCATCCCTCCTCTACACAATTGTTTTTAAACAGTTTTCAATGTCATCACAAAATAAGGGACTTATATGGCATGTGACTATGTCCAGTAGGAAGGACTTTATTTCATTTTCCTTCAGCTATATCATTTCTTCTCTCTACCTAGCATAGATCCTGTGCACCAGTATGTAGCATATCATCAAGGGAGGCATTTAAATATATATTTACTCCTGCTCACCGCATTTTGCCCAAACCTGCCCAGACCTAACCTGATTTGAATAGTAGAAAATATCTCTTATAAACTCTGAGGGGGAAAATACTTAAATTACTTTGCATTCCTTACTAAGTGTTCACTCCTTAATCATGGAGTCAAAATAAATTAGGCAAAAAGCAAAAGGAACATAAGAAAAACAGAAAACCATAAATATAAACTCAGACATGGGAAGTTATGCCACGTGACTGATATTCAAGGAGGAATTATTAACCTCAGTTCCACAAAACTTTATCAGTTTTTAACTTGGATTATGTTTTAGAATAAAAGCTCATTAGCATTTTAAAAGCTTTAAGAAAATTCTATCACTGTCTCTATTTTGCTCAGGAGATCACACAATTTAAGCATCTCACCCATTTAAAAAAAAAAAGAGTAGGAAATGGATCAGAGCTGTCTTCACTGGAAGCAGCAAAAGATAAAATTAAGCAACTGAGTTATGGTGTTAATGAGCATCAATTTGCACATTGCCTCAAGATAATGAGGCCACATTGTTATGGTGTATGATGGGTAATTAATGTGACCAATTATCAAGAATCTCCAGTAGAAAGTGGTTAACTGCCACAAGCTATGCTTTACAGATTGGACAATCTAAGAGTGAAATCTCTCTGGAAACTTTACACTGCTTTCTTGCTAGAAGACACAAACTAGTCTATTTAGAAATATATTTTTATTGCATGGGAAAAGAAGTATTTTTTTTTTACTAAAATAACCAAATTTAGAGCATCCACTGGAGTGAAACAAAATGTTTCATAAACTGTCTAGCCTCATGTGGCGGGTCTGTTCTCCGCTAATTTGATCCATGCACACACAACTCCAGACTCTTTCCAAGCATTGCCTCCTAATTCTACAAAATCCAAACCTAAATCCATAAGAAAATTCAGAACAGGCATATAAGGTTTTGCACTTCAGTCACTGAAGAGATGTTGCCTTGTTAATCTCAAAGGATTGACAGAGCAATTGTATCACGTTTTCTGAAGAAGAAGAAGAAAAAAACTCTATACAGATTTAAGGTCGCATTCTGGATTTAATTGAAGTAACCTTTTGTACAATCTTGCTTTAATGAAGTGCAATGAAGTTAAACTCCATGGGGGCCATTAATCTGAAACACTCCATTTAAAAACTACAAGGGGAGATTTTAATAAACAGTGTGAACTGAGGCCCAGGTGGAAGGTAATTGAGAGGGAGCTGGTGTCTGGGCCAGATTGTTATTAAACTCTTATCGCAGGTAAAGCTGAAACCCCAATGGCAAGCTACCCTGTGATTTACGATGCCCTTCTCATCCTAACTTTAAAGGGAAAGTTACATTTAATAATGAAAAAATCCCGTGACTAAGCTATAAAATAACTGAGCAATTACTTAGAATAATTTATACAGTGCAATACACTGACCTTGCTTTAAGCATAAAATCTACAAAATAACTTCAGCAATAAAATTGTGAACTACTAAAAGGACCAAAGGCTTTAACTATTTTTATTGGTTGGTGCCTGGGGGGACCATAAATAAATATTGTACTCTAATCACAGGACTTAAGCAAATTCATATTTTTTTAATCTTAAAACAGCTTTATAGAGAAAAGCTTGCTCAGTCTGGCCAGCTGTAAATCAGGAAGTCTAATGTCCTTGATTTTAAAGGATTACATGTAATTTTGACAATATTTTCTCTTCGTGTGTGAACTCTGTTTCAGTTTCTCTTTAAACTCCCAACCCTGCGTCTGTAGAGGGAAACTGGCATTAATTTCTGTCTTGACTGTTTAAATATTTACTCTTTTGAAATTTAAAACAAAGATGGCAACCAGGCTATGAGGCAAGAGCAACGGCTGAGGTGATCTTCCAAGTGTGTTGAGGCAAGGACGATTTTATTTCTAAGTAAGTAGTGTTCCACCACCCAGCACTCCACAATCAATGTATCTACTTTCCACGGTCGCTTTCAACAACAAACTCAGCTTTTCCTCCAAACTGGCATCGGGCAGCATAACCAAGCGTGGCCTAGTGCTCTCGCCGCCTTCAATTCTTCAATCACCGTGCCTGAGCACACACTTTTCTCTGAATGCTTTGAATTCATGAAATGATTCCAACAGACTGTCTTACAATTGACTTCAAATTCCATGAAATCCAGTCAATTTCTGCCAGATTGGAATATCAGCACATTGAAACCCCGCGAGACAATTCTGAGGCAGCGTTTTCTCTTTGGGCCACAAAACTGCTATAGTTAGAGGCTTTACCTTCCTTTACCTTCAGTAGAGTGTCAGTTTAGCTCCCAAATGAGAAAGAAGTCACAAAGATGTTATCCCTGGAGTAGCTTTATAGAAACAAAGTAAATCTCCCAGTTAAAAATAACTTCTAAGTATTGCACCTTTCTCTGTCCTTGGACAAAAGGCATAAAAACAGCTACTTCCTGGAAGCGAAAATGTTGTAAGTTATAATTGGGGCCCTTATTACTCTCTGAATATATTTAGCAGTGTAGCTTCATATCAAGAAATACTTGCTAAACAGAAGAAATGCTATAAGAGTTCCAGGACCAGGAAACATCCCCTGTGGACCTCTAGGGGCACTAAACTCCACTTAGATAAAGATAGGGGGCTGAATGGAACAGATAGAGTTAACAAAAGGAAATGTGGATTATAGAATAAAAATGGAAGGGAGGGTCAAGGTGCAGAATATGAGCTCCAGGACTGAGTCCTTTGTCTTAGCCCTAAAAAGTAACCTGAGTTTCAGAGTAAGAACATAGCCATGAATAAAAAGCCTAATTCTTCACTAGCACTGAGACAACCAAATGTGTGGATAAAACCTACAAACTACAGGAAGGAGTAGCTTTTCCCCTTTCAAGTCTGAGAAACTCCTGAGGAAGGAGACTAACACTTTTCCATCTGGTTTTGCTCTTAATGTGAGTCTACCAAAGCATCATAAAGAGGTTTGAGGGACTAGACAGACAAAGATGAGAGGCTGAAAGAAGCCAGAGCTAGGAAGTCATTGCTTCTGAGAACTGATATGATAGAACAAAGGAAAATGACAGTTCTGCAGGCATCTCTAAGGAAGGCTAAGCACCAATATGATCTAAACTAGGGAGACTTACAGGATCAGCAGGGAAGCAAGATAAAGGTTCAAGGGTACTTGAAAGCCTATTTAAACAACATAAAGGTTTCCAGAGAGCTGCTGTAGAAGGAAGTGATGGTTTGTTCTTGTGAGGTAACTAAACGCAATATTCAAGGAGCCTTCAACAAGGAAACATAGGAGGCCATGATGAAAAGCACAGCAGGAAGCAAAATTCTACATCCCGAATTCTGAGGCCAGCACCACTCCCTCCCTCCTTAGTTCCCAGATCATGGATCCTCACCTCTTCAGAAGATTGGAGAGCTTGTCTCTAAGTACCCTGACTTGTCCCCACAAGAGCTGACAGTTACTGATGTCAAGGTTTTCCCAATGCATTGCCTCAATCACATCACTCAATGCTGCAGCCCACATCAGCAACCCATGGTTTCCAACAAGTTCTGTGTGCAAGTGGTTGTGTGTGAAGGGGGGAGGGAAGGGGAGGGAGGGAAAGAGGGAGAGGGAGAGAGAGAGAGAGAGGGAGAGGGAGGAAGGGAGGGAGAGAGAGAGAGAGAGAGAGAGAGAGAGAGAGAGAGAGAGAGAGAGAGAGTTCATGTCTTGGGGACACACATGTAAGAGTTCATACCCATGTCTGATGCCTGCTGTCTTCCTCGATCTCTCTTCACCTTCTGTATTGAGCAGAGTCTCTTGTTTGAATCCAGAGCCTGCCAGTTCAGCTGTTCTAGCCAACCAGCTTGTTCTAGAGATCTCTTATCTCACCTCCTAGACACCAGGATGATTGGCAGATATTTCAACTAAGTAAGAAATGTGAACATAAGGTTGGGGCGTGATAAAGCATAAAGGTTTCCGGAAAACGAATTTGTTCAAGATGAAGATCCCGGAACTCCTGAAGCATAGGAATTCTGAGAACGAGCTGGACAACTCCCAGGGCGTTTGGGTTAAAACCGGTGACAAAACAACACAGTAGTAAACAGCTAGTAAGAGTTATGACTCTCAAAAAGACAAATCATGTAGAGAAAAAAAAAAAAAGCAATCGTAATTTGCCATAGGCTTGGCACTGGGTGGCAGTTACATAAGTCACAGTAATGGAAACAATGAACACCGATCTAACTAAAAGCATAACTCGATGGGGAGAATGCTTCGGAGGGGTGGAGAGGAAAAGAAGAGAGAAAAACTTTAACTCCCATAAATAATGCCTAACGGTGATTGCTGCTGGGGGACAGAGAGCCACTTTTCTTTGAGGGGCGGCGGCTGGCAGGTTGCCCATGTCCCAGTGGATGACCCCACAGCCATGCACGTATGAGCACCATTATTGGATTCAGTAGGTTATTTTAAATCATAAAATCAGAAGACTTAAAGCTAGAAGTGAAGTATATTGGGAAGGAGAGCCAGGAGAGAGGGAGAGAGGGAACTGGGATGGATATAGTTGAGATGCACTTTATACCCCTATGAAATTTTCAAAGAATAATAAAAGCATATACATAATACTTCAGATAAAATCTGAAATAAAATCATATAAGCCAAGTATATTTAGAAAAATTATAATGCCTAAAATTGGTTACTTAAGAATTAGCAATAGGCATATGCTTGCTATTTTGAAATGCAACATCAAATACCCACACTCCCAAAAAGGTGATAAAAGTCAGAAGGATCCATTTCTAGGTAAGAGGAAGATGAAAATAGCAAAGTATTATCTTTCGTAGCATACCTTATAGAGCATTTAATATTTCAAACTCCTCATAGCTTTGCTTTGAAAAGTGAAAAGTAGGAGGGAGATCAGAAAGGAGCGAGGAAGGAGCAGATAAAACCAAGAAGGGAAGGAACCTACAAGAAAATCACATTGGCTCCAGTAAAAAGGCAGGTCACAGGAAGTGCAGTTGGCTGGGCACTCCCTTGGCCGCTGGCACCCAGGGTCTGATTCACTGCTGTGTTCATTACTAATCTCACTGCTGTGACAAAATCCCTAGTGAAACAAGCAAAGGAACAGAGCTTGTTTCATCTTACAGTTCTGCGGTACATGGTCCATCATGGCAGGCACGGCAGTAGGAGCCGGAAGTAGCTGATCACATTGCATCCCCTCTCAGGAAGCAGAAAACGATGAATGTGCTCTTGCTTAGTTTGCTTTCTCCTTTTGATTCTGTCTGGGACCCAGACCATAACAGTGTTATCCACATTTGGGGTAATTCTTTTCCCCTCAATTAACCCAAAGTGGATAATCCCTCATAGATATGCCCTGGGGTTTGTTTGTGTTATTATTCTAAAACCCGTCTAATTAACAATCAAGATTAACCATCAGTATTGCTTACCTGATACTTCTTTTGCTGGCCTCCATCTACTAAAATCCTCTGATCAGCTGAATAGACTTACAGTGTTGGTTTTCAGCAATCTGTAGTGATCAAATCACTCCTGGACAAATTCAACCCTGGACACTCAGCTACCCAGCCCCAATGTAAGGATTAGTCCATTTTGCATTGCTGTAACAAAATACCTATGGCTAGGTAGCTGCATCACCACATAGTAGAAAAACACAAAGGGACTGATCCATGAGATCAAGTATGTACACTAGTTTCACTCTTTGTCAATCTGTTCTCATGAGAGCTACAATTCCTGATAGATAGCATTATGAGAGTCATAACCCCATGACCAAATCACTCTCTATTAGGCCTATTTCTTAAAGGTCCCACTCCTCAAAAACACCACACCAGAACTCAGACTGTGAAGGACAAACCATATTCAAACCACGGCAGAGTATACAATGACTGGAATTCAGGGACATCTAATGTATATTCAATTGTAGATATCCTTCATCCTCCAACAAGGATACTCACTCTATCCAGTGGTTTGTGGCAATGTTCCTGGAAGTTTAAACTGAAGCTCTCCACCTACTACCCACTCCTTCCTCATGGGCCAGTGGTTAGCTTTTGGCATATTATAATGAAAGTATTTTGAGGAAATCACTTCCACTGAGCCTGAATTTTGCCCATTGAGAGATAGAAGCTAAATAATCAAAGTAAGTTCAGAAATAATTTTAAGTATACAAGCTAATTGAGTAATGTGTACAAAGGTACTACTAAGCCTACAACTGATGTACACAGTGAAGAAGGAACTGTCCTAAGTAGCAGTGTGGATAATCACAGGGAACCCACAGCTATGCCTACCTTGTTCCATCATCTAGCAATTACAGTTCCACATAAAGTTTCATTTAGCAATTTCATTCCCATACAGGTTTTCTTTTTCTTTTCTTCTTTTTATTCTTCTCCCATATGTTCCATACTGACTACTGTTTCCCATCCCTACAATCCTCCCAGCACTTCCCACCCTGATCCCACTCCTTTTTTGTTTTCCTTTGGAAAAGAGCAGGCCTCCCAGGGATGACAACCAAACAACTGCATAACAAGTTACAATAAGACTAGGCAGCCAGGCAGTGGTGGCGCACGCCTTTAATCCCAGCACCCAGGAGGCAGAGCCAGGCAGATCTCTGTGAGTTCAAGGCCAGGCTGGTCTACAGAGCGAGATCCAGCACAAGCACCAAAACTACACAGAGAAACCCATCTCCAAAAAACAAAAGAAAAAAAAAAACCTAGGCACAAACCCTCATATCAAAGCTGGGCAAAGCAACACAGTAGGATGAAAAGGGTCCCAAGAGTAGGCAAAAGAATCAGAGACATCCCAACTCCCACAGTTAGAAGTCTCATAAAAATACCAAGCTACACTACCATAACATATATGCAGAAGACCTAGTGCAGATCCATACAGACTCTGTGACTGCCACTTCAGTCTCTTGAGCTCCTACGAGCCCTGCTTAGTTGATTCTGTGGGCCAAGTTCTCCAGGAGCACTTGACTACTCTGGCTCCTACAATCCCCCTCCTCCTTCTGCTAGGGTCCCCAAACTCTGTCCAATGTTTGGCTAAGGGTCTCTGCATCTGCTGCCATCCATTTCCCAGACAGATTTTCAACCTTAGATATCAACAGATTTAACCTTCTAGCTTACTCTTCCCAATCCCTCCAGATCTAAGTTGATACTCTACAAAAATATGAATATGAAAACCATGGATGCTGGCAGGTGGTGGTGACATGTGCCCTTAACCATAGTACTCAGAAGGTAGAAGCAGATGGATCTCTGTGAGTTTGAAGCCTGCCTGGTCTAGAGAGCAAGTTCCAAGAGCTAGTCAGAGAAACTCTGTCTCAAAAATTAAAAAAAGTGGGGGGTGAACCTAAATAATTGCTCCTTTGCTACATTACAAATTAATTTAATACACTGGATGTAGTCACCATAAATTATTAGGCAGGATAGCAGATAGTGTCCTCAGAACAACTCGACCTTAAACTGCCCTTCTTTGAAGTGACTCATTACATGATACCCAGGTGCTATAATAAAATCACAGACTTGTCATTACCACTACTGATAGCCAGAACTCCTTCCTAGAGCCAACCAGATGCATAAAAACTTTAAATACATCTTATAACTGCTAAGAAAGTCTTCACATTCCATCATGATAAATAAGAAATCCTAGGAAAGTACTTCCAACTAAAGAGTCAAGTGAGATAGGACAATTAATAGCTGTGCTCTTTCATCCTTATAAAATCAGATATTGCCTTTCCCTTTATCTTTCTTGGCTTAAAATTATCATCTGTGAAACTGTCAAAGTTTAGTTGTGGGAAGCAGAAAATACAACAGCAGAAAAGATGTGATATATGAAATGTGGTGCTATATAATATTGTATCGTATTTTATAGAACTCCCCTACAATACTAGACACCCAATAGAGCAAAAAGGTGGAGTCAGGAAGGAACTACCATTAACTCCGACTGAAAGTAGTATGTAGGTTCTGGGATACAGCTATAGAGAAATGCTATCTTCTACCACTGGACTTGTCTGCAGGGTGAACATCTTCTCACTTCTGATTTCCAAGCATTAGATCATGAATTTTTATCTACGACCTCAAGCAGAAGAGTATCCAAGAACTATAGATTGAGGCTTTGTCTCTTCTGTAATAGAAAAAGGTGCTGAAGAAGAAAATTAGTGGTTTGACTGGGTCTAACACAGCTTAGGTCATTATTATAATCTAATTATCCATGCAAGCTTAAAAGCATCTCTTCCTCAACAGCTTCTATATGTAGTGACACTCCACAAACACTTCCAGAGTTAAGACATCCTAGACACTGAATTACAACCAAAGCAAATACAATAGCCCATACTAATATGGGCTTACACTTACGATATTTTATACCATTTCAAAGTTAACTAAGGAAGTAGTAAAATAGCATGTCCAAGCCACACAATTGGGATGGAATGAAAAAGACCCAGTTCTATCATCTGTGATCTTAGTGTTTACTAAGAAATGGAGAAGCAGAGAAGATATGAGTCACCCACAATAGTAGGGGCTTCAAGAGTTCCATCATGCAAACAGAGAAACAGTCCTTACCCTTTGCTGACCTTTAGTACCCAAAGCCTGCTCCGTAGGTGCACCAACCTTGATCTCCACCTCTGTGATCAACACAATCCCCATGCCCATGAACCATGCTTCAAGCTGCTCTCTATCAAAAATCTTGTCTATCCCCCTGATGTCGGGAGTTGGGGGGTACTCAGCTCAATCCTACTTTTCCGAGATTCCACCTTGACACCACTCTGTTGTTAATCAGTACTCAAGCTCTGGGCTGCCACTGCTCCTCAAGAAAGGATGTTCTTTCAGAGTTCACTTGTTGAAATATCTACAACTGTAAAAACCAGCATGGCATATCTTCTGTAAGTGAAGAAACAAAGTTCTTAAGAAAAAATTTGTGTTTAAGTGTTGAGTTAGTTTTACTCCAAAAAAAGTGTGTGTGTGTGTGTGTGTGTGTGTGTGTGTGTGTGTGTGTGTGTGTGTGTGTATAGTATTACTGTTAGGAAGGAAAATCCAAAGACTTTCAAAGGCTCATTGGACATCAAATAGTCCCTATAAAACTGGCTATGGTGTAAATTAATCAAAATTACATGTTCTAATGTCCCTTCAAATGCAGCATTTTATATTTTTAGGTGTCTATTGAACTTTCAGAATGAGGCAAAGAAAACAGAATAAGAAAGTAAATGATGATGGTAAAGTGTGTCCGGGCTTGGAGGAGTCAAGAAGATATTTATATGGAGAGTGGAAAGCTGGGGAAATAAACAGGTTGTAAAAAAAGAATCACAGAACATTCCACTGGACTTCTGATACTCAGGCACAGGCCACACCAGGCAGAAGACAGAGACCACCCCTCTGCTGCACCAATGGTCAAGCTAGCCTCCAGAAGTCCAGCCCCCAACTTAGACAGAGACTCCCCCAGCTGCCAGAAATCCAGGCCACAGAGACCAAAAGACCAAGAAGAAACAGAACCCAAGGAACAAAACACACATCTGACAAAGATAAACTCAGAATTCAGCACCTAGACCCACAAGCATCCTAAACCCAGATGCCTAGGTGTCAGTGTAAGAACAAAATCAACAACAGGCAGGACAATATTTCATCACCAGAGCCCAGCTATCCTATGACAGCAAGACCTGAATGTTCCAGTGCTGTTGGAGCACCACAGAACAACCTTAAAACCTACTTTATAAAGACGAAAGAGGTCCTTAAAGAGGAAATGAAAACAATCCCTTAAAGAAATAAAGGAAAAGACAAATGAAAAAATCAAAATAGAAGCAATAAAAAAAACACAAACTGAGGGAATTCTGGAAATGAAAAATCCAGTAAGTGAACAGGAATTACATATGCAAGCATCACCAACAGAATACAAGAGATGGAAGAGAAAATCTCAGATGTTGAAGATATGATAGAAGAAGATATAGATTCATCAGTTAAAGAAAACATTAAAGCAACTAAAATAATTCCTAATAAAACATCCAGGAAATCTGGGACACTATGAAAAGTCCAAACCTAAAAATAATGGGAATAGAGTAATGAGAAGAATCCCAGGTCAAAAACCCAAAATATATACTTAACAAAATTATAGAAGAAAATTTTCCTAATCTAAAGAAAGACATGTCTATAAAGGTACAAGAAGCTTACAGAACACCAAATAGATTGGACCAGAAAAAAAGGTCCCCTCTCAAGGCCCAGTATTGATGATGTAGCAAAACACAGAGACCTCAAACCAGACCAATGACTCAATGCAATGAACACTTTTAAGTAACAATATAGAGACTAAAGGACTGTGTGACTCACTGAGTTACACTACAGTTTCCACAGCTTTCTTTTCTTGTCTCTTTTCTTTTAAATTTTATCTCATTTTGTCCTTAGGAGGGGGGTGATTTTGTAAGGGTAGAGGGTGGATGGGAAAGGACAGGGAGATGAGTAGATAGAGATGCGTGATGTAAAATTCACAAAGAATCAATAATAAGTTAAATTCAAAAAACAGAAAGTCTCCTCTCCACATAATAATCAAAACACTAAGCATACAAAAGAAAGAAAGAATAGTAAAAGCTTCAGTTAAAACAGACCAAGTAACATATAATCGCAGACCTAAAAAAAATAACACCCAACTTTAGTGGAGACTCTAAAAGCCAGAAGGGCCTGGAAAGATGTCTTGAAGACTCTAAGAAACCATAGATGCCAGCCAAGACTAGTATACCTAACAAAACTTTCAATCACCATAGATGGACAGAAAAAGATATTTCATAACAAAGTCAAATTGAAACAATATCTATCTACAAATCCAGCCTTACAGAAGATACTAGAAGGAAATGAAAACTCCAACCCAAGGAAGTTAACTATACCTATAAAAGCAAAAAGCAAAGGCAATAAATAATCTCACACTAGCAAAACCCCAAGAAGTGAAACACACACACACACACAAAAAAAAAAAAACCAACAACAACAACAACAAAATTACAGGAATTAACAATCACTGGTCAAATAATATCTTTCAAAATCACAGGTGAACAGAATGGATATGAAAACAGGATCCATCCTTCTGCTACATGCAAAAAAAATACACTTCAATATCAAAGATAAATATTACTTCAGAGTAAAGAGTTGGGAAAAGATTTTATAAGCAAATGGACTCAAGAAGCAAGCTGGTGTAGCTCTTCTAATATCTAACAAAATAAACTTCAAAACAAAATTAATCAAAAGAAATGGAGAAGGATATTTCATACTCATCAAAGAAAAAATCCATCAAGATGACATTTCCATTCTTAACATCTATGCCCCAAATGCAAAAGAAACATTCCTAGAGCTTAAATCACATATCAAACCTCACATATTAATAGTGGAAGACTTCATTAACTCACTCTCACCAATGGACAGATCATCTAGACAAAAACTAAACAGAGAGATAATGGAGCTAACAGATGTTATGAAGCAAATAGGCCTAACAGATATCTACAGAACATTTCACCCAAACACAAAATACACTTTCTTCTTTGCATCTCACTGAACATTCTCCAAAACTGACCACATACTCAGTCACAAAGCAAGTCTCAACAGATACAAGAAAATTGAAATAATTCCCTGTACCATATCAGACCTCCACAGTTTAAAGATGAATATCAACAACAGAAACAACAGAAGGCCTACAAACTCATGGAAACTTAACAACTACTGTGTCAAGTCAGAAATAAAGAAAGCCTTCTTAGAATTCATTGAAAATAAATGATCCATGAGCATGGGAGATCTTTCCATCTTTTGATATCTTCTCCAAAGACTTGAAGTTTTTATTATATAGGTATTTCACTTGCTTGGTTAGAGTTATCCCAAGATATTTTATATTAGCTGTGGCTATTGTGAAGGTATTGCTTCCCTGATTTCTTTCTCAACCCAATTGTCGTTTGTATATAGTAGGGACACTGATTTTTCGAGTTAATTTTGTATCCAGCCACTTTGCTGAAGTTGTTTATCAGCAGTAGGAATTTGCCTCCTACAAACAAAAGACAGATGACTGGGAGAAATGTAAACATAACTTACGTTTTTATTTAAAAATAGCTATACTTCTTTTTATTTGCAAGTTTTTAATAATAAAGTTTATCAATTTGTTAAAAATAAACTTTTTTTTTAATTTTTGTAAATGAAAGAGAAAGATAAGAACCAAAGTACAGGAAGGAAGAGCAAAATTTATTGAATTCATCCAGATTCCTGGCCTTGTGAGTGCTCCCAATGGAGCCCACTGACTCAGCCCCTAGATCCACCCTTATCACTTCTACTTCCATTAGAAACAGGCAGGTTGATGCCTCAGGTAGATCCCTCTGAGAAGAGCATCTGCTACTCATCTAAATTGCTACCAGCTTCCCTACAGCCCTTCTGCAGGCATTCCACCCAGGTCCTAGCTGTTGCTAACAATTTCCTGCTGTTAGGGAGGTGATATTGGGTGATGATTATAATTACAGTGTTACTGCTGCTGCTGCTGTTGCTGATGATGATGGTGGTGGTGGTGGTGGTGGTGATGGTGGTGATGATGATGATGGTGATGGTGATGATGATGGTGATAGCAATAAGAACAGCAGTTACAACCAATAACTATGATAACCAGAAGAAAAAAGGAGAAGTAACTGAAAAAAAAAGAAAGAATATGTGAAAGACACAGAATCACAATGAAAAAAGAACTGCTGAGTTTCAGTAGCTCTGCTAGTCTCTTTGTTTCTTCTTTCTTTCAACAAATGATTATGGCATGCCTTCTCCTAGATTATTCATAGGGCTGTTAAAAATAAACAAGAGTTCACTCCTCCAGGGTTACAGGATGGAAATGGTGATTCCTACTGGAGGAACACCCTAATGTATAAAAGTGAATAAGGAGACACAAGGTTATATAGAAGCTCACAGCTGAACAATGAGTGATCACAGAAGTCTTCACATCTTTGAGTTACAAATATGAATGTATTCAATTGACAAGATTACAGAGTCAAACTAACTATTAGTGTGTTATTATGAGAAACAAGACAAGGAATACTGATAATATAGCCAAGGAGGTAGAAGGGGCCAACCTGGACTCATCCAATGGCAGAGACCCAATGAGGGAGGTAGGGAGTCAGGAGACAATTGCCTCCAATATCCACCAAATACAGTAGCCAGACCCTGAAACACAGCTACAGAAAATCCCTCTGTCCTCACCACCCAGCTTGTTAGCAGGGTGACTTTTCACTTCTGACTTCCATGCCTTACAGAGAAGACAGACTGTCAGGACTTTGTGTCCACTTTCCCTTCTCAGCGCTGAGATTTTTGTCTGGTTTGAACCTATGCAGGTCTTGTGAGGGCTGTTACAATCCAAAGAATATGATCAAAATATTGTTTGAAATTTTTTTAAATAAAAATAAAATTAATTAATGAATTAACTAATTTAAAAAAGAAAAAGGCAGGGTTGGGAATTTTAAATAATACGTCTGAATTCTCACGACTTCTCTGGGCCAACATAAAAATACGTTCCTGTCTAAACCTAAAGCTTTTGCTCTAGCAACATACAATGTTGTCTTTAAATAATTAACATATAATACTTCCCAGAGTCCCTGCTCTACAAATGCAAAAAAAATGATAATGAACTGTGGTTCCTTTCCTCAAGAAACTCTGTCAATAGGAGGAAATAAACATACAAGTATCTGCTAAAATGTGAAGTGTTTTATCCCCAACAGCATTCTAATGCATTCACCACAGAACTAGAAAAAAATCCTAAAATGTGTATGGAAACACAGAAGATCGCAGAGATAGTTAATCCCAATTGTCAGCTGGATGAAATTTATAGTCGTGATGGAAACACGGAGCAGACAGATATGAAAAATGTTCAGTTTGGTGAGGAAAGAGTGTGTTTAACTGACAGAAAAGACACACACACAAAAAAAGCAGCAACAATTGTTAAAGAGATTGGCACCATGAAAGAGAAACTTAATGTATTTGCACTGGAAGAACATGAAAGGTGTCCTGAGGGCAAGACCCATCCACTAAAGGCTCTCTATCTGGTGATAATGCAAATAAATTTGAAAGGCAAGAATTTCAGCTGAGCATGTTGCTGGTGAGGTTCTCTGTTTCTGAAAAGCCATTGGTAGGGAATTTTAACTATCAAAGCACTACCATTTGTCAACTTGACACCCAAACACATCACTTTCATTTTTTTTCTAATTGAGTTTTAATTTTTTTCCTTTTATTGAGAGTAGGTTTTTTTCCTTCATATAATATATCCTGATTATAGATTCCCCTCCCTCCCAGTTCCTCCCCACCTCCCCACCCACCCAGATCCATCCCCTTTCTGTCTCTCATTAGAAAACTCTAAGGGATAGTAATATAAAATATCTATAAATTATAGAGTTATGGTAGTTAATCTTGATTATCAACAAGATGGAATTTATAAATACACCAGCAGTAAATCTCTGAACTCCTCTGTAAGGGATTTTCTCAATTTGATTAACTGAGGTGGGAAAACCTACCTTAAATGTGGATGACATCATTACATGGGCCAAAGTATCTGACCGATAAAAGGAAGAAAGAAAACTGAGCAGATTCCTGAACACAGATTCAAGAGGAGTAGCTGTGCCATGGTCCTGCCTCATGTTGTCCCCGCCCTGATAGGATGAGCTCTCACACTGCGTGCTGCAATAACTCTTGTCTTCCTTATATGGCTTTTGTCAAAGCAATGAGAGAATTAATACAACCATGAACAGCCAGAGCAATCCTAAGCAGAAAGAACAGCTCAGGAGGTATCATGATACTTGGCCTCAAATTGTACTCCAGGGCCATATTGGCGAAGACAGCGTGGTATTGACATAAAAACAAACATGCGAACCAATAGACTAGGAGAGAAGAGCCAGAAATAAGCTCATATAGCCACAGCTGATGGACTTATGACAAATGTATAAAAAATATACATTGGAGGGCTGGTGAAAGGGCTCAGCTAGTAGACTCTTGTCACCAAGCCTGACGACCTGAGTGCAATCCCTGGGACCCACACGGTGGAAGGAGAGAGCTGAATCACACAAATTGTCATCTGACCTCCACATGCACAACATGGTATACATGCACACATGTGTCCATGCACTCATACACACAAAATAAATAAAAATGTAATTAAAAGATATATATCAAAACATATATATATATAGCCAGGCGGTGGTGGCACACGCCTTTAATCCCAGCACTCGGGAGGCAGAGGCAGGTGGATCTCTGTGAGTTCGAGGCCAGCCTGGTCTACAGAGCGAGTTCCAGGAAAGGCGCAAAGCTACACAAAGAACCCCTGTCTCGAAGAAAAAAAAACATATATATATACATACAAACATACATATATGTATTAAAATACATACACACACACATATTAGGAAAAACCACATCCTCTTCAACTATGATGCTGAGCAAACTAGATACCCCTATGCAGAAAAATAAAATTATACCTATAGCTATGACTGTATAAAAACTAATTCAAAAAGGTTGAAAGCCTGTATATAAGACCTGAACTCTTGGAACTGCTGGAGTGAAATGCAGAGAAGAACCTCATTATACAGACATAGATGAAACTGTCTAGAAAGAACTCAGAGAGCACACAAGAACTGAGAGATTACAAAGCTTCTAAACAGAAAAAGAAATGGTTAGGAGAGTGAAGAAACAGCCTACAGCATAGTGGAAAAACTCTGTCAAGTAAACCTCAGACCAGGCTTTAATATCTAGAATGTACAAAGAATTGCAAATATTAAACACCAAAAATCTCGCCCCTGTCAGAACGGATGTGGGAATAAGAAACCCTTCTTCATTGTTTGTTAGAACATAAACTATTACATACTGAAGCATCTCCAAAAAACTAACTGTTGGCTACCACTTAGCCCAGCAGCCCACTCTGAGGTATACCCAAAAGATTCTCAATCCTAAAGGAGAAAAGCTTGCACACCCATTTATTGTTGTACTATCTACACCTGCTAAGAAAGGGAGCCAGCCTAGATACCCACCGACAGATGAGTGGATGGAGAAAGGTGGTGTGAGGAAACAGAATTCTCTGCAGCCAAAAAGAAAAGTGAACTCATGGCATTTGTGGGGAAATGGATGGGCCTGGAAATCATTATGCTAATCAAAATAAGCCAGACTCAGAAAGACAAATACCACACTTTGTGTGTGTGTGTGTGTGTGTGTGTGTGTGTGTGTGTGTGTGTGTACATCTAAAACTAGGAGGGGATCACGACAAAGAGAGAAGAGACAACAAGGGTGCTATAGAGTATTTTTTACCTGAAAGTAGAAAGGGATGATTGACAGGAATATGAGGAATAATGAGGGGGTCCAGGGGGACAAGGAAGACAAGTGGGAGATGGACGAGTAAGGACAAAGTGTGCATAAAAATGACATAATTAAACCTACTACTTTGTATGTTAGTTTTAAAAAGTAATGCAAATACCAGAAAAGCTACAGTGTCATGGATTGTGTAAGATGTATCAATAATGCCGTACTTAGGCAACTAGCAAAAATATGTGTACACAATACTATAGACAAGTCAAAATGTGTCCTAGTTCAAGTAGCCCCACAAGTCTGGGAAGATAAAACACTCAAGGAAGAATTAGAATAATCAAGAATAAAAATGCCATACTAAAGTCCTAACATATCAATGCCTGTATTAGATACAAATATCTAAAATATATCAAAGGTGATAGATTAGATAGATGATAGATAGATAGATAGATAGATAGATAGATAGATAGATAGATAGATAGATAGATACTTGGACCAGTAAAAGTGAGGAATGAGAGTAGAAAGGGTATGGAGGGTGGTGAGTATGATCATATATATATGAAATTCCATTATGGAGCCCATTATTTTGTATGCTAACTAAAACCCTAATTAAAATACAACAATTCTAAAATGTGGCATGCTTAAAATAAGTTCCACAAAAAATAGAATATATATTACAATCTGCAACAATCTCACAATACACAGAAGAGGCAGATGGGGGAAGAAAGAGCAAACTGCAGGTAGAAGACAATATTGAAATCAACTCTAAAGAATAGATGGGCTTCAGGTATGCCTTGATGACAAATGTCTCCCACTTCCCATATGAGGGGGAAAGGCTACACAGGAAAACCTTGCTAACCAACACATCTTTCCATAAAGTCCCAGGCTGTTAACTTCAAGGAGAGCCCAGCTGGAGGCTTGTGTTGGAGCCTAAACCCCCTTGTCTTAGCTCTGCTCTCTTGAGCAACACCATGTGCACATGTCAGCAAATTTGGTAATGCCTTTGTCTGACGCTGCCTGCTTGCCCATCAACCCCGAGAAGGCACTCCTCTCTATGAACTGCTGTAGGACAGACTGCTCCATGAACTCCAGCATCACCATTGTAAAATAAGGCTCTCTGGCTTCAAATGGAAGTTCCCCCACATTCTGGGGAAGCCTGATGGTTACTTATCAATGGCCAACACCTATTATCTCCCCCCATTTATTGCTGGAAGTATGATGAGTGCAATAGTAAGAATCTGCCTCAGGATTCTGCTAAAGAACTAAATTTTGTTTTGTTTCAAAGCATCTCTTCTGGTCTCATTGTGCTGTCTCAGAATCTTTTTTCCTTCTTTTATAGAAAAGAAAATCTCTATGGAACTATGTTGACCAATAACTTATTCATGGATAGCCATCACTTTAAGCTGAATAAAAAGAATTGCTGATTGAGGGGCATTTGTGTCATCAAATTCTATGGCTTTGCAATTTTGCCGATAATTTCTTACACTTTTTGAAGCTCATTTCACGTATCACAGCCAGATTAATTTCCTATAACTCTGCCTTTATGTAACATCCCTCCCTAAATAGTTCCCTCTTGCCATCATATCTCATCTAAATTCCTCCTTATTACCTCGATGATAATATCCATCAAACACCTTGAATCTATCCTCGACTCAAACTCGTTGCTACAGTCAGCAGGACTTCTGTTAGGCTGTGTCTTTGCCTCACCCTGCATCTGCTCGCATATACCACCCCACACCCCACCTTCAGACACAGCTCCTTTTCTCAGCCCCAAATCTATTAGCTTTCTGCTATTGGTCAGGCAAAGTAAAGGACTCCTGAACATTTAAAGCAAAATCTTGTCTCTCAATAGCTTATACCTTTAGTAGTCAAAATGGAACAATTAGTCCCAAGCAATTAGTCCCAAGAATATAAAAGTTGCACCAAAAATGGCAGATGTGAGCCTGGTAGAGTCCAAGCTGAGTTTAATGCTTTAAGCACCCTTTGCCTTCTTCTCTACACCGTGGTATCCACTTTAAATATGTTATTCTAGTCTTACCTCATCCATAACAAACCAGGTCTGTCTCCAACTGGTCCTTTTCTTTCCTTAATTTATAGCATACTCATAATTGACAATACAGAAACATGACTCTGAATGATACACTGCCCTATCCTATTCTTGGTGTGTCTGTGTGGGTTCCTGAATTATGTTGTGTACATGAAGGGCAAGACTTCATGCTTACCTCCCTGTAGGGTAGCATGGTGGGTAACTGCTATAGATGTCACGTTTTGTCTAACTAATGGTATAAATGCCCATAGACCAGCTTTCCATCATTTCTTAAAGCCTGAAAAAGAAATAGTGAGCTAAATGAGATTTTTAGTGGAAAAGATTTTAGGTTTAAATTTTCAGCTCTAAAACATGATTATGTCTCGAATAAAGAGACTCTTTGATTTGGTGTTAGTTTTTTAAGTAATCTGCTTCCTTTGCTCATTTAACAATGGTGTGCAGAGGACCGGCTACAGTCTGAGGCCCTGGCATTTTCTTCCCAAGGTGAACAAAACAGACTGCTTCAAAGAGCTTCTATTCTAGGAATTCTTCCAGGGTGACAAAATCCTTGACTTTGTCCTTCAAGGGTTTCAGGTGTACTGTAGGCCCTGGATATAATCCACAGCATGTCATTACAGGGATTTTTAACCAAATAATATATATTTCATCATTTGGTGTGAGATCCCCTGCAATGTCCACTGTTCAGCCTTAACACAACAACAAACAGGAGGGAGCTGCCGAAAGCGCCCCTGAAATGTGCCTCTCCACACCCTGTCATTGGTGCCCAGAGTGTTTCATGGATTTTCCTGAGAAACATAAGCTTTAGGTGTCCACAACTACTCTGTCCATCGCGTTTTATTTCAATCTGAGTGCATAAGGAGGCCACCGCGGCCTTCTGCACTCATCAGCAACCTCCTTGATGAGTCACACAGCATTTCCACTCACAAATCAAGAAGGGACAGGCAGACCACAGGCAGGGTTCAACAAGGACTTTCACTAGGGCCCCCTATTTTCCATTTTGCCTTGTGAGAATTCATTTCTCTTACAAGCAAATAAACTCTCTACATTTCCCACTCAAGTCCAACTGCCTGCTGCTCCCAAGGAAGCCTGGAGAGAGGAAGGAGAGTGGAGAATTAAGGAGGAAGAATATCAATCTCCCTCGGATCTTGTCACAGGCTGATAGTACGTTGCTCGAGAGAATGGGATAAAATTTGATAACAATGGGCTTGGGATAGAGCTCGGTGGTCCAGCACTTGCCTGGCATGCTTAGTAAGGCCAGTAGCAAAAAATGAAAAGCATAATTCATTATTGACAACCAGGAAAAAAATCATCCTGATATATGCCCAGAATATCATTATACTTAAACCCCAATAAAAAAAAATGCATATACAAAAACATTTGGCCAATGAAATTCCCACAGTACAAGATAATATAATCCAGGGAGTGACAGGCATTCTTCAGCATTTCACATTGTCGTAACAAAGGGTCAGATCTCTAGAGAAGTCTTGACAAAGGATTCCGTTTGACCTCACGATACATTTTATGTCCCTCCTCAGAATGTTTAATGTTCACAATTATGTGTCAGGCCTGAAAGTTTCAGAACCCCAAGCAAACTGCCCTCCTGTGAAAGGCAACCTTCAGAATACACTAAAGTGGGGTTCTACTGCCCTCTGCTGGATGTATGGCAAAGCTCTATTTGTGAATTCTCAGAGTTTTGAGATACACTAGTGTATGTAGCTGGGGAGCTTTATCGCACTGTGTACTTTCTTGCACACAATGCTAGGCCTACACCATGTGTACTTGCATAACCCTTGTGGCATTTTGGATAATTCAGTTCTCAATTTAAGCTTCTTCCAATAAATTGTTATTAAAGTAAAAAAGGCAATTAAAAAACATTGTTTATTCTTTTTAAATAGGTCTTAGATATTCAATAAAACAAGTATCAATGTGCAAAATATCTATTAATGTTGACTTATAAGACACTGAGACAGCTTTGCTGACTCCCCAAGGGAGCCCCTATCCTTTTGGAGGAAGGGATGGGGGTGGGCTGGGGAGGGGGAAAGACTTTCAGGAGAGTGGGAAGAGGGATGAGAAGGAGATTTGTGGTTGGTATATAAAGTGAATTAGATTTTTTTTCTTAAATAAATACACACACACACACACACACACACACACACACACACACGACACTGAGACACCAGCAGAGCAATCCTTCCTTTGGACAAGACAGCAACATTACAGACCAACAAATAGGTATTTTATTGTTTATAAGCTTGTTTTGTTTTGAACTCAATATTACTTTAAATGTGCACTCTAAGTATAAATTTCAGTGTAGGTGGATTAATTTACAAGTCAATTTGTATTTGTGATCATTCCTACATAATGCCAAATGCCTGCACTCTTAAACTGCATCCCTGCAAAGAAAGGCCTCCTACATTCAAAAACAGTAAAAATCATTGTGGGCAATTTCCAGTCGTAATGACCACACTTCTCAAGAACAACTAATAATCATCAGCTTCACCCAAACCCAGTCCACTTGTAAGATGAGAGATACATTTCCTGAACACCCCTGAGCACCCCAGCCTTGTCCACACACCCACTGTATACTCATGTATACAGTGTATACAATTATCTACATTACAGGCAAGTCTGAGAATGCACATGTAGAAAAGACTGCTCTCTCTCTCGCTCTCTCTCGCTCTCTCTCTCTCTCTCTCTCACACACACACACACACACACACACACACACACACACAAGGTTTCAACATGACTCTTAAAGAGCTAAATAGAAAACATTTACAACTTTACCCTGAACACAGCCACTAACATATCTATAACCTGGAACAAATCATAACCTTTCAATCCTCTTCATGGTGGACATCTGTAAAATGGGAATCATATTAGACCAACTGGGATTGATTCACAGGCATTCAAATATATTGTGTATATTTGCAGATTCTTGGTGGTAAAAATATTTAGATTAATGTTTTCTCGATTAGTGTTTCACAATAAAGAATTCCATCTGCACACCCCTGTGCAACTCTAGAAACAGATAGAACCATCTGCACACCTCTGTGCAACTCCAGGCCCCAATTCCTGAGTTATTCTGAGATCTACATCAGTCTGCTTTATAGTACATTCTCCACAAATGTTCATTACTCTTTCCTCAATTACCTTGAAACATCACATGTCCTTCATATAGTAGAGGACTGAAATCTAGCTAGGGAGAGGAACTGGATTCCTTACAAGATCTCTCAAGGCCTATACTTGGAGCAGTTGTCCACAGACTTTCCAAAGTGTTCAGAAGATAGAGAAAACTGAGAGAGTCTTCTATGTATGCCCATCACCATTACAGAAGCTGAAAGGGCTTGATCTGTTCCCTTCCTTCAGAAACAAACCATGTCCAGTGGATTCACCCAAGAGCCGAGACCAGAACACCGGCCCAGAAGGCTCTGAATGACATAATAAGGCCTGTGGACCTGTTAACAGCTGTAATCTTCCTAGAGATCTGCTTACATAGAGTTGGTAGGTTCTCATTCCTCAAATCCCCCAAAAAGGATGCCAATCAGAGACATCGCCTTCTCTCTTCATCGTGAGAGGGATCACTTGTTATCTCAGTGAAAATAAACCCACAGTGTTCTATGTATTCTTAAAATTCTGCAGGATTCATGTTTTGCATTGAGAATATGAATATATTACCAGAAGCTGCAGCCGAGCACGTTAATGTAAAACTAGCTAAATAAATTAAACCACGGAGTCTAAAAAAAGAGACCCGCCTTTGGCAGACTTGTGAAGGGCTGCTGTTTAACCACAGCAATAGTCTATCTCCTGGCACCTTCTGCTCTACATTTTCCTGCTTTGTGTCTGTGTGTGTTGGGCAGGGGGGGGGTGTTCTGAAATATTGCCGACCCATTCATATTATAAGTTGCTATCTACCTCATTTTATTCTCTTCTGAATTTATATTACTATTTAAAGCCCTGCTAAGATCTATAATGTAATATTACTACAATTTAGTCCATACAGACATCCAGCATACTCAGGATCCCATTGCCCAGAATATATTACAAAGATATTTCACTAGAAACTTAGTTGTCTTCTAGAAATGAATACAAATAGCACCTTGTTTGATCTCATTAGAGTAGGATGGAGCTCTGAGCCGTCGCCCAGGCTTAATCATGGGTCACCTGTCATGAATCGTTTCTTCTTAGCTGCTTTCCTACAAGTAACCCTACACACCCACACAATTTCTATTTCCTAATTACTCTTGGTAGTGTGTTTGTTTGTTCTCTTGGGTGATTAGTTTAGCAGAATCCCTGCCTGGAGAATGATTTTTTGGACTCACTAGTGTTGATTTATTTACTCACCAATGCCACGGTAGCAGCGCCAACCTTTTGCAACGGACAACAAATATTATTATCATTATATCTTTGGTGTCAAACATGCACACATGCATAAGTATGGATGAAGATATGTTGCCTTATGAATTCTGAGAATACTTTTTTGTAGCAGCTTGTGTCCATGTGCCTTCTGAAAAAAAAATACTAATGTAATACAAGGCTCTTTTTAGAAGTAATGACTTCTCGGTGTAGCACTATGCAGACCCAGCACATTCAAATGCTAAGCAAACATATGTCAAGAAGAAATATCACCGCAAAGGACAATACAAAAAGCACTAACCTAGAGTTCCCTTTTATCTACCTGAGCTCACATGTACTAGGCATATTGTCTCCTTACACTGTGAAGCAGAAGGTATTCTTGCTAAAGAATTTCAAAAACAGCCAAGCCGTCTTCTCATGTGACTTACATGGCATATACGTTTGTCTACATTCAACAAAGACTGGTTTTTCAGCTTCTGTTACATCCTCAAAGTAGGAAAATGTAGAAGTGTTGATGTAGAAGGGTTTTTAGAAGACACTGGCAATGCCCCACTATACTCAAAACCAATTCAAAAGTTCACTGTAGGGAGCTGGAGATATTAGCAGTTCGTAGAGTGTCTGCATAGCATGGACAAGGAACTGGGTTTGGTCTCCAGTCCCACATAAGCAGGGTATGCCTATAATCCCAGGACCAGAGAGACAGAGACAGGAGGACAAAGGGGTCCTGGTCCATATGAAATCTTATCTCAAAATATACATATATACATACATACATATATATATATATATATATATATATATATATATACAAAAAAAGATCACCTTTGCGGGGGGGGGGGAGTTCTTCTATATTTCCTTTTCTTTTGTTTGTAATTCTTGAATGGAAACCAAAACATCCCCTGCACCAAAAAAAAAAAAAAAAAAAAAAAAAAAAGGTCCTTTTAGTAAAATCGTCACTGACTACATTGGGGGACTCCAAGAGATGATCATTAAAATATGAAATTTCACCATCAAGACAATTTGCAAAATAAGGAATCATTTACATTCTGAATCATTTCTCCATAGTATAAGAATCCTGAGAAGTTGACTTCTTGATGGTGTTCACTGGGCTAGAAAGCTGTTTTTTTTATTTTTCCTTTTCTTATTTTCAAATCCATCATCTTTAAACTTGTAGCAGAAATAAGTTTGTCAGGATGGCTGACTCTAAGAAGCAGAATGGATGAGTCATTTTAACATGCTCACCAAGCAAGTATTAATTCCCACCTCATTTAAAAAAAAAAAAAAAAAACACCTGCCAGGCCATGGTGGTGCACGCCTTTAATTCCAGCACTTGGGAGGCAGGTGGATCTCTGTGAGTATGAGGCCAGCCTGGTCTACAGAGTGAGTTTCAGGATAGGCTCCAAAGCTACACAGAAAAACCCTGTCTCGAAAAAACAAAAACTAACGGAAAAAAAAAAACTGACCTAATAAACATGTTCCTGAGGATGGATGGGCAAATTTCTCCGCTGCTAGTGGCACAATCAGAGGGCTTAAAGCCAGTTGCAAATCTCAGTCCCGTCTTTACAGCAATGGCCTCCGACTTTCTACCAAGAGGGAAACAGAAAATCTGAAGCAAGAGAACCAGACATTTTCCTGACATTTGCCAGCAAAAATCTAACGTCTTGGTTAGTAGAGTAGAACACCTTATAGAAGATTAACTACTGACTACTTACAATTTTGTATTATCTAGCAATAAGTTATAATTCGGGTTTTTATTTAGCTAGAAATAGATACTTCTAACTATGCCTAAAAAAATCCCTTCCTTTAAAGTAAGGTTATAGTCTTACTTTTCCAGACCCTTCGTAGACTACTTCAATATATTTGCCATTATCAACTGTATTTTTCTGTGACACAAACTAACCCCCCACAATTTCAAAACTTAAAAGACAATAGCAATGTATTTCTCAGTCGCATCTGACAGCAGCACCTCTGAGTGATTCAGGAACTCAAGTGACAAATGCCCAGCATTCCAACACAGGGTTCCAGTGCCAGTAGGGGGATGAAAATAACCTCCAGCTGCTACTCCATACCTCAACCCAGAACACACGCAAGTGACGAGGACGTTCCGCTGCAGCTGAGACAAATGACATGGTTTCAACAGAACTGGAATGGAATCCATGGCGTAAGTAAAGACATGCACAGTCAGAGAATGTTTCTAGAACACCTGGAAGCCCTTTCTCTGAAGATCAGAAACTTCTGACTATACTCATTTGAAACCCAGTATAGTCCAGCTTTGGAGAAAGGACCGACCGAAAAAGATCTGCCCCCCTCCTATCCACTACTATAATTGAAGGCCCTGCTGTCAAGATGGCTCAGTTCGTAAAGACAATTACTGCAAAAGCCTGATGGCCTGGAATCTATTCCCAGAACGCATGTGAAGGTGAAAGGCAAGAAACAACTCAATAAAATTGTTCTTTGACCTCCACATGCCTATCATGGCACAGGCACCCAACATGTACCACACACATACACACAATAATGATACAATATAACCAAAAATTTAAAGAACAGAACTGAAAGCCATTAATCAAATTGATTGACATTTTTAAAGAGTACTAACATTTTTCTTAGCAATGAAGTATTGGTGAGAGGAGCTCCCACTTGAGAATAGCAGTGATCTAAGTCTAGTTCAAGCCTTTATGACCACACCAAGCCTTCCTGTGTTTTAGCTTTTGGTTATTAACAGCAGCCAGGCCTGGTAACATATTCCTTTAATCCCAGAATCCTTGAAGGCTGAGGCAGGAGAATCACAAGTTTAAAGTCCAACAGGGCGCCTACATAGTGAGTCAGGCCAAAAAGAACTACACAGTGAGGCTGTGTCTCAAAACACAAAGTTAATTAATTAATTAATTAATTAATTAATTAATTAATAACCAGCCTACCATGAGACTTGCACATATCAGATTATAACCTTCCCACATTAACACTTTCAGAGGATAGCCTGGATGGGTATATTTGATCTTCTCCAAGGAGGAATTTAAATTTGCATTTGTTGTACTTTATACATCATCTCCATGTACCTAACCTAATCTTTATTTTCTTACCTAATCACATGTAGCTTCAGCTGTTGCATAATCTGACCTCACCTCTACTACACAACCCCCAATGTATATTAGAGCTTGCAAAAACTTGTACTGAGAGATGATGCTTTTGGTTTAAGCATGCCTACCCCTCAAGTGAATAACTTTGAGTGATTGGGGAAGTGTTTTAAACATGGCTCACATTGCCCTAAAATTTGATGCCAATTGCTGCATTTTGATCACTATCCTGCAACTCTAAACCTGGACCGCTTGTGACCACTTACATCAATGCACCCTGATAGACTGGATCTGGATGACTCTCTGGGTGAGTCATATAATGCAATTCTACCTTTACTTAATCACTGAATGAAGCATGGTCATAGTCCTGACCCACCATATAAGAAAAAAGATTACTTAAATCCTTCAAGCTATGAAAAAAAACAGATCACATTGAGAAATACTAGGGGCACTCAAGGCAGTAGACAGAACCAGGGGAAAACACAGGCAAGAGTCTTTGTTAGGGTTACTACATAAAATGCAGGGTAGAATGAGTTAAGCTTGAGTAATTGCAGTGAGAACTGAGCCAGTGTGAACTCCCTAGCTCTGCAGTCCCAGGCCTTGGTGTGATTAAGACTGCAGAACAGATCGGTGGTGGTGTATGCCTTTAACCTCAGCACTTGGGAAGCAGAGGCAAGCGGATCTCTGAGCTGGAGGCCAGCCTGGTGTACAGAGTCTCTGAATTTGAGGCCAGCCTGGTCTACAGAGTCTCTGAATTTGAGGCCAGCCTGGGCTACAGAACAAGTTCCAAGACAGCCAGGAGTACTGAGAAACCTTGTCAAAAGAAAGAAAGAAACAGAGAGAGAGAGAGAGAGAGAGAGAGAGAGAGAGAGAGAGAGAGAGAGAGAGAAGGAGGGAGGGAGGGAGGGAAGGAGGGAAGAAGGGAAGGAAGGAAGGAAGGAAGGAAGGAAGAAAGAAAGAAAGAAAGGAAGGAAGGAAGGAAGGAAGGAAGAAAGAAAGAAAGAAAGAAAGAAAGAAAGAAAGAAAGAAAGAAAGAAAGAAAGAAAGAAAGAAAGAAAGAAAGAAAGAGAGAAAAAAACTGCAGAAAGGTGACCCAGTCTCAAACTCACAGACTGTTTGGTTTGCAAACAAAAGACATGCTTGCAAGCACTCCCTTTGCCGTTCCTAGGAACTGGCTAACCCTGGGAGAGGCCAACAAATCATTAAAATGTCAAAAACATTTGAAGCATAGCCTCCAAAAGTCTTAGTCCCTTCCCAGGCTGTCCTGTCCTGCTGCTGTAGGCCAATATTTCCCTGCCCTATCCCAAGAGATTGTTCTTTCTGATTTACAGGAAATAACGGCACCAGCACATCTCTGCATGTGAGAACATTGGTTCCAGAAGGCCTGCTGAAAGGCTGAAGTCACAAAGGTATCAAATCATCAGACATATGGAGAGAGAAGGTACTTAAAGAGAGAAATGAGACAAAGATCTGCGCTTGGCCGGGGTCGGTGCATCTAGATACCAACGAGAATTCAGGTACAAGAACTGGCAATTAATAAAAGCCAAGCAGTGGATGGTGGGCCTACATAAAGATCTTCACAGATGAAGATGGGGAGTGACACTTTCCACACATCCTACCACGTGCTCCTTAGGGAAATGCCGGAGCGAGGGTAGGGGATTCTCTCAGGTTTCAGATCTCAGCGAAGTCGGCAGCAGCCACTGCAGGAGGAACATGAGAGTCCATCCAGAAGCCTCTGCCGAAGTGCTTTATGGAACTAGCAGTCCAGAAAGGCAATAAAGGTGTCACTCTTTGGGCACTGATGAAGATGAGAACAAAAAATAAATAAATAAATAAATAAATAAATAAATAAATAAATAAATAAATAAATGAAACAAAGGCAGGGAAAAGGAAAAACACACTGGAATCGAAACTACAGCACAGGGAAAAAGCAGGTGATACTTATGAAGGCCACACTTCCAAGAACCCGGGCCAGAGATCAAGACCAAAGCTTGAGCTGGGCTTGTGGCCCACACTTTGAATCCTAGAGCTTGAATGACAGAGGCAGGAAAATCAAGAGTTCAAAGCCAACCTGGGATACATAGAGGCTTTGTCTCAAGGAGTCATGACAAATGATTCCTACGTTATATGTAAGTACATAAAATCGTGTGTGTGTGTGTGTGTGTGTGTGTGTGTGTGTGTGAGACATGAGAGCAGATGCAAACTGCCCAGTGAAACAAAAGTCACTAATGGGAAGGGAAAGGGATGATAAATGGGAGAGGGGATCATGGGTGGGAAGGAGATGCTCAGAGCGTAATAAATAGTTGTCCTTACGTATTGTAGTACCATGTATTTAATCAGAACGTCAGAAAATAAGCCTCCCTCAAAGACACTACCACCAATTCAACAAGCCCCAATGTTAATTAACAAGTCAGGATGTAATGCTACTCCAAGAGTTACAAGGGAAATTGAGAAACAGCATGAAAGGAAGACCTAAAGCTGAGGGTAGAGCAGACTTTAGGGAAGAAAAAAAAAATCCTGGAAAACCTCACACACAGGTATTGCTAGAGAAATCTGAGGAGTGTGAGCACTGAGGGTAACCATAGCAACTACCAATTTTAAACCCCATCCAATTCCTCACTAGATGAACAGAAATACCCACCATAAAGGCCTAAAAGAAAAGGGTACTCACTCCCAAAGCTGAAAAATCTTTCCAGCTCAGTCTTTACTGCCCTCCACAAAGTGTCTGAATCTCAAGCAAAAAATTACAAGAACATGAAAAGCTGAGGAAAAAAAATATATATATATACTCCCAACAATCAAACAACCTGTGTGACAAGACTTAGCTCTGTTGCAGACATTAGAAGTACCTGCTGGAGAATTTAAAACAGCTATAATAACATGTTAAAGTCCCTAATAGAAGCAACAGGCCATGTACAAGGTCAGATGTGTAATTTCAGCATGAGATAGAAGCCATAGGAAATAACCAAGTTCAAATCCCAGAGGTGAAAAAACACATTAGGGATCAAGAATACACTCTAAAATGTCAATCAGCTTCTTATCATTGTGAGTTAAATACTTGGAGCAAATAAATTAAAGGAGGAGAGTTCACCCCATGAGTTCAGAGATTTTAATCCATGGTCACTCGGTTCCCTGGTTTCTGGGCCTCAGTGAAGTGAGCATCAGGCATGGGAGTATATGGTAGAGAAAACCACTCACTATGGCTTCTGGGAAGCAAAAACACAGGAAGTATCCCAGGAAAAGATACCCCTTTGAATGCATATCCCTCAGTGACCTACTTCCCAGCTAGGCCTCACCTCTGAATGGATCATTATACTATCAACCCTCCAGCAGATTAACTCATTAATGAGATCTTAGTCCTCGTGACCCAGTCACCTCTTGTTGGCCCCCACCTCTGAACACTGCTATCAAAGGGACCAAGCATTCAACACAGGACACCCAAACCATTAGAAACTGACTTCATTATACTCAATACAATCCAGGAAGGAATCAATCACCTCAATGGAGTCAACAGAAATTCAGTAGGATAAAAACACAAAGGGGAAAATACCACCCAGTAACTGTGAGACAAAATTATATGATCTGGTATATGTGTAACTGGACTATCAGAAGAACAAAACCTGTAAGAACGAGACAAAAGAAATAGCTGAAGAAATAATGGCCAAGAATGTCACAAAATCAATGATAAACACCTAGACTCAAATCTAAGTAGAGCAGAAAACACTCAAACAGACATACACACCTATACATTGCACATTTGAACTATCAAAACAAAATTCATGTAATAGAAAAGCAGAGTGAATGGGCCTAAACAAAAAAGAGAGAACCAGCTGGAGGCCAGAGAGGAAGAGGGAGGGTGGTGGGGATGGGAACAGAGTGTAACGACGTATGCAGACAACGATACCACAATGAAGCACAGTGTTTGTACGCTAACCTAAAAGATAATTTTTCAGTTAAATTGGGATATCCTGAAGGCAGCCCAATCAAAAGAGAAAAAATGTGGGCCGGGCGGTGGTGGCGCACACCTTTAATCCCAGCACTTGGGAGGCAGAGGCAGGCGGATCTCTGTGAGTTCGAGGCCAGCCTGGGCTACCAAGTGAGTTCCAGGAAAGGCGCAAAGCTACACAGAGAAACCCTGTCTTGAAAAACCAGAGAGAGAGAGAGAGAAAGAGAGAGAGAGAGAGAGAGAGAGAGAGAGAGAGAGAGAGAGAGAGAATGAATGTCAATAGAAGAAAAAGAGGGAAAGAAAACCTGTTACTGTTAAGAGACTTGTCCACGAAGTCAAGCACTGGTTGCTCTTGTCTTACAATATCTTTTCAGAGATGTTTGTGGGGAGATGACACCACATGGTAGAAATAATAATTCTCTTCAGAGCAAACAGTGGGTTTTGCTTAGAGCCTTGTAAAATACAGTGTCTTGACAGCAAGGGCTGACACATGGTGTTCGTTATAAAAATCTAAATTCTTTAAGGTCGGCGTCCTACAACACGATCCATGTAGGCCCATTGACATCAGCCCTCAAAGAGCTGGAGGGAGGAGGGACTGAAGCCAGTGTGTCAGGCTTTCTTACTTTGCCAGGCCATGAGAAATAGTTATTTTTTTTTCTGACTCTAGAGTCTTTTGTCGGTTGCCAGATCCTATGAAACTGTGACAGACTAAATTTTTGGCTTGTCAACATGATAGAATTACAGACTGTTTATCTTTCATTAATTATAAAAGGGGGCAAAGAAAGTTTATAGGAGATTTCTCATTAGAAATCACACAATAAAGAAAACAGAGGCGAATATAAAATTGCTGAAGGAAAAAAATATCAACCCAGTGTTCTGCTTCCTGCAATGTTATATATGTTGTAGGTATATAATTCAAAACAATAAAGTAGAATAAAGACTTTCTCAGACAAATGACAACTGAAAGAATTCATTACCAGCTTCAAGAAATATTCAACAAAGGTATCCAGGGATAAGGAATATGGTACCAGACAAAAATAGAATTACCCAAAACCTAGAAGAGCATTAGGATAAAATAAATGAATACTGGAGCCCTAAGGTGCCAATATCTACCCAGACATCCCTCAAGCTGACATTTCCTTTTAGACACGAGATAGCCAGCCCCTGAGTGGTCTGAGAGAAAAAGGATAAGGACTGTTATGAGTCCAGAGAACCAAGAGAATAGGAACTAACAGAGTGAGGCCAGCTGCATCCTACAGTTCCAAATGCCTTTGACCATTACTGCAGAGTATGTTCAGAACCAAAGCAATTCAAATCTGGAGTACTAACGAAGACATCTGTTCAAAGGGCCAGGAATCCAGATTCTGCCTACAGACTTACGCTTACATTGCAACAACAAGAGAAAAATAAGACATTCTAGGGAGAGGGAGGGCAACTCTTTGAAAGAACCTTAATGGCTTCACAGAAATGGACTTTGCAAGAGAAAGTGCTTCATTTTGGGAGTTTGTGTAGGCTGCAAACTTGGGGGCTTTATGTGTTCATTAGGACTCTGTGTCACTTGGATTATGCTCATGTGAGGTAAGCCTGACCATGCTATTATTAGTACCCACCAATATCCACCGTTTTCTAAATCAAGGGGAAGGTTACTTTCTGGTCCTATCGGTTAGGCAAAGCTATATAATGGCTTCCCCCAACAAACGTGACATACATCACTTTCAGCCTGAAGTCGTGAAAAGTATTTTCTGTCAAGAAGATGGCTCTTACAGGGAACTGCTAGACAGACAAGATTGAAGTGTTCTCCGTCACTGATTCATGGCATGGAGGACACCGGCAATAGCGGGTTGCCCGGATTGACAAAGAATTTGTATACATTGTGTTAAGCCAGTGGGGAAACAATTAACACAAGGCATAAACAACTTTCTACAGTTTTCTTCCATCTAAAGCACTTTCAGCATTTCCAGAATAACACAAAAGGAAAGAAAATTATGTGGCAAGGTAGAACAAAACAAAACCTCAAGAGGAGAAATATTTATGAATCCTCACTCAGTTTTGACTTGCAGTGTGTCGTCAAGCAGGAGGCTGTCTTGTTCTGATCATGCGTATGAGCACAGCTATAATAATGGGGCCGACCTGTGGAATCTCACTTGTTTGCCCCTATCAGAACAACGAGATACTAAAAAGCAAAGTCCCCAACGTGATGAAAATCTCTCCATTTCACAATCAGTTGAAAATGCTGTGGGCCCACAGCCAGAAAGCATTCTTACGGCTAGATCTTTTTTCAGCGCCCTAAATTAGCCAGCTGGAATTCCCTTTTATGTGCCAACCTACTCAGCTTTTCTTTTAATGGGAGATCTGCCTCTCATCACAGACATGGAACAGTATGTTTTTTGACTTCTCTCAAAGAGCAGACTTTCTGATACATAAGCTCAGGAGGGTAAAGACAGATCCCAGAACACTTGTTTCAGGCAGGATATATGGAGGCTGCGCGCAGAGCAAAGTAGACTTTTGGAGTGCCTGCCGTCACTGAGCAAAACTCAGTGGTAATATCCAGGGCCATTGCGTGCACAATCCGTCAAGAGAGAAAGAGCTGTTACAAATGAAAATTCAAACTGATGAATTCTGTCAATGACGGAGAGCTCTGTGACACAGCACAGATTGGGTACAATGCTTTAAAAAGTGAAGCCAGCAATTTTCTGGGACTTCTAGTTCAAAGAATTATTCCATACCATCGAAAGATCATCTTAATTTTTTAAAAAATTAAAAAACAAAAAGCAAATCTGAATTATAATAACATAAAACTCAGGTAAGCAGAGAATTAAGTCATATGAGAAAGGTTTTCATTTATTTACTTATTAAAAAAAAAAAACTTCTTTTACATCTATCACATGCCTGGTCCTGAACTCATGCGGTGGGTGGTATTTTGAGATACCAATTTTCTGTCTTACCCATACCTCCCCACTTTCCCAGCATAGCAGCCAGGACTCTCCTCCAGGCCACAGACTCAAACTATTCATTCCCCTCCAGGACCTGCCACAGTTGTGCAGTCCCAACAAGTTACTTAATCTCTGCGCTTCCGTTTCCTTGTCTACAAAACAGGAATAAGAGCACTGGTGACTTAAAAAGTTAAAATATAGAAAGCTCAGAACAGCGTCTGTATTTTTTTTCTGAGGTTTCATTTTACCCAGTATCATTTTCTGTTCACCTCTTATCTACCATTCAGGCTGGTAGCTCTCCTTTGTGTTAGACAAAATGTATTACATTAAAGAAAGCAGAAATATTTTTAAGTCCCTCTGAGGGCCCAAGGGGATCAACATCCTAGCACATCAAAGAGGAAGCCCAAAGCCAACTGAATTGGGGGCAGGGGGCGGCTCCTGGGGCAAAAACCTAAAAAAGAGAAAAAATCAGTTTCAAATAAATGACAGGGCTGGTGGTGCGACTCAGTGGTGGAGCGACTGCCAAACATGTGCAAGGCCCTGGGTTCGGCCTCCAGCACTTAGACTAGAGGTCCTCAGAACTGCGTCTCTATATAACTCCTTTGCAGGCACTGGCTACATGACTGCTTTGATTGCCAAAAATGAGCGCCTTCGCTCTTCCTTCTTTTCTTTAGTGTATTTGAACTATTTCACTGGCTCTAGAAAAATATTAAGTGCATTTTTTGCTTAACATATACTGGTTTGTTTTTTTTAACATTGGAAAGTGATCCTTTTTAACTTGTAAACCTTTCTCCTAGTGAGAAAGATAACTATAGTTGCTTCTCGACCTTTGTAAACTCATAAAAAGCAGTGTAGCCGTTCTTAGTTCGTGGTGTGTTGCACTTGAAATGGGATATATCGAATTAGTCAGTCACACTAACAAACTCTTCCTCAGAGAGGTCAAAGGTTATCAGACACCATGCAGGAATAAACCTGACCTCGTCACTCCTGTGCCTAACTGGCCATCACACTAGGAAGCAAGATGGCTACCTTTGTTTGAATTGCCCGTTCTTTGGTCCTAGCATCACATTTTTTCTCATACGTTAGCATTCTGAAATAAGATTAATTTTTTTCAGTCATTAGTAAAAGAAACTGTGATTGTGGATATCGTTCGGTGGTAGAACCTTGCCTAGCATTCACAAGGCCATGGATGTAATCCTCAGGACCACAAAGAAAAAGAACGAAACAAACAAACTTGGCATCTGCAAAGTACTGTTGTAGTATTTCTTACAATTTTCTATTGTATACACACACACACACACACACACACACACATATGTATATATGACACATATATTCAAATATATGTATCTTGGAATAGATGACAGAATTTTCAGAAATAAGAAAGGTTATTGTAACTCTATAAAGGAATATCATTCTGGCTACAAAATTCTGCCTATCAAAAATATTGGGCTGTTTACCTCTCAGATGTTGATGACCAAATAGAAGAAGAAATTTGCACAAAGTATTTTTCAATGTGTCCCTACGGTAGAGCTACGTCCTGTCATGGAGCTAAGGGGATCCAGAACGAGAGTGTGGAAGCCAAGTGTCATCATGATGCTGTGCATCATGACCCGGCCTAAAAACAACTCTAGGGAAACCTTAGACTCTGAGCATGGCAAAGGTTTACGCAAAAATTTCAAGACATGAGAGACATCTGTGTAAGTGAACATACATTATCGTCAGTGTAAGAATTCTCTACATTTAACATGCCTTACCCTATAAAAGCTGTATATCTCAGAACTATAGTGTTGTGAATTGTCTTTAGAATATCAGTTTCATAAACAATATCAACTAGTATAGTCACTAGAATGGATAAAAGCTCCTGGGTTTCAGAAACTAATAGTAAGATGGACAACAATTGAGAAGCATAGATCTGAATCTAAGTTCTTTGTAATTATCAACTTTGATTAAATTTCCAAATTGGGGCCAACAAGGTGGTTCAGTGGGTAAGGGAATTTTACTGAATCAGATGGAACCTAAAGGGGAAAAGAGAGAACTGATTCCCAAAAGTTGTTCTCTGACCTCCATACATGTACCTTGGAGAACACACATGCACATACATGTATATACTAAATAAGTAAATGTAAAAATGTCTCCAAAACTGAAGCTTAACTGAAAATGGGGAGGGTTTAAGAACGTAGCAATAGCACTGTTCAAATATTCTAATGCAAGCCTAAGAGGCAACTATTTTTCAGTTCACAATTACTTTCACCCCCCAACAGCAGAAGGCATAAGATATAATAATGTTGTTGATACATGGTTGGCACTCAGTATTTGCTCATTACCTGAATAAACAAATTGAATTTAATTAGTTCATCCACATAGAAAAGAATGTATGTAGGTATTTGAGAAAGTTAATACTAGTCCCACCCTACACTGATTCTACCCTGGAAAATTGTCAGAGAATCATTTCTGTCCTATTTATGTGGCAGTTAAGTGTCTCACTCTAGTACTGCTTGAAGCTCTGTGAGGAAAGAAATACATATCTTATAGATCAAGTACAAAAGAAAGTTGTCTGTTGGAGAATTCTGTACTTAAAATAACAAAGTACTTTGTGTTTTGAAAGCTAACCTATACATTTACCCCTTTTTAGATTATGTTTTATTATTCTGTTTTGATTAGAACTCAGTTTCATAGCACCCTTGGGTACCAGCATGGGGAGTTAGGGTCAAATAAATTTCCGATTTGTGAGCTAATGAAAGTCCTGGCATGTCCATTGTGAACTTTATCTTCACTCTGGAGTTCTCGTTAACAGGGCCAGAGGTTATACCAGGATTCAACATTCTATATGATTTCCTCCACCCCGGAGATGTCAACATTTATAGTTACACAGCAGGTGGTTACAAATAGATAAAAATCAGACACAAATGGGGTCATCTTTGATTTCTCCAACTTGATCAATTCCTTCTTTATCAACACGGAAGGGACCCAGTATCACCATGCACTCACCATTTGCCAGTCACCAGCTTCTGGAGCTTGGGATTCCTGCTCTGGTAAGTGTGATCAGCTGATCAAATTCAATAAGAAAGATTTTTGGCATTTATTCTCTTCTGCTGGTGAGATTGTTTTACAAACATGAAGAGAAATTTGAGCCATGAGGACATGTGCACAGTGCTGTAGGCAGTTTTTCTGTATCTCAGCACTTGCTACCAAATAACCACATGGAAGCTTATTAATTATAAATGCTCAGCTGATAGCTCAGGCTTATTCACAACTATCTCTTACAACTTAACCCATTTCTATTAATCTATGTATTGTCACATGGCTCATGGCTTTACCTGTCCTCCAGCATGTCTTGTTCTGTGTCTTCGTGGTGACTCCTCTGACTCCACCCTTCTTCTTCCCAGTGTCCTTAGTCTGGTTCTCCCACCTAATCTTATCCTGTCCAGCTATTGACCAGTCATCTTCTTTATGAAACCAACCACAGCAACAAATCCTTACAGTGTACACAAAGATTATTCCACAACACAGTACTGATGCCTTTTCTTTAAAAATTACTCTGAGTAAAGTCTACAGGCTGTTTTAACTCAGCCTTTGGACAAGAAGAAACTCATAAGATTCTGGATGCTCTTGAGATGGTTCATTAATAAAGGTGCTTACACAAGCCTGGCACCCTGAGCTTAGTCCACAGACCCATGGAAAGCTGGGGGGAAAGAAGGATTCAACAAATCTGTTCTTTGACCACCATACATGCACCCACACACTCACATCATGCACATGTACACGAATGTGCACACACACATAGAGTTTTTTTTAAAGACTCTCAAATGTTTGCCTCATAGCATCATGTAAAATCAATAAGCACTCACTTAGAAACAATGGACCCTGTAACATACTGCATTAAATTATGAGATAAAAGAGCATAAAATTTAGAATCAGAAGTATAAATAGCAGTTGCAGTTGATTAACTGAGTAACTGTTGCCAAGATATTTAACCTCTTTATCCTTTGAGTTGAGAAAATACAAGGTTGAAGTGTAGGTCAATGGTGGAATGCTTGCCCAGTTTATGCATGGCCTTAGTTCAAGCCCCAGTACAAGAAATAAATAAAGAGACAGACAGACAGACAGTACCTGTGCCTAACAACACAAAGCCAAGCATGGTGATATATGCTGTCATGCCAGCATTGGAAAGACCGAAGCAGGAAGATCAAGAACTGAAGTCTAGCCTGAGCTACATAGTAAGGCCTTCTCTCTGAAACAGAAAAAGGTCAGAACGGGATGGAGAAGGAGAGAAGGAATAAGTGGAGAAAAGAAGAAAGGATATGACTTAAATTTTTATACCCACCCAGGATTACTTGAGAATTTTTAAAGATAATTTTTAAGCAATAAACCCAAAGTTTATGAACACATTTTATTACTGCTATGATATTATGGTTAGTTTAATGTCAACTTGCCACGAATTAGAATCACCTGAGTAGGCAGCCTCGCCTGAAGAATTCTCCTTATTGTCTTGATTGACATGGCAAGGCCCACCCCAAATGTGGGCAGCACCTTCAGGTAGCAATCCAGCTCCCCTCGCCTCCCCCCCCCCAAAAAAAACCACATTTACTGGCTTTTGGGAACCTACTCCTCAAAAAGAACTTTATTCTCCCCTTTTGCTCAGTTGGCCATCCTCCTCACTGCCTGAGTCAATTTGCCCTGTGGCAAAGGCTGCTGGCTCCTTCGCTGCTATCAACATCTCCAAGCTTTCAGTCTGGAATAGGGACCATCTGCTCTCAAGGGCCTTTCCAGGCTTCCTGCCAGACTGGGACAACTGAGGCACCCTAGCTTGTAGAATGAGTGACTATGGGTTGTGCCTACCCCCCAGTGACAGACAGCCCTTCTGGGACTACTCTGCTGTTGAGGTGCCCAGCCTCAAAGATGGAGTGCCATATTCTCAGTGGCTGGGGAGTGATTTGGCTACCAGTATTTTAAAGCTCTCTTTATAAATAAATAATACATATATGTGTATAGGTAGATAGATAGATAGATAGATAGATAGATAGATAGATAGATAGATAGATAGATAGACAGACAGACAGACAGACAGACAGACAGACAGACAGATAGATAGATAGATAGATAGATAGATAGATAGATAGATAGATAGATATTCATTCCCTAGGTTTCCTTCCTCTAGAGGGCCTGACTAAGACCTGAGATTTGAAGATGAAACCCAGCTCCCACAGGTTATTGTGTTAGAACACTTGGTCCCCAGCTGGTGACACTGTTTGGGGAGGTTATGGAAACTTTAAGAAGGAGAACTTGACTGAAGAAAGTGGGTCACTCAGGGCAGGCCTTGAGGAAGCTCTTCACGCAATCCCCAGGGTTAACGTTGCAAGTTTGTGTTGTAGGGAATGTTACAGTAAAGGAAGACGTCCCCTTAATAAGAAGTTCCTCCTTCTAAACAGTCACAACATAGTCTAGCATAGTATGTATGAAACTATAATTAGGTAGCTTGATAGTGACTGATGGCTAGAGCCGATATTTTGTTGAATTCTTTTAGGATTACTCCTAGTTCACTGCAAATTTTAAAACACAGAACAAAGATAGTATGTGCCATATACAAATCATAGGAAATACAAGTCAACTTTGTGGTACATGTGCTGCTAAGTCTGTCCAGCTGGCCCTCTAGGACAGGAAGGTAGGCTAGCTACCAAAACCTCACCTACAGAAGTGAGCTCTAAGGTGGTCTGACAGGGCTGTAGTGCCTAGTCTCTGGAAGGCTTCACACAGAAGCTAAACCACCCTCCCCAAGAATTGTTGCAGCAGGGAGTTTTTATTTTGTTTTCATCAACCAACATTATCTTTGACTTTCAAAGATAGTCTTGATATCTCAGTGACAAGTTTGTGTGACCAATAAGGCGGGTAACACTTGGTAAACCTAAATGGACATTTCAAGATTCAAGTGAGAAATTTCAGACTATATAAATTCTCTAAGAATACCAATATTGCCAGGTGGTGGTGGCGCACGCCTTTAATCCCAGCACTCGGGAGGCAGAGGCAGGCGGATCTCTGTGAGTTTGAGGCCAGCCTGGTCTCCAAAGCGAGTTCCAGGAAAGACGCAAAGCTACACAGAGAAACCCTGTCTCGGAAAAAAAAAAAAAAAAGAATACCAATATTAACATTTCCATGGTCTGAATACAGTTTCTGCCTTAAAGGTTTTTTTTCTCCCCCAAAGCAGTCATTTTAAACTTTGATAACCAATTTTAAAAAGATGTAGGATGCAATTATTCTCATCCACTACTAATTTAAAAATTGTGGTGGGAAATTAGGACCCTTCAAAAATAATCTCTTTTGGCTCAGTAACTTCAGAGTTCATTCCGCCTGACCTTATGCTAGTACTAAGCGAAAGCATATGCAAGGAATGTGCATATAGAAATACTTGATTGGAAGCTATTTGTACTTGTTAGGATTTCAAAAAGAGCCTTAAGGTTTAAAATTAAAACATTAGATCATGATTACCCATATACTCTGGTACTATGCAAACCATTAAAAATCATGTCTGTAAAACTTCATTCACAGAGGAAAATTCTCATGATGTATCTACTCAATTGCTAACAGAGGTTTAAAATCCATTATGTTAGATGATCCCAACTTTTTTTATTTTATATTATATAGATACATATTGATAGAAAAATCAATATAGATATTTCTTCTACCTTTTCCTTTTTACACACACATGTACCAGGAAAACTAATGGTCCTTGACCTATGATGATGAAGTTACTTCTCAAATACACTGAAAATACCATGAAAATGAAGTATATATGATAAATCTAACCTACCAAACCTCACACCTTGACAACACAGTACCCTGTAGTGTGAGCTGTTGATCCTCGTGATCTTAGGCTGAATAGAAGTGGTGATTTTTCGTTGTTGCATCATGAGAGCCTATTATACTAAATATCCCTAGCCTGGGAAGACACTGAAATTCAAAACACCAATTTGATGGAAGGCATATTGCTTTTTCACCTTTAGACACTCAAAAAATACTGTAAGTAGCATCACTAAGAGTTGTGGACTGCCTGGGGGGTAAAAGCAACAATAGCAGTGTGATTGTTCTCTATACGTTTTCCAAAACTCTCTCATTCTTCACAATGAAAAAAAAATATTTACATAATAAAGAAAGTCCTGTGTGACATTCCCTTTTTAAGGCCTTCCAAACAAATTATTGATTCCGTGGCCACCCTTTAATTCAATAAACACATTTTGAGGATTAAGTTGGACCACCCCTTGGAAGTGTCCTTTACTATTTCTTACTACTTTTTTGTTTGTTTGTTTTGTAAATTATTTATTTATTTTGTTTTACATTTATTTTACATCCCAATCACAGTTTCCCCTCCTTCTCTCCTCCCATGCCCACTCCCCACCTCCAACCCACTCCTCCTCTGTTCCTGTTCAGGAAGGGGCAGGTCTCCCATGGGTATCAGCAAAGCATGGTATATCAAGTTGCCATAAGACTAAGCACCTCCCCTTTTTTATAGGCTGGTATTTTCCAGTATGAGGAATAGGTTCCCAAGAGCAGGACAAAGCATATGAGACAGCCCCTGCTCCCATTGTTAGGAGTCTCACAAATAGACCAAGCTACACAACTGTCATATATACGCAGAGGGATTTTTTTAAGGCTGTGTCTTACTATATTGCTATATAGTCTAAGCCTCAACCTCACAGTTCTCCTGCTCCAGTCTCCCAAACACAAGACGGTAGCCATACACCACCATATCTGGTTCTTTTCTTACCTAAGTTATTGCTATCAAAAATGTAAGGTTGATTGAGATAGAAACCTTATATCATACATTTTGATGTGCTATTTAATTAAATGTTGCTAACAGATGAATTTCTCTGTTTAATTTGCATTCACTATTTAATGATTTATATTACACAGTGTGTAAAAAGACACTTGAGGGTCTTGAGAGATGGTCAGTGGTTAAAAGTACTTCCTCTTCTTGAAGAGGACCTTAGTTCCATTACAAGTGGCACCTCACAACTCCCTATAATTCCAGTTCCAGAGAATCCAGTGTCTTCCCCTGGACTCCATGGATACCCACACACATTTAACATACACACACAAACACTTAAAAATAAATCTTTTTTTTTAAAGATAGCTGATGTCTTGTTTCCTCTGTGCCCTATGCTTCACATGCAATCAATCCATTGACAAGGATTTTAAGGAAAGGATGAAGGACCATTGACTGTGATGTCTTAAAACTGGTCTAGCTCAAACTACTTCTATAAAACTCCCTTGACTTCTATCATGTCCACATGTGCTATGGTTTTCCAGAACAGGACAGACACAGAAGCTGAAATGGTTCCCAAAGCTCCAAACTGGGGTAGTAACAGGAAGCCCTGGAGTTTTTCCCAAACACCACCACGAGAAATCCTATTTGGAAAGGATGTTGTCTTTGACATTCTGAATTGCTCAGAACCACTTTGGGAATAGGCGAGCCCCTATTGGAGCTGCCAGTACTGAGGTCTCTGGTCCATGTGGCCCATTCCAGCCTGTCGCCTGGCTTCCCGCATTCCTCGTGGCCTTGCTTGCCTCTGCAGACCAGCCAGGGCTTCAGCAGCTGCTTACTGCTTACATGGCACTAACTGTGGGTTCACAACAGGGGCAAACTACCAAATTACACAGGTTTAGCAAACACATATGGAAAACAAAACGTGCCAGGAAATTTGGTTTAGTCTGTAGCCCTTTGATAAATAAACTCAATACAATATGTTTCATAGGATCATTTACAGGGTTAGAGGGTTTTGGGAAGTGAAGCTGCTCCCAGAAAAAAAAAAATCCCTGATAGTTTATAAACTTTTTTGGGGGGAAAGGACTCATAAGCTCATAAACTTCATTGAAAAAGATTAACAAATTAGGTGTTGGGTTCATTTGTTTTAACAATAGAATATCCACGAAGTTCTATGATATGTCTAAAGAAATGCCTTGGATTAAGTCACATCATTGGAACGCAAAATTAATGTCATAAACTAACCTCAGTAAGAATAAAATACTGGTTTGAGTAATAGTTTGAGGAAAAATATATGGACTCAACCAACATGACTCTATCGGGGTTGCCTTAGTGATGTGAGCACTTTCTTTAAGCAGGAAGAAGTGACTTAGGATGCTGTTTATTTTTTAAGCAGGAATGGTTTCTATCAGGGCTAGTAATCGTTGATAGGATAAAGATCACAGAAAAAAAAATAGAAAGAGCTGGCCTTCTCTGGGATGCACCATTAAGAAGTGAAAAGCCTGGCTGCTAAGCCTGACTGCTATATGCAATTGTTTTGAAATCCTCATGACTAGAAGTCAGAAAGAGTGGGAGTTAATACACCATTCAAGGGTAAAGAGCATGCCGGGTTCCAGAGATGTTCTCAAGGTGGAACGAACCCAGATGAACAAACAAAAGAGCCACATCAGCTGTATCGGAAACTGTGTCCGTATAAATTCTCCAGTGCTTAAAACGACGGGCTGGAAGTAAAGCCACATGTTGCCGGCTTCGTTGCCTGTTGTGGCGGCTTTTAAATCCCTGCCTTCCTAGGAAGTGACCTCATGAGAAAAATCTTATAACATTGTCATGCGGGGAAATCCTCATAACACTCAGGTTAATGCGCTTACACTGTACGAGAACATTTAATAAACGCCAAGTCCTAAGGGGCTTGGCGTTAGCTGGGTCACGGAAGAACTTCTCCCCAGTGCACATCTGGGATGCTTTGTGGCCTGTTCTGTAGTGGGCCACATGGTTAAAATATAGAGCTAAAAGTGACAAGGGTTGGGGATCATATAGCAACTAGCTATTGACTGACGAACTGACCCTAGGCAAGTCATGACCCTGTAGTACTTCAGCTAGCTTAGTTGTCAAGTAGGGCACAAAGGCTGAGTTTTACCAAATCCAGATGTAGGCCAGCTCTGTTCTGCAACTACAATCTCTTTTTTAATATGACTGTCATGTCTCTTTTTTTTTTTTTTTTGTCACTTATAGAAAGGCAACGGTATACTCTATGTATTCTACCCTCCCAATAAGATACGGGAGGATAAATAAAGTCTGGAAATATTGGCCCTGGCTCAGCCACACCCTAGTGTTCTTATAACTGGCCACACTATGCTGGTCAGAGAAAGAACAACAGCTGTGTACTCAGGGCCTAAGCACAGAGTAAATTATAATTAGAATCATTCCCGGGGCTGTCTGAGACAGGCTCCTGTTGGTACAGGAGTCACAGAAGAATCAGATATCACAGCACACAGATTCCTACAGGCCCTCTTTGGCTCAACACTTTCTAAGTTGTGGGTTCATAGCAAAGAGACCGGTAATAGAAACCAGTGTCAGCCACTTAAATACAACATAGGCTCTTAGAGCTGGCATTTGGGTAGTTCAGTTCCCTGAATTTACCACTGTTTTCCATCTCTCCCACCGGACATGCTGAGAAAGAACCCACTTCTGGGTGCAGAACTCTAGTATGCCTGTCCCTTCCCCCACCCCACCCCAGGTGCTGTTAGGGGACCAAAAGTTCATTGAGTTTGTCCCCAAGCCTATTTATGCAAGCTAAGATGGTAATTACCTAAATTAAGGAACTATTATTGAAATCAGTGAAGAATGCAAAAAGAGAATTATTGTTCCTATTTTAAAAATCCAAGTGGTTGTTTTAAAACAACCCAATAGGGTTGAGTCACATTTTTAAAATAGTTATCAAATTATGTTAAACTCCATGAGGATTCTGCCTTCAAAATGCTCTGCAAACATTTTTGACTTCTCACTCCTTTTGAAAGTAAGGAATAGTTCATTACAGTGGTTCCTTCTGGAAGAAAGATAATTAAGATTATAATCAGCCAACAAACTATTTTTAAAAGGCCTTGGTGGCTAAGATGTAACTCAGGTGTATGTCACTTCTCTGGTATGTGCAAGGTCCTGGATTTGATGGCATCACCACAAAAACAAAGAGACTTTGGATTGATATCAAAAAACTACTGTCAAACAAAAAGATGTGTACATTTTTAAGTTCAAATAATACATGTGTATATAACATGCATTTATATATACATATACATTCACAAAAACCCATACGCATTTTAAATCTCAAACGATTAACTTCTTAAATGTTTCATTGTTTTCTAATTAGTATTACCATTTTGTTTACTTCCTAATTAGTGTTCAAATTACCAGTGGAAGAGTAGTTCTATGGTTTCTGACTTTGCTTCCATTCAAGTATCACAAATGGTCAGTGGCCCTTGGAGATCTTCCCTCAGCTATGGGATGAGGTTCTCAGCAAACTCATTCTTTAGCCTTCATTGGAGCCAGATGGCAGAGAGTGGCTCCTTGGGCACCTAAGGCAGCCAGAAAGCAACTCTGCTACCAGCACCACCATATGAATACAACAGCTCCCTATGCTCAGCATTCACTCTGCCCCTGTAAAGAAGAACCAAGGCCAAGCATGCCAGGATCCTCGCTGCAGGGAAAGCTGCCCCAGCCTGTTCCAGTCTGACCAAATGTCTCCAGCTTCCCCTTCACTGACTCAAAGCTATCAAGGGCCAGCTGCAACACTCCAAACTGGATGGTTGACTCTTCTCTTCCTGGCAGTTGGACCAGCACATTTCATTAGCAAATGTAGTTGGCTCCAGAATCCGAGAGTTTCCCATCTGCACTCTCAACCAGAAATATAAATAAACAAAGGAATCATGTATTTTGCAAATCCCTTTGAAAACTATTGACTTTTGGCTGCTGCCGGGGAAATGTTCATATGTTGTCAATAGCAGCAGAAAGTGACTAGCAATATTTATGTGCTGTAAAACTGCCCACTCTGCTGGACAAAGAAAAAGAAAAGTTTGCTCCCCAATCCTGGTAACTCTGTAGGAAGTTCTAAGACCGTGAGTCATGAGCAGTTAACAGTCACTCCTCATGAGATGACCGGAGAGGAAGAAATATTACAGACAGTAACAATAAAGAGACGATTGTGAGCTGAAATCGCACTGCACAGACGCTTTTGCCACTGCATGGAGAAGAAGCCCCGTAGAACACAGACTCCGTAACTGCAGGACTGCTCTCATCACACCCCACTTTGTCAGCTCCCGAGGAACATTAATGTGCCGCGTGAAATGGGTAACTAAGGGACAAAAACAGTTACGGTCCTTTTTTAGAGGCCCTTTGAGCCTTTGATCATTGACCAGCTGCCTCCAGCAGTCTGTGGCTCCATGAGCAAATCTAGGCCCAGAGAACCACAGAGACTATATAGCATAAGCCACGGTGGCATCATCCCCAGAATGCAGCAGCATGGGGTGACGGGATAATTGTGCCTGAGATACCCAAAATGCTCCTTGCAAAGGTGTCATCTGTTTTCCTGTAGACCAGCCATTGCCTCTGTCCAGCTCTTCTCGAGGTGAAATTTTAGCCCAGGCATTTCTTGTGAAGCAAAATCATTCTGCCAGAACCTAGAGCGTTTGCCCTGTGGATGCTGTTTCACGGTATGTGGTAATAAAGCAGACTGTGGCTCTGTCTTTACAGGGAAGAACTGGGTTTGATAAATTTTGCTATGCTCTGTATGAAACTGTGCACACCTTTTAAACTGCCTGGAAATTTGATCTATCACACTTCTTTTGTCGATAGTGGGGTTTGTGGGTTTTTGGTTTTGTTTTTTTTTTAAGTCCCAAACTGCGATTTAAATGTCTAAATTCAGATAGTATCAGAGCACTTCATAAATTTTATGGTGAATTTGAGACCAGTGGGTATCAAATCTCAGCAAAGCCAAGTCTCCTGGACCACTGTCCACAGGGCAACTACATGGAAGTTGTTTATCTTAACACAAAATTTATCTTAACACAAAATGCCATGACAAGAAGTTTACCAATGCATCATAGCCAATTCCCTTTGTACCATACAACCAAGTGACTGAATTCTATGCCAGGCACATTTTAGAACCTTGGGAACTAGCAGGTAAGACCACGTTATTACACTCCAGATATATTATGTATGTACAGGTTAACATGCACTCGAAGTCTCAGACTTTGCTTAGTTTGTATGGAGAGATGGCTCAGAGGTTAAGAGCACTGGCTGGTCTTCCAGAGGACCTGGGGTCAATTCCCTCACCCACATAGCATCTCACAGCTGTCTGTAACTCCAGTTCCAGGGGATCCAATGCCCTCACACAGACAAAATGCTAGTGCACTAAAAATGAAATTAAATAAATAAACTCTGGGCCTTGGAGTGTCAGAGTGGCTCCACCTCAGAAAGGATATGAATCATCTAACAAACTTCAAGGTGAGCAGATGCAGTAGACATGCAGCAATGTCTGTAATTGACACCAAGTCTCTTGTCTCACAGTATCACAGGCAGTACTGAGGCCAGGGGACTACAAATCACACTTGTTGAGACAGAAAGATAATGCCCCAGGCTCCTAGGAATACCTCAGGCCTCAGCATCTAATGTACCTATCATTCCCTAGCAAATAGAACAGTAGGAGACTTTTAGATCAGGTATCTTTCTATGTCAATGTAAACCAACCAGGCTGACAAATTTCCTGAGAATTTCTAATAACCTCAGAGTTATAAATTTGATTATGGAATTTCCTCAATGGCCACATTCACAGATGTAAACTGTGATGGCCATGTGGTCTGTTATTTAAATTTGAGAAATATGTAATACTTGTAGTCATTCATTTCCAAAAGGCAATTATTGCCCAAACAATTTATGATTCATACTTTAGCTGTGGGTTTTATAAAAATCTTTACTATAAAAATGAAAGTATTATTATAAATATTATTGCTTATTGCCAGTTATTGGGGTTGGTGTTGTCGTAAGTCATCCTGGTTGGAATTCTGTTGATATTCTAGTACTATATCCAGTAACAAATTATATGTACATTATAGAGCATATGTATATTATATGTATACATGTACATAGTATATGTTATATGTATATATAATTATGTGTACATTATAGAGTTTCCAGACTGATGTGAGCTCAGAGGCACCTGTACGAAGTTTTTCAAAAGAACAATAATAAGTTTTACTAGATGTGACAAACCCTATAAAAGTTAAATAATGTCACACTTTATAAGCATTTCATTTAATACAAATGAACACATGGAGGGCATTGAGGATGAGATTTAATTTTTCCCATATGTGGGTTTAATGCCACACAAAAGTTTCAGTCCCAGATTGCTAATTTTCCACCATGTGGTAGACATTTAGTTGTATTTTTTTTTAAACACTTACCAAATTACAGAGTCAAGTTTCAGAGACAGCAGCGTCTGAGTTAGGTTTAAAGAACAGGGTATCCTTCTGGCTTAGCGCTAGAGCTCATGGAGAGACAGTAAATCCTGGTCCTATTTTCAATGACAGCGCTCACTGGTTTTCCTAGGAATGAAAATGTGAGTTGGTAAAACTATATGCTAATTTAATTCTAAAAATAGATTTGATTGATATGTCTCCTCCCAAACACTGGCCAATTTTAGCCACCTGAAAACAAAGCCTGTCACCTGAGTCAGTCCCTTCACGGTTGTCTGTAGGCTTCCAAGGGAACGCTAAACAGGGAGTCTGAAAAGGTGAGCATCAAACGTTGTCCTAATTGTTTAATCTTGAAAAGTGACCTTAGCTTTGTCATTTAATCATTTCTATGCCTTATCTTCGTTGTGGCAAGGTATTTGCCTTTTTCATATCACAAAAAGATGCAGTTGTCGAGACAATAGGGCCAGAGGAAAAATACTTCTCAGTGCCATCTGCAGTTTATCTTCTATAATCAGACACAATGAACTTGGAACTCCTAGGCGAGGAAAAGCCAAAGGCTCTCCCTTTATCACTTTTATCTTATTTTTTAACAAGCTTTGAGTAACTAAATCAGCCTCATGAGGAAATCCTTAGAAAGAGACAGAATCTCGTTGGCAGGGCGCTTGGGTCAGCAGGTGAAGTCACAGATCGTTCATTACCAGCACCACTATCTAATGTGATAAATGCATGTGAAGCTGCTGTGGAAACTTTCAGGCACCATACAAATGGGAGTGATTATCATTAACCCCATGAGACTGACCAGGAACCTGAACTATTAGCCAGATCCCACATCTGGGTTCTATGGTCAGAAACAAAGATACCACATTGTACACCTATTTAATGATTCATTTCTATCTGCTCCAGAGTGATAAAATGAAACAAAGTGCTCTTTCAAAAATCATCAGCTCCGAAGAAAACAAATTTTATCTCCCAGACCAATTACAGTTCATCCCCCTGAGTTCACATGGTTTGGGACCAAGTCTTCTTCACACATAACTGAATATTCTGGACAAGTTAGTCAGGAAAACTCAAAATATATACTGAGGACTTTTCAAGGGGCCTCATGGCACAGTGTGGGCAACAGACATAACCATCCAGTTCTCAGGTTTGCAAAATTAGCAGGAGCAGCCAGCCCTGAGAGTAGGAGGCGGGGAGACCACGCAACAAGAAAGTCTGCCTGCCAGGATTCTGGAAGTCTCTGCTAGCCTTCTGTCAGAGTCTGGAATAGAATAAAAAAGCAGATAAAATTGAGCCTCCTCACTCTCTATGACTAACTGAACCTTTCTCATGAGTCCCAACCATACTCCTTCAGAGGAGTTGAGGCAACACACTTTCAACTTTGCATTTGACAGTCTTACGGACTTACAGATCAAATATGTATGAACTGACTCCGTCTTTGAGGTGACTTCAACTTTTCAGCTCCCTGTGATGGTAGCCTATGAGGAAAGATGTTAAGAAAAGAACTTCGGATCTGCAGAGGTCCCCTAGATCTTTACTATTTCTGTTGTAAAGCCGTCAGCATCCCAGGTTCACAAATGCCTTGTCATTTCTACTTACACAGGTCTGTAAAAGCTGTGACATGTGACATAACTTTTCTCAGTGCCTGGTGCAGCCATTGCCCTTTGTCCTACCATACTCACCCTCTAGGTTCTTCTATGGCCATCATACGTCTTATGGAAGACTCTACAGCATGTATAAAAGGGTCGCTGCCATTACCATGAGGGCCATTAAAAACCCAGTCTTAGCTATTAACAAAAACAATGACCACTGATTTCCCAGAGATGGCATTTAGGGACTCAGTGATAACTCAGACTGCCTTTTGGCAAACTGTACTACTTTTACACTGACATCATTCCCATGTTATCAAAGCATTGCCCTGTACTTTGGTTTCCCTACTGAAGTCAGAAAGGAAAGCAAAGCAGAGTTAATGAATGACTCCTACGGGAGTCAGCCCAGTGTAGTCTTACCTCTGCTCTGTATCTCTTTCCTCTGATTTTCCTGCCTTTCTCTCTCTTAACTTGCTGTGATCCACCAATCATGAGGCAAAGTCTCTGTACCTCTACAAGCATGGGTTTTTCTGATGTCCTATTTTTCTGTTCTCTCTGCCATTGGCTCACAATAAAACCCTGTCATCAAATCAGGTCACAGATTTGTTCATGAAATCTAACATAATTTTGAAAATGCATCAGTGTCTCTCCAAACACTAACATTTGGGGCTTACAGTAAACCTGAAAATCATATTGTGGATATTAACTTAGCCAGGCATGGTGGAGCATACTTACATTCTCAGGACAAAACAAATTGGACATGCAGATTAAGGATATACCATGAAACAAAAGTAGTATGAACAGTATGAGGAGGGGCCCAGCAAATAGCATGATCCAGGATGCTCAGTTTCAAGTGTCACACCACTAATTCCAAGAATCAACTAGTTCTTGCCTTTGCTTTGTGATTCATTCTTAGAGCTATTGAGCCTTCTGTTCGGTGATCCCTGATTGATTTACATTAAAAAGCAATTCTCATTCAAAAACAGACAAATGCCACCCTTCTCTGTAGTACTCAAGTTGAAACCTCTTCTATTTTGTAAGACCGTTTCGGCCAAGGAGTCCAGTTGCTCTTATAAGACCACACTGATTTTGAAAATCTTCCTGTATCTTCTGTTAGGTCTTTAGACACTTGATGATAATTAGTTTAATGAGACAATTCCTCTACCTGTTCCTACTCCAGCAATGAGCCCTAGTCCAATCAATAAAGTTATAATTTGGATGGCTCTCTTTGGTCAGGCATATGCACAAAAAAAATTAGAATTATTGGTAACTGTGTCCATTTAAGGACTGAGGAAGGCCAAAGTATAGGTTCCTATCCAATCTTCTGGTAAGCATAAGCCACATATGAAGAGAAGTCCCAGGTGGGGAACGGTACCATGTTGTCTTTGCTTGGAGCTGCATAGGCCATAGGCCTTAATGGGTTCAGTTACATTGATTACCAGTTGGACCTCCTATTGTCCTGGACTCCCTCGTTTTTGTAATTCATGCTGGAATCTTCTGAGATAATTCAGGTTTCTATATACTAGGCCTTACTATAGTGTGGTTTGGTAATATATCCACTGTAGTCATGTTCTATAATGGTACTGGTGTAGCTAAGTACCAAGGACATCTTAGGGATATGCAGAATTAGCAATGTCTTGCTAGTTAAGGATCAGTATCATTAAGAAGATGGTGAGTTACATTTAGAACCAGGTACCAATGTGTGTCTAGCTAATAAGCTTGGACATGTGCTGTGGGATGGTCTGTATGTCAAATCTGTTGGTCTGATTGGTCAATAAATAAAACACTGATTGGCCAGTGGCCAGGCAGGAGGAAGTATAGGCGGGACAAGGAGGAGAAGAATTCTGGGAAGTGGAAAGCTGAGTCAGAGAAACTGCCAGCTGCCACCATGACAAGCCGCATGTGAAGACACCGGTAAGCCACAAGCCACGTGGCAGGGTATAGATTTGTAGAAATTGATTAATTTAAGCTATAAGAACAGTTAGCAAGAAGCCTGCCACGGCCATACGGTTTGTAAGCAATATAAGTCTCTGTGTTTACTTGGTTGGGTCTGAGCAGCTGTGGGACTGGCGGGTGACAGAGATTTGTCCTAACTGTGGGCAAGGCAGGAAAACTCTAGCTACAGAAGTGTTTAGGCCTAGGGGTGTGGCAGTAGTCTGGATTGTCTTTATACCAACAGATTGGGCAAATCTGGTCCAGATAACCTCTTATTTAACCTTTATTTCTTTCATCCAGTATGCCTGTCTATCTTTATAATAAGAGAAAGCCTTGCCAACTAGCACTTGGCTTGGTGTGTAGGGTGGTGAGGTTATTACAGATAAAGAGGAAGTTCCTGTTGTCTAAACCCCAGGATTGGGCTAGGGTCCTTGGTTAGCATTCTTTAATGCATAAGTTACAAGTCTAGCACTTATTTGGGCACACAAGTGGAAAGCTTGGGTATGAAATAATATTAACTTGGCAATTTTTCCATTGCAGTCTTTCTCAAATGTGTCGTCTTAGGACACTGGGTCACCAGAGGAGCCAATGTCCCATTAGAAACTGGTTTACCGAATTCTATCCACTTCCATTCTCTTCAATTTCACCTTCATTTGTGGCCCATTCATCCTCCTCTGTGGTGTGCTGGGAGTAAAAGGGTAATTCTAGTGCCAGAAAATCTTAGAAACCAGAGCTCAGTGTGGAACCTGTCCCATTGGTAGCTTGTCTTACTGCCTGAGCAGCCAACCAGTTTCCCTTACAAACCAAGACAATTCCCTTCTTGTGTCCTTTTCAATACACACTGCTACCTGGCATGGCTTCCAGACTGTCTCTAGCAATTAAGAGATTTCCTTTTTCACTTTTTATTTCCTTTCTCCCTGCTGTGAGCAGCCCCCCCTTTTTCTTATAAACGGCCCCAGAGGCATACGAGGTGGCAGAGGTATGCTTTGAGTCTGTGTATTATTGACTGATCTTCCCCCGGCATGTGTTAGGATTTGACTGAGCATTCAGAGTTCGGTCTATTGTGCTGGCCAAGCTTGTGGCCGGGCCTTTGCTACCACCTTGTCTCAAGGGGTTATTGCAGATCTGGACTTGTGTTTTGCTTCTTGAACAACGCTGCTTCCATCCATGAACAGTTCCAACTCAGCATTTTGAAGAGGCATGTCTGCCAGGTCTAGTTTGCTTGAATAGACCTCATCGATAGCCTCCTCATCGTCATCGTGGCCAACAGGTCTTAGTACAGCAGGCAGGAATGTGGCTGGATTCAGCATACACACACACAGTCTCAAGGCAGCGCTCTGGGTTTTTCACGGAGTAGTAGAGAGTGTGTCATCCTAATAGCAGTCAGCCATTTATGTCCTTGGCTGTTCAAAAGTGTGACGGCAGCAGGAGGGACAATTTTTCTTTCAAGTGTAATCTTGTCTGCTTCCTGATCAAAGTCACTGTGGCGGCCAGGGCTCAGAGGCATGGTAGCCATCCAGCTGCTGCTGGATCTAGCACTTCAGACCACCACACTACAGCTCGCTGCTTTTCATGAACAAAGTTTAAAGCCTTGGCTGACCCCAAGCAGGCCTGGCACCAGGGCACTGGTTAATAGTGGCTTTATTCTCTGAAGGTTTTTGCTTGTTCAGGCCCCTAGTCCGGAGGAGCCTTTGCTGGCTCTGCCGTGGCTACATACAGAAGCTTAGTTGTTCTTGAAATGTTGTGCAAATCCTGCAGCCCCAAGAAATTCTTGGACCCTTTCTTGGTGTTTGGCCAGAGTGTTGCATAGATGGCTAGTCTCCTCTCATGTCCAAGTGCCAAGTGTCCTTTGGAAATGACAAAACCATGGTACTTGACTTGTTGCCTACTAGTCTGAGCCTTCTTCCAGGACACTTTGTAGCATGTGATAGATAGTAAAGCCAGCAAGGCTTTTGTCCAATTCTAATAATCCTCCCAGGTAGGATAGGTGGGTATAATTTAAAGTCTCTCTGGGAAAAGTCAGAAAGTCATTAGCCAACACCTCACTGATCAAATCGTGTAAAATTTTTGAAATCTTTTTGTAAAAGCGTGGTCCAGATTAACTGTGTCTTCCTTCCCAGGTGTGGGTCCTCCCACAAGTATTGGAAGGCAAGTAATGATTGACTTGTCGAAGACAGAGGTAGAGGAAAGCATCCTTGAGCTCAGGGCAGGGAAGCCAACTCACTTGTGCAGGCAGAAGACTCAAGAGAATATAAGGATGCAGGAACACAAGACAATTGGTAACTATAGCATTGTTGACAGCACAGAGGTCCTGGACTGTTTGATACATCTTGACTGGGAGGAAAGGACTATTCCAAGAGGATTGACATTCTAACAGAATTCCTATATCCAGCAGTCAATGAATGCTGTCCCAAATTCTCAAGTGTACTTCTCAGGGCACTGAATGTTATCTCTGTCGTACAGGAACAGCACTGATTTCAGGTCCACCATAATAGGTACATGATTTCTGGCCCCTTTTCAGCCCAGATAGTGGGAAACTATTGTAGTAAATGTGTTGGGTCAATTTTCTTTTTTCCTGGAGAATATAGGAGCCATTCCTCATCTCTGGATAATGACAGTCACAGTCGTAACCGAAGTGTACCTTATTGCCAAAGGTGAGGCTTCCTGTTCCTCTGGGAGTAATGGTAATTTGGGCACATCAGCAGATCTCTGCCCAAAGGGAGCATCAAATATTCTGGTAGGAAAGGGAACTCACAAGTCATTCAATGGCCTCCTAGCAGGCATGAGTGGGACGCCAACAGGGTCAGACAGTCTTGTCTCCTGTGGTTCCTACTATTGTGGCAGTTCAGGTAGACAGGGAAGTTAATGTCATGGTTACTGCAGACTATTCAATACCAATGTCTATTTTTTAAAAATGCCATGTGTTGGCCTCCAACTTCCATTGTGACCATAGGCTCTTGCCAGTCCAAATTCACGTAGCCTGGTCCTCCCTACTCTGAATCCATCCCAGCCCATCTGATAAGATCCTTGCAGACAAGTTTTGATTGGAATCCCACTTTGCTGAGCTTAGGAAAATACATTAGCTCTTCTGTTGTTTTTCTTCAACTGGACATTCACTCTTCCAGTGGCCAGTTTTCTTATAATGTATGCATTGCTCACAAAGTAGGTGTGGTCTCTTTTTAACCTCTCCCTCTCTCTCTTGAAAGACCAGGATGTTCGATGGCATCTGAGGTCCCTAGTGCAGCAGCTATTAATGACAACTGCAGTTGGGTTTTTTGTTTTGTTTTGTTGTTGTTGTTTTTTAATTCTTTGACTCTTTTTAGAGGCCCACCACCCAGCTCCCAAATCAATACACATGGAGACTTATTATTTCTTATAAATGCCTGGCCTTAGCTTGGCTTACTTCTAACGAGCTTTCCTTAACTTAAATTACCCCATCTACCTTTTACCTCTGGACTTTTACCTTTTCTATTTCTATATATCTTTTCTTTCCTTCTTATTCTATGTCTGGCTATGTGGTTGGGTGGCTGGCCCCTTCTTTTCTCACTCCTCAATCTTTTCTTCCCAGATTTCTCCTCCCATTTATTCTATCTGCCTGCCAGCCCTACCTATCCTTTCTCCTGCCTAGCCACTGGCCATCAGCTCTTATTTAGACCAATCAGGTGTTTTAGATAGGCACAGTGACATAGCTTCACAGAATAAAACAAATGAAACCTAAAAGAATGCAACACATCTTTGCATCATTAAACAAATGTTCCATAGCATAAACAAATGTATCACATCTTCACTCTGCACTGCCCCTGCCCATCAGAGAAAGCCTAGACCCATGAAGGCAACACCCAAGCTATCAGAAATCAAAAAATAAATGTTCAACATCACTAATCATTACAGAACCCAAGACCACAAGGAAATATTACCTCATTCGGGGGGGTGGGGGGGGATGGCCATGATGGCTGGGCATGTAGCTTAGTTGATAGAATATTTGCCTAGCATATACAAGGCTCTTTTTCAATCCCCAGAAACATATAAACTGGGCATGGGTGTGTTTGCTTACAATTCCATCACTTGGGCAGTTGAAACAGGATAATCAAAAATTCAAGGTTATCCTTAGCTACATAGTATGCTGGGGACCAGCCCATGATACATGAGACTCAGTTATTAAAAACTAAAAGCAAACAAACAAAAAGACTAGAGCTAACAAATGAGAATAAGGCTGTGAAGAAAAGTGAATCTTGAAACACTGTTGGCAGAAATGTAAATTAATATAACATAGAAAATGATGTGGTGGTTCTTCAAAGCACTCAGAAAAAGGAATTATCATATGATCTAGGAGTCCTACCATTGTATACATATCAAAAGAAAAGGAAATCAGTCTGAAAGGAAAATCAGTTGAAGAAATGTCCTACGCGCACTGTTCCTTATAACATCCCCCATAATCGTCAAAGATGAAAGACACAAGTTTCTATCAGCTGATGATGAATGGGAAAAGGAAAAGCAGCAACTATGCACCATGGAATGGTATTTGGCCATTGAAAGAGAAGGAACCCTGGCATATGTGACAACTTGGGTGGAATTACAGGTCACTGAGATAAGTTTGGAAAGCCGGATTGAACAAGGATCATGTGATCTCACTCATTCTATAGAACATTGAAGAGTTGACATCTAGAAGTTGAATGTAAATTGGTTACTGGAGGCTGAGGAGACAGAATAAAAGGAAGGGAGGCATGGAAAAGCTGATCAACAGTTACTAAGTTATCATAAAATTAAGACATTCTGATACAAATTACACATCAGAGGAGTATAGATGGCTGAAAATGACTATCTTCTGTGCATTTCAGAAAGTCACAAGAAATAATTGTCAAGTGTTTTACCATAAAGGAACAATGAGTGTTTGAGAAGACAGATACATTTGCCTTGATTAACTATGCAATGTGTGTGTTCTTGAAATAGCAAATGGTGCTCCATAAACACACACAATTTTTATGTCTTATACATCAGTTGGCAAATAAATTTAACTTTAAAAAGAGGAAGATAGCAAGGATAAGAAAATGTTAAGAGTAGGTTGATCTGAGCAGAGTATACAGGTGTCCTGAGTGTTGTTCTTATTCACAGCACTTCTAAAGATGAAAATATTGATAGATTTAATTCTTTTGACTTTCTCTTTTTCCCTTGATTATGTAGTACAATTTGATGGATTTATTAAGACCTATGCTTTCTGGGAAAAGATTAGACTGCCCAAGAATAAGTAAGATAAGTGTCATGATGCTTTCAAATAATTTGTAACAAGAAAAACATGAGGTGAAAGGGTAAGGAGGCATTTGAAGAACAGACCACAGATTTCGACTTGAAAGAGTAAGCCTTGATTTGATCAGAGAGGAAAACCTAATTAAAACTATGAATATTTAAATGTTGTCTGTTTAAAAAGGTGAAGAAAATTTTGGTTCTGTTTTGTTGTTGTTGTTGTTTTGTGTTCATGGGTGTTTTGTCTGCATGTATGTTTGTGCATGGTGTACATGCAGTGCCCATGGAGGCCAGAAGAAGGTGACAGATTCCACTGGAACTGGAGTTACAGATGGTTGTGAGCTGCCATGTGGGTGTTGGGACCTGAACCCAGGTTCTCTACAGCAGCCACTAGTGCCATTAACTCAGGGTTCTCAACCTGTGGGTCTCAACCCCTTTGGGGGCCTACCATTGAAATACACAGATATTCACATTACAATTTATAGCAGTAGCAAAATTACAGTTATAAAGTAGAAATGAAAATAATTTTATGACTGGGGGGGGTCACCACAACATGAATTACTGTATTAAAGGGTCATAACATTTGGAAGGTTGAGAACCACTGCCTTAATTACTAAGCCATCTTTTCAGTTGAATTTAAAAAAAAAAAAAAAAAAAAAAAAAGGAAAGGAAAGAAAGAAAAGAAACAGCAACAAAAAACTAGTCTCACTCCCTGGACCAAACTAGCTTGGAACTCACATCATAGCCAAGGCTGTCCTCAAACCCTTGGCCTCTGATAGATTACAAACAGGACTACCGTGTCCAACTAATCTCAAAAATTATGCACATAGAATGTAATAATAGAAAAAGTTCTCTTTGTACTAAAGTCTGTAATTTAAATTCACTAGCATTGCTGGAAAACTAATTATCAAAAATAGGACAAAACCACTTTCTTCATAGGAGGATGATGGTTGCCAGTGGAAACGAGACAAGACATTTCATTTCTAGTCAAGAGTACCATGGTTTTCTCTGAATAGAAAGTAAAATAACTCCCCCATTCTCAGTACTATGAAATTTTAGAGCCCTGTTTCAGGATCTTAAAATACCTCTCACATTCTTGTGTTGGGGAGATTGCCCTCTCCTCCTTTACCCGGTTACCTATGGATGTGAATTTTCAAGAGAAGAGCTAGACATTTTTTTATTTTTTTTAATATTTTTTTAATTTAATATTTTAATAAAGATGTCTTACTACATTAAATCTCATGTTTAAACAAGGATATACAATTAAATTCAGTGAAACCGTTATGATACAATCTCAGAAAAAGTGAGGGAAGGGAGTTCTTACAACCTGAAACTGTGACAGGACAAGTGTACTCCACATTTTTGGGGGGCTATTGTATGGTCATTGTCCAAAACACCAGACAAATGCATTGTCTATTAGAAAACAAAGATAAAGCACGATGTTTTAAAAGCTAAACAATAAAACCAACACAAAGTACAAATGTGTGGGTAGCTCTTAGTCAAAGCTATGTTCCTTAGTAATGTGGGTTAGATCTTGAAAGCACTATAGTAATCAAGGTTGTCTTAAAAGTCTATAATGGCTTTTACATAAAAATGTTCCACAGCCAACATCATCCTCTGAGGATTTGAGGAGATACCTCTCTCCAATTGGCAACTTTCAAACCTTCTGTTTTATCTACCACAGCCTTGCTGGCATCCTGTTTACCCAGATCATCAATACATCATGCTCTCCATCACTCACTTAAAATGCTGGTCTATTGTAGTAAAGAACATGGAAGCAAAACTTTCCACATGCAATGAGATCATTTTAATATAATTCACTCAGACACCTAGGGCCATCCACAGTCTACAAGGGATGAAAGAAGGTGCCCTTGGATAGAAGCAATCCTAAAACATCTTCCATGGTTGTCATTATAGAGTTGGGTAGATCTCCAATTCTGTGTGGCAGCAACTGAGATTGAAGGGTATTCTACTCCTATTGAATAATGTTATCTCCTTTTGAGCAGAATATCCAACGTGGTTCGCTTACGTGCTTGGCTTTGGTGCTATCTGTCACCTGAGGCAGCTCCAATCGTGTTTCAGTTCTTTTCCAATAACTTGGGCATCTCACGATATGGCAACTATTTTCCAAGAATGAGTCTTAAGAGCAAGCATTCTAAGAGAAAGGAAGTGGAGGCCTCTTAACACCTGGCCTAGAAATCCTAAACTATCTTTCTGTATATATTTTATTGGTCAAAGATGTCACAAGACCAGCTTGAGTTGTCTTTTTTTTTTTTTTTTTTTTTTTTTTTTTTTTTTTTTTTTTTTTTTTAGCAAGAAGAGCAGCAACTATACACAGAGAGTGGGATGAATGTTAGGGTCGCTTTCAGAAGGCTAGCTTAATTGATGATTCCAGATCATCCTGAAGATAACAATTTCTTGGAGCATTTTGTCCCTTTTTATGAGTTCATAGTCAAGTAAAATCCAAACCCTCTAAAACACTTGATCGTTGAGCTCATGGTCATGGCAAACCTGGAATTCTGCACCCATAAGCTCAGAAGGAGATGTTATAGTTTGAATTGGAAATGCTTCCACATGCTTGTGTTTTGAGTGCTTATTTCCCAATTGATGCTGGGAGGTTGTGGACCCTTTAGGAGGTTAAGAAGAGGAATGTCTTTGATGGTTATATGAGCATGGCATGCTCTCTCTGTCTCTGTCTCTGTCTCTGTGTGTGTGTGTCTGTCTGTCTGTCTGTCTCTGTCTCTCTCTCTCTGTCTCTATCTCTATCTCTCTTTCTCTCCCTCTCCTCCCTCTTTCCCTCCCTCCTCCCTCTTTCTTTTGCTACACAACGATACAGACAGCCTCAACCACACACTCCCACAGCCATTGACAGAATGACTCCTTCATAACTTCCCTGCCATGATGTACTGAAATTCTGAGCCAAAATAACCTTTTCCTCTCTTAAATTCTTTCTGTTGGGTACTTTATCACAACCATGAGAAAAGTAACTAACATTGTCCACATGTGCACATGCATTTCATAACACAAATTCACATTTATGTGGTAGATCACATTCATAATAGAAGTCTTGCCTTCAGTGAAAGAGATACATCAAAGACAGACAACATTAGTAAATGATAACATTTTATCACAGACTTAACTGTCTTCTTACTGGTAAAAATAAAGCACTTCCTAGTAATATCTCATCAATGTGTTTAATCACTTACTACATACAAAAGATAACAGGAATAGAGGAAAAGGTTTCTAATCTATGTTAAATCTGTTGAAATTGCAAGTAAATCTGTGTCCTTTAGATTTATAAGACATTTCCTCTAAATACGTGATACTATTGATACTACCCTTGGATCATTGCTACCCAATAAAAAGTTCTAACTTCTAACTTCTATTCTTTATTAGTGAGGTACAAAACTTTTGCCAAACAGATTCATTTTGAAGGTGGTAGCCATTCTCAGGAGACTTTTGTGAAGGTTCTGCTGAGTAGGAAGGTCAAAACTGAATAATTTTATCATGGAATCTGAAGGCTGAGCCTGCTCTAACTCCAGTGATGTTCCATGGAAAAGCAGCCTTTGTATGAAGCAACCTTGTCTTTCATGGAGGGGATGGTCTTGGACATGGTCATGCCAGACACCAAGAGATCTAAGAAGCTCATAAAAGTTCGGGGTCACCTACTACTCCCAGCAATATATCTGTGACAGTCAGACATAACAAGCTGGAAATGATTATTTCAGATTCTGAAGTTAAGAGAGTGATAGGTCAAAAAGGAAGTAGGAGGAGGAAGACGAGAAAGAAGAAGAGGAGGAGGAGGAAGAAAAAAAAGAAGGAGGAGGAGGAGGAAAAAATGATAGAGGCCAGGTGTAAAAGAGCTATAGGCAAAATAAAAAGATATCATTGAAGTTCCCTTATGTTTGTAAAAGTGTAATTAATGATCAGTTTACAACATAACTGGCCTTCTCATATGTTGTCATGTATTCTGTCCCATGTGACCCACAGAACTTTTAACATTAATTTCATATATTCCCCTTATAGCTTTGAAAAGAAAAGGAGAAACCAAATATCTTCGATTCCAACCTCTGAACCTATTTGCTATTGAGGTACTGTCCTAGGGTTTCTATTGCTGTGATAAAACACAGTGACCAAGAACAACTTGAGGAGGAAAGCGTATGCTCCCACTTACAGCTCTCACATCATTCTCCACCACTTTGGAAAGCCAACGCAGAAACTGAGGGCAGGAACCTGGAGTCAGGAGCTGATGCAGAGGCCATGGAGGGTGCTGCTGACTGGCTTGCTCCCCATAGCTTGCTCAGCCTGCTGTCTTACAGCACTCAGGACCACCACACCACTGGTGGCCCCACCCACAGTAAGCCGGGCCCTCTCACATCAATCATCAACCAAGAAACTGCGCTACAGATTTGTATAGAAGCCAGTCTGGTGGGGACATTTTCTTAATTGAAGTTGTCTTCCCAAATGACCTTGTCCTTTGTTAAGGTGACATAAAAACTAGCCAGCACAGGCACCTTCTAAATGAAACTTCAGCAGTTTCGGCAACAAGTAGATTTGCATGCCTACTGAGTTTGCCTTTTCTGCTCTGTTTTATCATTAAAACAGCATTAAAAATGTAACGCAAAAAGATATGTTAGAAAAAATGAAATGATACATGGTAGTTGTGTGGACATTACAGTTTAGATATCTTCCCATGCTGAAATTATTTCTTTTATTTTTGAGACTATAACTACATCACTTCTCCATTCCCTTTTCCTCCCTCCAAACCCTCCCATATATCCCTCCCTGCTCTTTTTCAAATTCATGGCCTCTTTTTTTTTAAGAGCTTGACAATGTATTTAATCTCTTATATCCAAACTATTATTATTATTTTCTCATGTAATTAATATATTAGTTTTTTTCACTCATTTCAACCACTTAAATCTTTACTTTTTCCACATGTAGCACAGAGGACTCAGCAGCTTCTTGTCACAGGTCCCCGGCACGTCCTTCAGGTGTGCAGTGCAACCAGTGTGCTGTCACCTCAACTATGTCACCTGGAGTCACACTAGCCATGGGAGTGACTGGTGAAGACACGCAAGCATGGGGCTTTACTGTTAATCGGCTCCCATATCAAGTTCACCCAGTGGGAAGGAATTTGTTTTATAGAAATCTTGATGAAATAATGAGAGCCAGCAGTAAGTGATCTAGAAACTTTGTTTAGCCTTTTCAGGATACATGGCCTCTTTTTTTATTAATTGCTATTACACACACACACACACACACACACACACACACACACATATATATATATATATATATATATATATATATATATATATATTCCTAAAGATAAACTTCTCATTCTATATAGTGTCACTCATATGTATATGTTTTTAGGGCTGATAATTTAATATTAGATAACCAATTGGTGTGTTCTTCCCTGGAGAATACTATTAAGGAAAAAACTCTGTGTGTGTGTGTGTGTGTGTGTGTGTGTGTGTGTGTGTGTGTGTGTTCATATGCACAGGTGCACATGTGTCACAGAGCATGAGCGGAGGCCAGGGGACAATCTTCAGGTATTGGTACTCACCTTTCCACCTTCTATCAGACAGTGTCTTCTCCATGCCATCTAAGCGTTGTGGGATACTTGCATATTATGTGAAGATACATTCCTGTGATTGGTTTAATAAAGAGCTTAACGGCCAGTGGATAGGCACAAAGAGGTTAGGTGGGATTTCTAGGGACAGAGAGGACTCTGGAAAGGAGAGAGGCAGAGAGATGCCAGTAAGAGTATAAAGAAATCAGACATATGGTACAGATCAGAGGTAACCAAGCCATGAGGCAAAACATAGATTTAAAAATATGAGTTAATTAAATTATAAGAGCTAGTTGGGAACAAGCCTAAGCTAAGGCCAAGTTTTCATAATTAACAATAAGTTCTCCATGTCATTATGTGTGAGCTGGCATCCCAAGGAAAAATCCTAAAAAATCTACCCCTAAGCCAGGATAGCTGGCCTGAACTCCAGGAGGGTCTCCTGGCTTCTTCCCTTTTCCTATAGGCAGGCACTGGGATTACAGATACCTGCATGACTGCACAGACGTTTTTCCATGGGGTCTGTGGATCCAAACTCAGGCCATAAGAACTTTCACCTATTAAACTATCTCCCCAGCCCCCAAAATAATATCTTTGAAAAACAAATATGATTGTATACACGCTACCTCTGCAGGTTAAAGTGCCACCTACCAAACCTGACAGCGAGACCCTGGGACCCACATGATGAAAGGAGAGAACTGAATGACTCTTTCAAGTTGCTCTCTGACCTCCACACCTAGATACACACACACACACACACACACACACACACACACACACACACACACACACACCACAAATAAATGTGACTAAACAAATACAAATGTCAAAAAGTATAGTATCATTACCAGAACATCCCTTCATGAGATAAAATGCATTTGTAGACTTACTATATGGGAGCTGTTTAAATAAAATAGATAGATAGGGTGGTAAGAGGACTGAGACCTCAGATCTTTCACAACAGGCACTGAGCAAGAACTCACCAACCACTTCCCAGAGACCACAAACAATTACATTTGGTGATAAGATTAAGGGAGGTAACTTAATCATCCATTTTATTACTAATGCTGGCACCACAATCTGGATAATATATTTTTAGAGGGGGATAATGCACTTTTAATTTCTAAATTAATCTTTGCAAACAACTCCAGCCCCCTGTGGTCTGCAACTTGGATTTATACTAATGATCTAGAGGACAGCTGCCACCCAGGCAAATGAGGGCAAAATGGGGAGAAGGAATGGGGCCTAAGACTATCAGTGGAACACACATCAGGACACCAAATGTGATGGATTTTGCTTGAGTCAAGGCAATCTAAACACACCATCAAGATCCAAAACTGCCTTAAAATATGGCCTTCCTGAAATGATCCAGTTTTCCAGTAAGGTGGAAACAAATTCATCAAGTCTGTCTCGCAGGAGGATGTGACATGGCCAGTTCTTCTCCTATTAACCGATGTCACCTCATGGATTTAACTTCTGCACATTCAAGTCCAGATTTCTGTACCCTCGATATAGACATATCACATTTTATTTGTCACCCTTTTTTCTCGAAAAAAAAAAAACAGGGAACAGGCTGCGCAAGAAGTAGTAAAATTCTGAGAATAAACTGGAAGCAATGTTTTGGGTAAAGAACTGGCAACATTCACAGCAAATTACTGTGGTATAAATTCAGTCCTGTACCAGAACCTTCTCATAGATCATGGGGTAGATGGCGGGTGAAGTTGATGGGATATTGATTCCAGCAAGAAAATAAAGGGCTATAAAACAAAAGATGATTAACATGAGCTCGTTGTGTGAAGCAAACCTTAATAGACCAGGAGTTGTTAAATAAAACAGCAAGGAATGGGACTGTGCTCTCAGCTCACTTACAGCTGGAACCTTCTCACCATATATTAAAATTCTCCTGTGCATTTTTACTTCCCTGCATATTATCAATCCATATTCACCCACTGAAAAACATCTGAAATTAACATGTGGGGAAAGTAACCATATCTGGGACATATCATCAGGCAGAAAAAAAAGCAACTGGCAATCGGGACCTCACAAACCTATAAATACTGTCAGAAACTAAAACATTTTTATTTCTTCCATTTCACGGAGTCCCACTAATGTTTCACTGCATACTACGTACATCTTGTTCTTAATAGATGCTGCCGCAATGCGGTTTTGTGGGCTGATTTGTTGCTTAAAGTACACAGTGCTCAGCAAACAGATATATTGCTAAAATATGCAAGTAAATTCCTAGAACCAAGTAGTTTTCTTTTGTCAAAAACCATTCTACCACAGTATCACATGCCTTCTCCCATGCTCCATCCATATATATATATATATATATATATATATATATATATATACATATATATATATATATACCACCCGGCTACTACCATTACTGCCACCACAATGAATTCTGCTAAACATTATTAACAAAGAAGCATCCTTTGCCTAGAAAACCAGACATTCCTGGAGCACTAATGGTTTTATTCCACTTTTTTTGTTTTGTTTTGTTTTGTTTTGTTTTGTTTTGTTTTTTGAGACAGGGTTTCTCTGTATAGCTTTGTGCCTTTCCTGGGACTCACTTGGTAGCCCATGCTGGCCTCAAACTCATAGAGATCTGCCTGGCTCTGCCTCCCAAGTACTGGGATTAAAGGCGTGGGTCACCACCACCCGGCTTATTCTACTTTTTAAAAGGCAGCTTACCTGATTTTTGGATCAGTGCTCTTAAAAGAAGTAGTTGTGTCCAGTCAACCACACAGGATCAGTGAATAAAGATGAACTTGGGCTGGGTGGTGGTGGTGCATGCCTTTAGTCCCAGCACTCGGGAGGCAGAGCCAGGCAGATCTCTGTGAGTTCCAGGCCAGACTGGTCTACAGAGCAAGATCCAGGACAGGCTCCAAAACGACACAGAGAAACTCTGTCTCAAAAAAAAAAAAAAAAAAAGAAAAGAAAAGAAAACAAGAAACAAACTTGACTCTCCATGGGATAGCATCTAAATGCAAAACTCATGACCTGAATTAAACAAGTTCACATTCATGGTGATGGAAAACATGTTTTCCACAAGACCTCAAAGGTCCCATGGTTCATTTGGATGAAAAGTTAAGACATAAAAATATTAAAAAGAGGTCTGCAATTAGTGTCTTGCCCTAGTAGAGCTTTGTTGAAGTATTTATAGATGTGAGGTAGTCTCTGTGATGTTTCAAATTATTGATGTATTTATCACATAATATCCCAATGGCTAACAACAACATACAATGGTAACAAGATTTTATGAAAAGACTAGTCATAAAACCCAAGAAAATCCAAGAATTTTGTATAATTTCCCCTTTTATGAGGGCTTTTTTTCCACCTTCTTGGAGAATGGCATGAAACAATAAATCCAAGATTCAGTCTATAGACAGACCTAAGGGGTTTTTGTTGTTGTTATTTTAACTTAAGTTTGCCAGACTTAGTAAATTAAAAAAAAAATAGAATGCCTAGTTAAATTTGGATCTCAAAAACAATAAATAATATTTTAGTATACACTTGTGCATACACTAATTGGTACGTACTTATATATGTGAAAATTACTCATTGTTTGCCTGAAATTCAAATTTAATTGATGTCCTGGATTTTATTTCGCAGTCTTACTTTAATTATATTCCCTGATGATTTACATTTTATTCTAGAATTTACTCCATTATTGAAGGAACTAAAACAGCTATCAGGGACAGGATTGCTGGAAGAAGTGAGACAGTATAACTTCTTAGGTACAGTATTAGCAGTTCTAAATGGATCAGAGCAGAGAAGAGGGGAGGAACATCAGAACCATTGAGGGATATTTTCCCTTGATTGAAAACTCTGCAGCGTGCTGATATTATGTAGTGCTTTGCCATCTTTATTTCTATATTGGAAGTCAGTTGTTATGAGCCCAAGCTTGCGAGCTGGACTGACCTAAGTCTGAACCATGGCTCTGCCACTTACTCTCTATACAGTCTTAGACCAGGTACCTAACCTCCCCTCAGCCTCCTCTTTTTCATGTTCCAGATGAAATTGATAAGGGTAGGATAAGGCAACACAGGATAAGCACTAACTAAGCCCCCTTACTAATTAAATGTCATGCTAATTGTTTTCACCACAACCGATCACCAAAACTAAGGTTGTCACAGAAGACCTTCCCTGGCTAACTATGAGTCAAGCCCGTTGGGATACTAGTGCAAAGTCCTGTAGTTGGCAGAATATCCCACTCTGTGCTGTATTTCTTCTGAATAACAACAGAAGTTGGGACTCAGGGAAATGAAGTTTCCTTCAGAGCATCTTTCTCTTTTACCCTTCCTTACACTGACTCTTTATAGACTCTCTCTCTCTGAATTTCTTCCCTCCTCCTATTCACACACAGAAGCAAAGAGCCTATCCTGTTCAGAAGTTTAGTGCTCTTTCTACAGTTCTATCCTAGAATTTGCTGTATGCTCAGACACAAGTGTCACATGCCTAAAATGGTACCATCAAGTCTGGTTTTGTGCTTGGAAGTCAACATATGCCGCACCTCCCTGTTTCTTTTTATCCACATAAACCAAACAAGGGAGTTCACTAACACCCCTTCCATACTTACAGGGAAAGAGCTGTGTTTGGAGGGAAGGTCCCCACATTGCTCTGGGACACTCATTTGGTCTGTGTGGGCAAGCCTCTCTAATCATATACCCTACAGGCTTACATTGCATTTTCTGGTTTTATTGCCTTATTGGAGGAAATAGGACAGCTGCTTCTGCGAAAGAGGTGCTGGGAAAGCACCATTTGTAAAATGTGTTTCATTTCAAAGCCTGTAGCTTACAGGCAACATGAATTCAGGAGTAACTTACAAGGCAATTTCAAACACAGACTGAATCTGGAATCTCTCGGAAGGGTTTCTCCCTGGCTAGCATGCTGGAGGAAGTGAAGGATCACTTGTAACATTCTTTGTGACCTACAGGGACAGCAGATGCCAGCACACTTAGAGCTCGTTCGGGCTGCAGAAGCTTTGCCTCCCAGTGCCCTAACGCCACTTGGACGTTTTGCACCTGGTCACTTGTAAATGTTTTACTGACACCTAGAACTATGCTACTGGCTAACAGGCAGATAGATGAGGGCAGAACCTGTTGAGTCTTCTTAGAGGAAATGTTTTCAGAGAAATCATGAGTCTCCTTTTTTATTCCTGAAGCACTCCCCTGCCAACCTCCTTAGTAGATGACAGACCTACATGGAACAGATGTCTTTTATTTGCACTGTATTCCTAGGATGTCCTTTCACACTCATGCTGACCTCTGATGTCTAATTGGGCAGAGTGGATAAGGAGCTAGACAGTAGACAAGTCCAGTGTAGCTCTGCATGGTGCCTGCCCTCTTTCTTCTTACATATTCCCAATGAAAATGCTGCTGCCTGGGACCTCCCACTAGCCCTTATTGAGCAGGAAACAAGAAGAACAAGAATGGTGGCAGTTGTTACCTTTCGCATCCTCTGGTCTTTCATCTACAAGAGGAAGCTATCTCTCCTTCAACTGCTCAAGAGAGGATGTGGGTAATAATGTATGACCTTTACTATCAGTTGTTTGGGTTTCCTTCAGAACCCAAGGTCAAGCATGCAAAGATCAGCATGCTAGGAAGTGGGTCAACAGATCCTGAGTTCCTCCTGGTTGCTGGGCACTGTCGTAAGCAGCATGTGTGGGGCTGTCAACAGATATTTGGAGTACCTCTGCACACAGAACACGTCACAATACATTAACCCATCGAACCACCATTTTGTGTAATTAAGAATAAAATTACTTAATCTGTAAGAACATTTTCTTGCATATTTAGTGTGTAATGCCTTTTAACTTAGTGCCTAAACACTGAGAACATTTCTAAACAGCGATGAGTGGTGACATCTCTTAAACATGATAAAAAAAACTCCCCTTACATCAGCTATACATAAGCAGAGGTGAGTAGAAAAGGGCCCATGTCAACCATACCAGTGAGCAACAGCCCTGTTCATAAATACAGGTCTGATACAAAAAAATGTAAAATCTCCAGAGAGAAGCTATACACCTAGACTGCTTATAACAGGCTTCGCGGAGCAGGAAAGGTGGCTCGGCAGATAAAAGCTGCTCTTCTAGGGAGCCCCATGTGGCAACATCAGTAGCTGCTGTCCCAGGGGATCAGATGCCTACTTCCAGCCTCTGCAGGTGTCAGGCAGGCACATGGTGTACAAACACAGAAGCAGACGAGCTTGGCTATGCCACGCTGTGCTTTGCGAGGACAGCATAACAATAGAAACAGTGGGGATAACAAAGAAGTTTCCTAGAACTGACAATAATAACGGGGCCACCAGTTCTTTTAGTTATGCGTATGATGGCACAGAGACGGGTCAGGGCTACTCTTCGAAGAAGGGCGTTGTCTGTAAAGTAACTACTTCCCATCTTCCTCCTAGGTGATTCCTTTTCAGAGCAAATTTCTTCATCTAGATTACTAGCTACTACTATAATGTGTGCACTACACAACACTGATAATACCAAGTATATGGCTCTTCCCACACCAGTGAGTACCCCAACTCTCCAGACATCAACAAGGTATCTAACAGTTTAATCAGTTCTACCACTAACTATCCAAAATTTGAATAGACATCTCAGGCTAAGGGCCCACCCAGTCCCACAGGCTGCCTTCTACTTCAGATGTCCACTGCACATCTGGCTACCCATACCTCTAACAGAACAGCTGTAAAGCAGCAGTTCTCACAATCCCATTTGCCAGACCTTAGGACAACAGTTGGTTAACTCTTCTAGTTTACCAGAAAGGATATTACAAAGGACAAAAATGAACAACCGGACGGAGAGGTGCATGGATCAAGGTCTGGAAGCATCCAGAACACAAGAGTTTCCCTGTGGAGTTCCACGGTTTCACCCATTCATGAATGCATTTGTCAAGCTGGACGTTCTTAAAACCCCATAGTTTATGGTTTTTTGTGTAAGTGTGATTGATTTAAGTATTAAGCATTGGTGGTTAACTTAACTTCTAGCCACTCTCAAGCCCTGCAAAAATTATGGGCTGGGGATAAAAGTTTCTACCTTGTAATTGTGTGGTTGGCTCCTCTGTCAATCAGCTGCTTGCCTTGAAGGGGTTCAAAACAGACATCTAGCCGGGCGGTGGTGGCGCACGCCTTTAATCCCAGCACTCGGGAGGCAGAGACAGGCGGATCTCTGTGAGTTCGAGGCCAGCCTGGGCTACCAAGTGAGTTCCAGGAAAGGCGCAAAGCTACACGGAGAAACCCTGTCTCGAAAAACCAAAAAAAAAAAAAAAAAAAAAAAAAACAGACATCTAAGCATAAATGCAGGTGAAGCAGAGAATGATTTAAAATGAATAACAAAAGATGTTCCTCTCATCCCGATCAGTCAAGAAATTACAAGGGTTTTATATCCATGTTAGGATGAAGGCCAAATGCATTATTTACTTTTATGTCATATATCACACCAATATTCAGCACTATAGCTAATTCAAGGTAAGATGCCATCAACTGAGTCTATCAGTGATAAGCACAGTGCATCAGGATATCAAAAACGTAATGAACGGAGACTCCATATTTAGCCCATTAGGGGAAGTAAGGGCCTAGGGACCTGAAGAATTGGGTTTGACTTTTATCCCATGCTAACAACACTTAATCATTTATTCATCCCATTGGGCACTGGAGATGAAACACGAACTAAGACACTGTGTTCATAGTCTTTGTCCTGCTCTGTGTATCAACAACCATAAGGACAGGGCTGGAGACGTCTGACAATTTGCCAAGCAGACAAACAGTTCTTAGCAATTGAGCCTGACTGAAATAGAGCTGACGTGGCTAGATTCCTTCTTTACTCAGATATTATTGAGTGCCTACTATGCACTACATGCTAGACATGGCCGGAGGGGGCAGCAAAAAGGCCTCCCTGAGCAGTCTGAAACCAATTAGCTTGTAAACCCCACACCCAGTCCCACCTGCGTGAAAGTGTCTTGCAGCCTTCCTCAACATGTGTCCTGCATTAGCCGCCTCCAGCCACACGCCCACCACATTTGTAGATTCTGACACCTGCAAATCAGAAAGAAAAAAAGTTGTTCTCACTCAGTCCCCCTAAACCAAATTAAACCTCAGACATGTGGTTCTCCAGCATCTGCCATAATCAAATTGTGACAAGGATTGTACTTCTTCTTCCTGTGTTCACCTGTCAGGCTGCCCAGCTGTCCAACATAGCTTCTCACTCCCCCGAGGTTAGCCATCCAGACCCCATGTGACTGTAGACCGTGCTCTCACTTCCCGGAACCACTTTTCTTCCCTTCTTTCTTCCATCGAATCAAAATTTTGCCCAAAGTCACAATGGGTTAATTTAAATGAAATTAAGGCACTTCGTCTGAACTTCCGGTCATGTGTTTGCATTCGTCGAGCACATTCTCCGTGAGCAGACCTATTACAGCTGCCCGTACGTTTTGCCCATTGACCACACCACTAACAACCAATAAGAATTCGGAATGCGGCCAAGCAGAGAAAGCAACGAAAGAAAACGGGGATCGCAGAGCGAGAGAAAGGGAGCTGTAGCTCCGGAAGCCGGCGATGATACAGGTTGGAAGCTGCGGTTCCATCACTTTCTAATGCTGCCCGTTGGCTCTGTCTGGCTCGGCTTCTCATCTCTGAAGTGGGACTCAAAGCAATTCACTCTATATAATTAGTACGAATATGAGTTATGGCGACATAGGCTTAAAACAATACCTGACACACAGTAAGAACACAATAAACGTCAGCCGTGGGGTTAGCTATCAACAACTGGATCATTTGTGATCGTTTGTGAGGCCCTATACGAAATGAAAATACAGCCATGACTGCAGAACTAACTTTAAATCAAGTTGAGAGACCTTCAAAGCACGGAGGCCTGTGTGAGTAACCAGGTCACAGTCACAAAACCAAGGCAATCCTGCCTCTCAGGTTGGTGGCAAAAAAAAAAAAAAGTGTGGGTTTTTTTTTGTTGTTGTTTTGTTTTGTTTTGTTTTGTTTTTTACCCTTAACACCAAAAAAAAAAAAAAAGAAAGAAAGAAAAAGAAATAAATAAAATCTAATAGCACACATACAAACAAATCCTAAGGTAGGTTTTTGCAAGTGAATCACTTGAACAGCTTTCTGATAGAAAATCTGAAACAAAAATAATGAGCTATTTCATGAAAGCTGTTCTACAGAGGCAGAACCTGACAATAAATCCGCAAACTCACTCACTGCCGGCTCCTGCCAACAGAAGCCTTGCTTAAGTAGAAGGGAGGTTGGGACAACAGAGGGCACTTCATAGAAAGTTTAGATTCCTTCTGAGATTAAAAAAGACTATACTCTAGATTCATTTATTTTAAAAGCCATATCCTTTACTGTTTAATTTTGTGGTTTAAATTGCCTGTCAACCCATAAGAAAATAGAGCCTAGGTCCAGAGCTGAATAAACCAATTTTACTTTCATAGGCAATTATAATTTTTAAATCTTTTTTTTTCAGTCGGTTTGTTTTCAAGCTCTTTTTATTTATCACTGACAATCAATTCTCAGCAATTTACTATACAAATATTATCAAATGCCTCCCATTTATTCTGAAGATCTAAACTCTGATGAAATAAGACTGCATGATCAATGCAAATAGCATTCCTCATCCCCTCCCTGGTCCCTGGTTGTAAATCATGATATGACAGTATCTATCCAGAGGCTGAATCACTGGTACCAGTCCACACTGTTTAGTACTAGATCACTAAATCTTCATAAATCATATCCCCTTCCCCCCACCACCACCACCACTTCATATCTCTGTGAAAACACATTTATTTTCCAAACCCATCATTTCCAGGGCTGTTCATTTTCAACCTTAATTTCCTGGCCTATCTATTTGCTCAGGTACTTTTTTTTTTAATTTGGAGGTGGGATTTGTCTGAACACACTGCTTTGAAGGCAGAGGCTTCTTCAGCACCCTCCTCGTCTGCTATATAACCTCTGAGAAAAGGTTAATATATCTTTATATATCTTTAAGTTCCAAATCTCTTCCTATCCTGTGAGCTTAAAATCACATCAAGGTAATTTCAGATCACTTGAACTCTGGCTCTGCCCCATAGCCTTTCGTTGGCTCCCGTCTTGATTGGCAATAACAGTCTTATATTAATTTTCAGGCCTCGGGAATAAAAGTTACTAACTTGAGTTCGGTTTTGGTTTGGTTGTTTCTACTTTCTAATAAGCCTTTTATAATTTCAGAAGGCTACCTTTAAAACAACTGTCCGTGAAAGGTGATTTTAAAGTTAAATTTTTGGGAATACACCTTGAGTTCAATTGATAGCACCATACAATGGCCTGTAGTCTTCAAAGACCTTCTGAGCAAGCTATTTATATTAGCAAGCCATTCTAAGGAATAACGACTTTAATTAGCAATGATCTTTAGACACACCCCTGACCATTGATTTAACTTCCTAGGCATATTCTCTTGGGTAGTAAGATACATTGTAACCAGGGGAAGGTTTTTAAGTTCTCCCTTTTGTGCCACGACTCTGAGACATGGACTCAGAAGAATTGAGGTCTGTTCCCATACTGATTCCAATGCTGCCCCCTTTCATGAGGCCCTGAAATGATGGCTGTGGAAAGGTCAGATGCTGAGTGCCAGATCACAGCTAACAGTACAGTTAATGCTGGCTCATAGCTGTGCATTCTAGAGCGGGTGACATAGAGAAGTAATTGAGAAAATAATTCAAGAATGGTGTCCCACATTTCCTCTCATTCCCAAATACACACGAGGTCCCCCTCAGAGGAAGAGAAAAGAGAGGTTTTGGATTAGAGTTGTTACATGGACATCCTCTACCAGCTGTGGACTCACTGAGGACCTGGCCATATGCTATTTACCCTCAGCACCTAGCATGGTATTCCACACAAGGCTGCCTGGACAGCCTAAAGTGGATATGGTCAGTGGATCTTGTCAAAAAATGGAAATGGGCTAACCCCTTGTCTGGGATGTAAAGACCCTACAAGGATTTTATCAACAAGAGATGATGAAGAGGACACACAGAATTGACAGTAAGAGATTGCTGGCATCCGAGAGGCTCATATGGCTATCACCAAAAAAAAAAAAAAAGGAAGTAAGCCAGCAAGAATATTGGGAAGGACTGAAACTTATTTTCTCAACTTTTCAGTTTTTAATTCCCCTACAGGTAGACCACTTTAGGCATAGCCAAAGAATCAAAGTTGGCCAAAGTATCCTGGGAAATTCCAGTGCTACCAGTAGCCACAAAATGAAGGAACATTTCATGTTCAGTTGCAGCCACAGGAGTTGTTACCTCATCATGTATGGGAAGGTGTTTGGAGAAAGTACCCTTTTCAGTTCTGCATTGACCTTAACCTCTAGACATCTCACTCTAGTAACAACCTACAGCACAGCAGCAGACATCCATGTCAGAGCTGGCTTAGAGAAGACACCAAGCAGAGACAGTTTTCAAACTGTTTGCAAAGTAAAACAGTCAATTGGCATTTTATGGGATGCTCTAAATGAAATAGCCCTTCCTTTAAAAAAAAAATTGATAAACTATGCTATGCTTTCCCCTTAGCTCATGTTACGTGAGTCCTTTCATATAAATTTCAATTATCAGCAAAATGAATCTGCAGTGACAGAAACCAAGTCAATGGCTTCCTGAGCTGTCAATGACTGAGGAGGCGAGGTTGACTGACAGGGAACAAGAGCAAGTTTTATGGAGTGACAAGCACATTACATAGCTTGGTTAAGGTAACACAAACATCTGTTAAAATTGCCACCTTAAAATGAATGCATTTTATGTTACATAAATTCTATCTCCATTGAGTTGATAAGAAGAAACTGTCTTGGGCTGTAGAGATGATATGTAGACAAATGGTCAAGCTCTGGCTGCACAATCATGACTACCTGAACTGGATCCCCAGAACCCGAATTTAAATGGTGGGAGCGGTACTAGAAACCTATGTGCGATTGAAGTCCAAACACAAACAAGCGTTTGAATCAGCAAGCTGGATGGTGGTGCAGTATTCTGCACTTGTAACTCTAAAACTGGGAAGGGAGAGACAGGCAGACCCCTGGAAGCTTGCTGGCCATGGCCATGCTAACATTAATCATGAGTTCCCAACCATTGAGAGACCGTATAAGTGAAAGCCTCTGGGGGGAAAAAAGGGTAGATGGGATATGGGAAGGGATCATACCTGAGATCATCTTCTGGCCTCTACCCATATGTTCATGAACATACATACACACACACACACACACACACACACACACACACACACACACACACACACGTTGGGGAGGAAAGCTCTCAAGAACCTTGCTCCTGCCACAGAGATGACCTACTCTGCTTCCGGGACAAGCTAAAAGCACCTGAGAGTAAATAGTACTAAGTGGACCCAGCTGTCTCTAAGTAGGAAAGTGTTTAGTCTGTTGTATTTGGCTTTCTCATATGAGCTTAGGACACAGGGCATCTTTTAGAGTCAGCAGAGTTCGAGCAGGAACAGTGGACTACCTGACTAGTTAATATGTGTTCTAGTGCAGGTTCACTGCTACCTGGAGACATTGCTTCCAGCAGATCAAGGGACTTCTGAGCATTCACTGTTTCTGTTTGTCAGACTTCTCATTTTTTCATGTCCTTATAGCCCCCTAAACTCCTTTGAGGGAATTCTTGTGATTTCTTTTTCATTTTATAGATTTCCCATTGTTTGGGGTCTGTTTTTGGACCTTTGTTAATTTCTTTAGAAAGTGTCATGATTTCCTGAGTTCTGTAATCCCTTAGTCCTTGTATTGGTTTCTGTTCAGCAGAGAAAGGACAGACCCTCACTACTCACTCAAGCCTGTGACTCTGGAGAGCCTAACTGGTGAGACCTGTGAGCCAGCTGAGCTTTCTTTCAGTTTCTCCAGCTGGCTGGGATACTTACTACATTTGCTCTGAGTTCAGATGGGACAGCCGGCTGGGCTCCATGAGACTATTGGCTTAGTCTGCATCCAAAGTTTGATACTAAGTGGATACTGCAGTCACCTCAAACCAGGTTATACTCCAGGGTGTGCCTGGTCAAATGGTATACCTATTTGAGTTCACCAGGTTTATAAGTTTTCAAAAATGGTTCTGAGGTTAGGTGGAGTTGGTGACCGGAATGGATGAAATCAGCTACTATGCTCACTAAAAATCCACCATTATGAATTATCTCCCCATTGCACACTTGGTCACAGGATATGGAGAAATCAAATAAGTACTGAACAGGAAGCTTCCTCTTTACTGACTAGCTTTCAGAATGCTGGAAGGTGCCATGCAGGCCTCTAGCAATGTGTGTGTGTGTGTGTGTGTGTGTGTGTGTGTGTGTGTGTGTGTGTGTGGTCAACTGTCTTACCTAGCTATGAACCCTGTGAGCTACAATAATGATTATTCTAGAAAGATACAGTCATGGATACAACAGTATCACCAATGTTAATAGGGATAACCAACTGATTTATGACTGAATATAAGGCTGATCCATAGGAGAAAACTCATGCCTGATATTATAAAATTAACCAAGAACCCTTGAGCCCCAAGGGTGAACCTATTACTGTTACTTTGTTAAATGGAAATGCTATCAGGCTTCTCTCTAAATTCTTAGCTCTATCCCCATAGATTACTGCAGCTCTCAGACCTAATCAGAAAAGTTAACAATTCACAACTGGTCAAAGTGCAGAGAATCTCTGTAGAGTTCTCAGTTACAAAGTGTATATCTGTATCACACTCTTTACCCCCAAAATTTAGAGACCACCACCAAAGAAGGGGTATAAAGATTTTAAGAGTCAGTGAGAATCAGAGTGAAAAAAATGTCCTCTGGACATGACAGGAATGCTGAACGGACCGCGGCAATGGTTGCCTGCACAAGACCTGTAAAAGATCAAGCCATGGAGGGGAAGCAACTCACTAACCACCATCCTGGTAGAGAAGCAATTGACAATTGCTGGGTTCTGGGGGAGGGAGAGTCAGTTTTCTTGTTTTTTAAGAAATTTTTTATTAATTTTATATACCAACCACAGACCCCCCTCTCATCCCTCCTCCTGCTCTCCCCCCCCAGCCTTCTCCCCCCAACCCACCCTTTATCCCCCTCCTCCAAAAAGGTAAAGCCTCCCATGGGGAGTCAGCAAAGCCTGGTACATTCAGTTGAGGCAGGTCCAAGCTGCTCCCTCTTGCATCAAGGCTAAGCAAAGTGTCCCACCATAGGTAATGGGCTCCAGAAAGCCAGATCATGCACCAGAGATGGATCCTGATGCCACTTGCAGGAGCCCCTTAAACAGACCAAACTACACAACAGTCTTGCTTATGCAGAGGGCCAAGCCCAGTCCCATGCAGGCTCTACAGCTGTTGGTCTATATTTCATAAGTTCCTATGAGCTTGGTTCACTTGTCTCTATAGATTTCCCCATCTTGATCTTGATGTCCCCAGCTCATAGAATCCCTCTTCTCTCTCTTCAACTGGACTCTTGGAGTTTGGCCTGGTGCTTGGCTGTGGATCTCTGCATCTGCTTCCATCAGTAGTTACTGGATGAAGGCTCTAGATGACAGAGTATTCGAAAATCTGAAGGCCAGTTCGGGCACCCTCTCCACTATTGCTAGTAGTCTAAGCTGAGGTCATCTTTGTGGATTCCTGGGAACTTTCCTAGTACCAGGTTTCTCCCTATCCCCACGATGTCTCCTCTGTCAAAATATCTCTTTCATTGCTCTCCCACTCTGTCCCTGTTCCAGCTCGACCATCTTGTTCCCTTATGTTCTCATTCCCCATCCCCTACCCGCCATTTCCCCCCTCACCCCCAGTTTATTCAGGAGATCTCATCTATTTCCCCATCCCAGGGCAATCCATGTGTCCCTCTTAGTGTCCTCCTTGTTAGCTAGCTTCTCTGGAGCTGTGGGTTGTAGTCTGGTTATCCTTTGCTTTACATCTAGTATCCACTTATGAGTGAGTACATACCATGTCTGTCCTTCTGAGTCTTGGTTACTTCACTCAGGACAATATTTTCTAGTTCCATCCATTTGCCTGCAAATTTCATGATGTCATTGTTTTTTACTGCTGAGTAGTACTCCACTATGTATATGTGCCACATTTTCTTTATTCATTCTTTAGTTGAGGGGCATCTAGGTTGTTTCCAGGTTCTGGCTATTATGAATAATACTGCTATGAACATAGTTGAACAAGTGTCTTTGTGGTATGATTGAGCATTCCTTGGGTATATGCACAAGAGTGATATCATTGGGTCTTGAGGTAGTTTTCTAGAAAAAGAATCCATGATTATATAAAGAAACAAAAAAAGGGTATGACCACAAGTAGACCACCCTCCAGTGGATGGCCCAATGACCGTAAGTATGTGGGCAATACAAACTTGAACTAAGTGTATTATTAAGAAGAGAGAGGGGAAGAGAGGGAGGGAGGGAGAGAGGGAAGGAGGGAGGAGGAGGAGGAAGAAAGGGAGGAGGGAGGAAGAAAGGGAGGGAGGAGGGAGTAAGAAAGGGAGGGAGGGAGGGAGGGAGGGAGGAAGGAGAAGAAAAAGATAACATGAAGTTGGGAGAAGGTAGAGCATGAAGGTGGATCTGGGAAGGGTAAGGGGTGAATGTGATCAAAATACATTGTATGCATGTATGACATTCTCAAAGAATTAATAAAAATATTTTAAAAGAATTGTCTTCTTATTTATTACTAACATTTTTCCTAAATATAGTACCCAACTACCTTCTAGACACTGATTCTTACACTCATAGATAAGTGCAGTTCTCACCACATCAAAGAAGCTTCTTTTTGCAGCAAATGGAGGCTATTACAGAGAACATCTCATCAAAGTCCAAAGAATAAGTGACTGCAGGATGCCCATCACCCAATAGAACAGCTACAACATAATCCTTACTTCCAAGGCTTGGGAAATATTACAGAGGAGGGCTCAGAAAGATTGTTAGAGCCAGAGGACCAGGAAAACTACTACAAAATAATGTCTTCTGGACATGGGGACATGGCAGGAATGTTGTGCCCATGAACTCTCAGCAATATGACTGCTTGCATAAGACCACTGCAGTCAACACCAGTCACAAGATCAACATCAACATGGATATTCGAAGGGCTCATAAAGGTCCACTCTGAATTGAAGAGCTACAGGCAGTAGACAGCTACTGAGGCAGGAGAGTCAGTTTTCTTCAGGGATGAGTCCCCAGACAGGCTGTCCATGTCCAATTGCTGTACCCATGTACATGTTGGCAACATTGGTTGTACTCAGTAGGAGATATTTATTTTTATGTGTGTATATACAATGATACTACAGGGAAAATTTGAAAGGGGGATGTGATAGTTTGAATAAGAATGGCCCCCCACATACTCATATATTTGAATGCTTGGCTATCAGGGAGTGACACTACTTGATTAGAAGGTATAGCCTTTAGTGAAGTAGGTGTGGCCTAATTGGAGGAAGTCTGTTACTGAGGGTGGGCTTTGAGGCTTTCAAAAACCCAAGCCAGGCCCAATGGCTTGCTCTTCTGACTGCTTACGTATCCAGATATAGAACTCTCAGCTATTTCTCCAGCACCATGTCTGCCTGTGTGCCGCCATGCTTCCTGCCATGATGAAAAATAGACTAAACCTCGGAAACTGTAAGCAAGCCCCAATTAAATGCTTTCTGTTATAAGAGTTGCCATGGTCACGATGTCTCATCACAGCCACAGAACACTGACCAAGACAGGGGATGCAGGAGGAACATGGGACAAGCTGAAAGGGAAAGGGAAGAGTAAACATGATGAAAATTCGAATAATGATTACTCAATAATACAGAAATACTCGAAAATAAAATAGTAAAAGAATTGTCTCAATTAGGTAAAGTCTTCAAGTGGGCTTCAAGCCAAGTGTATGCTGTGGGAAGTTCTTCTGTGACAGCTCTAGCCCTTTCTCTTTTTCTGAAATGTACTGCTGTGATCATCTTCTACCTTCAACATTATTCCAGGTAGGGCCTGAAGTTAGTCCTGGAGATGGGCCACCTAGACATCCAAACCACATAGAATTTCCTGAGACTTCTGAACGAGACATTCTTGGCTTTGCAGGTGTTATCTACTGCTAGCCAGCACCTCTGATTGCACCCTACTGCTGGCAGATAAACACAGCTACCATCAAGATCTTCGATTCTTTTTGGTCCCTGTGTGCTCTGTCTCCAAGCTTTCATATACTTGATCCAGGAGGGCCAACCAGTGCCATCCCCCCCCCCCCGCCGCCGCACAGAAATCTCCACGAAGAGAGAGTAGTATGTGCTTCCAAAGGGTATCTCAGAACACCAGAGAAGGTAGAAATGTATGCACCCGGGGTTCTCTTCACCCCTGCTAGAAGCTTCACTCCCTGGGAAATACTTTCTCCATAGCTTCATGCCAACTTGGAAGCTGATAAGCAATCCAGCCAAAGGGAGAGGTTTTTCTCTTGCCATTTCCATGTATTTTCTATTCCATTCTGTGTCCCACACTGTCAACTCGGGGCTAGTTCCAGGTTTCAGGGGTCTTACCAAAGTGGGGTAGCTACTTGAAATTTTTGTGGAAATGAAGGAAGTATGGGATCTAGCTGGTATCATTCTGTATCACACTCATAAATTGTGCTCAAAGTAAACGTAATATCTAATGGCCCCTGCATCTGGAAAACATGTAGCAACATTAGGCCATCGGTTTTCTAGAGACATAAAGACCATATGCAGTGTTCCTTAAGGAACAGATTATAGAATCTTTCAGCAAGGACACTGGTAGTTTTCCTCTGTGCTTTTGCCTCCTAAGTGAGGTAAGTTGGAGTGGATAGTTGTAAAATGGAGAGGCCAGTGCCAAATGTAGCAAGCGTTTCTTCTGTTATACTCTCTCCTAATTCCTCGTGTCTTGGAGCCACGCTCATTTGTGACATGTTTGGATTTATAGACCGGCTCTTCATGATTTAACTTTCTCGGGGCACAAGCACAGAGAAAGCAGTCAGGAAATATACATAATTTAGAAGATGAATTTGCAGTCTGCTCTAAGGGTCAATAACCTGGCCTTCTGCCAACGCAAGGCAGGTGGAGAATTCCATGATGTGGGTCCGAGAAGCCATATGCTAGCAAAAAGCTTGAGAACTGTTATGTGGGGGAAAAAAATCATAGATAATCTTAAAAGTTATCTGCAATTAAACACAAAATGACAAGAAGTTTGTGTTAACTGGTTTCAGGCACATGGTTTATAATCTTATCAGTATGTGTTTCTCTTACCTTCGAAGGAACAGACTACTGAATTTGAACACTGAATGCACTTAATCATCTAATGTCCAAATATCACTTGTTATGAGCAACTGGTAAAGGAAAAAGAATTATACTGGCATAAGCATTTTAAATATATGTATTTCAAAATGTGACTCTGAGCTGAGGAATGATTGAGAGTTGATGGCTTCTGGAGGAGGGAAACTCAGTTTTTATTTAAGGGCATAGGCCCTAGTGGTAGGTCAACCCTGACCCAGTGGATGACCCCCACACCCGTGAGTATATGGGCAGCACAAATTGGAGTCAGTGAGCTATTTTCTAAAAAGTGAAGACACAAAGTTGGGAGAAGTGTGTAGTGGAGGTAGATCTGGAAGGGGTTAGGAGTAGTAATGAGAATGAATATGATCGAAATACATTTTATGTATGTGTGACATTCTCAAAAATTACTTAAAATTATGTTAAAGGGCTGGAAAGATGGGTCGGGTGATTAAGAGCATTTACTGTTCTTTCAGAGGACCCAGGTTTGGTTCCCACATGGTAACCCATCCATAACTCTGGTTCCAAGGGGTCTGACAACATGTTCTGACCAGTCTCTGGGGTTACAAAGCATGCACATGGCATATAAATGCCCATGCAGGTGACCACTTATAAAATAAAATTAAAATAAGTCTTTTTAAAAGTATATTTAAAAATTTTCAATGTGACTCAAAGCAAATGAAGGGTAGCTGCTTTTTTAATGCTGTGGCATTCAAATTTAATCTGACAGAGCATCTACTTAAGTAAAAATTATTGAAACAATTTCTCCAATACTCTGACCCTGTTACAAAAATAATTTGAAAGACATACATTTTTATTTTTGTGTCCATCCATGTACTTAAAAGTCTAACACTATGTTTTCACTCAAAAATGTTATGTTGATAGCTAGGGAAAGGCAAAAATATATGCTCACTGCCTAAAGGGACATGCATGTAATCTAGAGGAAAAGACAGATGATGATAATCATTTAAATGACATACATGTTATTTCATAATGAAAATCATATTATATTTCATATGATAAATGCAATGGAGGATAAACAAAGTACCTGAGATCCAACCAAGAATCATAGCTTAGGAACTTCGTGGATGTAAAATAATCATGGAATGGCCATTAAGGATGAAACCTTTTACTAGGCACGACAGATCAGCAGAAGTTTCAAGTAAAATGCAGGTGAAAGAGCTTATGAAACAAAGGAGTTGGTGTGCATGAAGTCCCTGAGTCAGACAAGAGCTTGTCTTGTTCAGTGAGCTAAAAAGACCAATGGGCAGCACTCGGGAGGCAGAGGCAGGCGGATCTCTGTGAGTTCGAGGCCAGCCTGGTCTACCAAGTGAGTTCCAGGAAAGGCGCAAAGCTACACAGAGAAACCCTGTCTCGAAAAACCAAAAAAAAAAAAAAAAAGACCAATGGGAACAACAGAAGCAACATGAAGCTAGCAAACGGGAAGCGATCAAAAAGACAAAATGATCCACACTAATGATCTTTGATTCTGTGCTAATAGTAGGGAAGGGATGATTTGTTTTGTGCGGTGTCTTTCAGCTCACTTCCAGATTTATCTCTGAAGACACTTGGGTCTTATTTTCTCTGGCCTGTTGTCTTGGCTCTCACTGGTCCATCGGCTGAGCTGTGCATCTGTTTCCTAGAGCCGCCATGACAAAGGACCTCAAACTGAGCATGTATTACAACAGAAATCCATGCTCGTAGGATCTAAAAGCCAGAAGTCTGAGACACACAGACTCGGGGGCAGTGGGGGAGCTGCCCCATGTCCCTTTCCTAGCTGCTGCTGCTTGCTGGGCATCCCTGACATCCCTGGCAGATGAACTCCAATCTCTGATCGCATTATACATCCCCTCCCCATTTCTCTCTGTCTCTTAATCCAAATGCTTCTTTAATAAAACCGCTAGCTGTGGGGTTAGGGTCCACCATAATCCAGGATAGTCTCATTTTAACCTCGACCACATCTGCAAAGACCCTATTTCCAAAAAGTTCACAGTCATAGATACCCAGAATGAGGACTTGAACATGTGTTTTTTAATCATGCAAACCAGGTCATAACAGGAAGCTACTGGGTGATGTTAGAGATGGAGTGATACAATCATGTTTGCTTTTTAACATCATATTGGCTATTGGGTGGGAAATGGGTTGGAAAGGCATAAAATCAATTGTGTATTTCATTTTTATAATATTGTATGATATTGGTGATCTAAAAGTTTCCCAACATATAAAATACATATGAATATTGAATAACTTCTTACTAATCATTTAAATATGCAGCTGAGCTAAAGACAATAGAATTGATTATAATGAGGGAGAACTGGCCATTGGGCAAAAAGAGAAACTGAGATTAAATCCAGATTAATAAGTGGCCACTGTAGCTGTAATATGACTAGGTACTAGCCAGTTCTCCAAGTCTCTGCTTTGACTCTTTGGGGTTGTTTGTTTGTTTGTTTTGGTTTGTTGTTGTTGTTGTTGTTGTTGTTGTTGTTTTGGGTTTTTTGGTATTATGAAACAGGGTTTCTCCATGTAGCTTTGGCACCTTTCCTGGAACTTGTTCTGTAGCCCAGGCTGGCCTCGAACTCACAGAGATCCACCTGCCTCTGCCTCCCAAGTGCTGGGATTAAAGGAATGCGCCACCACTACCTGGCTGCTTTGACTTTTTGACCTATAAGCCCACAGGCCATTACATTCAAAACTCTATAACTCTCCATTTATTTTTTTTTACAATTGCCTTTACAATTTAAACAGTTGAGGTTTTATTCTTTTTTAAAGAATCTATTTGTTCCTTCAGAAAGATTTATGGAATAAATTCAAAGTGTTTGGCATATAATCCAGCCACGCAAGGATACACCAAGCTGCTCATTGGCTGGTGAACGCATGTACATTATCTCCAGGACAACTGAGTAAACAATTGTCACACTTCTACACAGATGAGCCCATCTGCAAGGCAGAAAAAGCATTCTTTCTGTCACCTAGCCCCTGATCAACCTTATTACCCTAATCCACTGGGGCAGCTGTGTTCTTGAAAGTCCCACCCACATATGCCTCGAACAAAGTAGAGAGAGAAAAAAGAAAGCAGCCAGGTGCAGTGTGGGTTTAAATACACAGTGGAAAAAGTCTCCATTCATGTGGCAATTCTGTTTCAATGGCAGAACATTTGCATAGTGAACAAAGCTTTAATTTGTTCATAAAATTATTAAATTAATATAACTATAATCTTTTTAATATGTACAGTTTGATCCTATATTAATTTTATTTTTGCCTGCCTCTCTAGCTGCTGAACTGCCCATCACAGAGCTTGTGTACATATATGTCTGAATAGATAGATGTATAGAGAACAAGATGTTAGGGATGGGAGCTGGAGAGATGGCTCAGTAGTTAAAAGTACCTAGTGCTCTTGTAGAGGACACTGGTTTGCTTACCAAAACTCACAGGGGCTCACAACTGCCTTGTAACCATAGCTCCAGAAGATTCCCTGAAGTCTTAACCTCTGGGGGCACCTCTGCTCATGTTCACATACCCACACACATACATAATTGACAATAACAAAATTTAATATGTTTTAAAAATATGTTTGGCCTTTTCCCTCACTAGATATCTGAAGGCAAGCAAGATGGAGCCTCAGTAGTTCTACCGGATCAGCCACAGAAGTGCGGCCAGGGTTCTTGCTCTTGCCTCATCTGTTCAAACTATCCTAGTCTGGCAGGAAAGACCAACTAAGCATGTGATCTCGGTGTTTCGGTTGGTACTCACATGATATAGGCTTCATTAAGTTGGACTAAGCAACCATTCTTGAACAGATTATTCAAGACCATCTACTCCATGAAAGCAACTATGCAAGTCTTGGTACATTAAAAAAAGGAAAGGTTGTGACCTTAAAACAATATTTGGGGGTTGGAGAACTAGTTAGGAGCATTTGCTGCTCTTTTAGACGATCTGAGTTTGGTTCCCAGCACCTACATGGCAGCTCACAACCCTCTTGGCCCCCATGGGCACTGCTCACATGTGATACACAGACCTATATGCACCAACACACATAAAATCAAATAATTTCTAAAATATCTTTTATATATTTGTTCTCATCTTAACTTTTCTATTACTTTAAAAAAAAAAAAAAAAAACAAGCGGAGCAGTGGTGGCGCACGCCTCTAATCCCAGCACTCGGGAGGCAGAGGCAGGTGAATCTCTGTGAGTTCAAGGCCAGCCTGGGCTACAGAGTAAGTTCCAGGAAAGGCACAAAGCTACACAGAGAAACCCTGTCTCAGAAAAAAACAAACAAAAAAATGAGAAAGTCATGCTTATTATAGAATATTTGGGAAACATTTAGAAGTGTGAATAAAAAGTGGCAATTGTAATTCTACCACTGTCTACATTTTAGAGCGTCCTAGTCAGGATCTGTGCGACTATGAAGAGAATCTTTGTATTCTTGCATGGAGTATTTCCTGTGTCATGTGAGCTGCCATGTAGGTGCTGGGAACCCTCAGCAGTGGGGAGGGGATGGTATTCCACTAGTCAGAGAAGAGGGAATGATAATGATCTGAACTGGAGATAAAAAACAAAAATAAATGAAGAAATACAAGAAATATTAAAGATAGAGTTGTCAGGACAAAGTGATAGATTTGATGCATCTTTTGAAATAACTTCCAAGTTACATCTTTTGTTTCCACAAATGCAAAGGTCTCCCATAATTTTACCATCAGTCCTGCCCAAAGTGCGGTTTCTTCAGCGGAGGTGCACCAGGAATTCTGGCAAAGTCAGTTTAGAAGTGCCCATTCTTCTGCCAGCAGGGTCACCTGAAATGTCGAAAGCCTAAGTTTGCCTATCACATTTTCTAATGACTTTAACATGGTAGTGTGGACTGAGTATTCCATTCCGAATATCAGATCAAAACAATGGGATCTGAAAGAATGTAAGAGAGAAGATGTTGGCTCCTAACCAGAGACTTCTGTGGTATATTTCTGTCTTCACTGTGTAACAGTGAAGTCTGTAAAAAAAAATCCAAAACTGCAGCAAAGTCATAATGCTTCAATAATGGTATACGGAGGGCCTGTGCTACAGATTTGAAATGTGTTCTATTTTCAAAGCTCACTGGCTGATTTATGAAGAAACACACATGTGTTTTTTTGCTTCACAAAGGCACATTTGGATATTATTAAACTGAAAAGATAAAATATTGCATAGTGCTGAAGAATTAATTTCAAAATGTTTCTTTAAGATAAACAGCGTATCAACTCTATCTTAAATGTCACCACTTTGGATGACCAGCTGAACAGATTTATAGACAACTCCTTTGCTAAAAAGGAATTATTTTGGTCTACCTGTCATAAACTATTATGTCCAAAGTTGTGGCCATTGCCTCCAACTACCCTGATGTGAGAAATCTGCCCTGCGAAAGCATGAGACCTCTGGAAATCTGTCCTTATCAGTAGAACTGATAACACGAGAGAGAATACACTCTACATCACACATAATTCCTTAAAGAATTTCCTCATCTTAACATTGGCTCAAAAATGATATATTGAAGGGGAGAAATAAAGCCCTAGCAATCACAGCTAAGAAAGCAGGAACTGTCAGCATCTTCTCCCCCAGTCTGTAATTCAGAGCTGGTGCACAAGCCACATGCTGGTGTTATCACAAATCTGCTTTCTTAGCTTTTCTTTGCACATTCCAACCCATCTTCACATACTCAGAGGGTTTTTTTTTTTTCATGAAATAAGAATTCTAAAACATCATTCTTCCTTGCTCCTTTATCCTTTGCTGACCAAGTCTGCAGCATTTGAAAATTAAATCGTGAAAGAAGGAAGTTTTTGAATCTTAGAAAGGTTTCTACACCTGGTGAGGACCCAGCCCAACAAGCCACAGGGCCCTGAGAATGGCCCTGCTGGTTGCCATTTCTTTGCAGGGTGGATGCAACAACCCCAGGACCTTTGAGTTCTCAACCCTGATCCCTTGGAAGGAGGTAGGATTTGGCAACCTGCAGCATAGAGTTCTGTTCCCTCGGTTACTTAGTCTGGAAGAAAGTGAGCCAAGGTCTTCCCAGGACAGGAATAGAAGGGTGGTGGTGTCACACAGGTAATGTTTCTCTCTATGGAAATGTCAGTGGAGGTCAAGCACCCCTAAACCTGCTTAACTTCATTTCCTTAGTTACTGGATGCTACTTTGTACCAAGCATGATGCTACTGTCAGAACAGAACAACAAATAACAGGCAAAAAGAAAACATCTCATCCAATTTACATTCCACAGATTAGAAGGCTTCTTCCACCAAAGGAACCTGGGACTGAGAAGGCATTCCTTCACCCCCAGCATCAGGAGAGACAGTGATACACCCTACATAGATAGATGCTGGAGAGAAATAACTAAAGCTCCTGGTTCTAACCAAGAACACAGGCTTCTTTGAGTGTCACGTTGCTAATATCTGCAGTCTTGGGAAGCAAAAGACTTTGTTTTTGAAACAAAGTCTCACTATGTAGCAAGTTAGCCTCAGATACCCTATGTAGACCAGGCTGACTTCAATCAGTCATCCTCCTGTCTCTACCTCCCCAGTGAGAAGATGTAGACAGGCCTCACCACACCATGCTCCTAACCTTAGTAACCACACCATGCTCCTAAGCTTAGTATATACAACAAAGAGGAAATCAGAAGATGGATAATTTAATTCCTTAAAACTAAATGTAAATAATTATATTCCTTAGAACTAAATGTAAACATATATACCTCGTGTCTATAAAGGTAAACATATTTACCTTATGCTTAGCTAATCTGTTCCTTGAGAGGGGTTACCTTGTATTATTATCTTGGAGGAGAAAAGGAAAGGGGAAAAAAACTGTGTCACAGATGTTGAGAAAGAATTTGTATTAGTAATAAAAAAAAAACCACAGTAATGTGAGGAATCATTCTCAAAAAGACTCTAAATCCCCTCTCACCTCTCAGCACATGGGAGACCTAGAGATCTTTAAAATATCTGGGAGAAGGGTGGATACTATCTCTTAGCACCATGGCTCTCCCAGGAACTCAAAACAAAAGGTTAGTACTGGGGTCCCATCTTTCATCAGTTTCTATTCATTTGTAGGAAAACAATGCTTTCTTTCTCATGTTAACAAGCATTGTATCTACTCTGGCTGAATTAATCTTGATATCTGGAGAGGCAAATCTGAAAGACAGACAATTTCATCTCATAAACTTTATCTGAACATTATAAATTCACACTGATGGAACACAAGAATATGTTTATCATACAACAAAAACATAGCAAGGAGGGACCAGTTTTGAATTTTTTCCCTAGTTACAAGGCTCTCTGGGAGAATACTTATGAGGAAAACTTTGTCATGGTGTTAGATTTCACTCCCCCACCAAAGAACAAAAGTAACAATAAAGAAATATGAACAGTAAGAATTATAATTTTCCACTTCAATTATTTTGTTTGCTCTTTCTTAACAAATCCAGCTATCTTGTGCGTTCTCTTCCCCTTTCTAAAAGGGTCACAAATATAAACTCAGTGTTTCTATTAGGAACTGCTTTTCTTTTATACCTACAAAGTTCATAGGAATAAGTGTTCATTTTTGAGATCTATAGACCTCTGTGAATGGTGTGGTGGTTTGAATCACCAATGTCCCCCACATTCTTGGGCATCTGAATACTGAGTCCCTAGATAGTGGTGCTTGGGTAGGTTTAGGGGTGTGGCCTTGCTGGAGGAAGGGTACCACTGGAGGTGGGCTTTGAGAGTTTAAAGATACACACCAATTCTCGTTTGCACCCTCTGCTTCCTGCTTGTGGTTCAATATGCAAGCTCTCAGCTTCCACCCCCGGCTGCCATGCCATCACTCCAACATCACAGACTCTCTCAGTCTGTGAAATGAACGCTTTCTATAAGTTGCCTTGGCCATGGTGTTTTCTAACAGCGGTAGAAAAGTAACTAACACCGATGATTAAACTGTAGCTTCAACAGATGCAGAGATCCACAGCCAAACACCAGGCCGACCTCAAGGTGTCCAGTGGAAGAGAAAGAAGAGGGATTCTATGAGCAAGTACATCGAGATCACGATGGGGTAACCTGCAGAGAAGACCAAACCAAATTAGGGGGAACTCATGAAAGTTGGATCAATGGCTGTAGAGCCTGCATGGGACTGGATTAGGCCCTCCTGCATGGTGAGACAGTTGTGTAGCTTGATCTGCTTGAGGGACCCCCTGGTGGTAGGATCAGAATCCATCCCTGATGTATGAGAGGGCTTTTTGGAGACCACTATTTATGATAGGACACCTCGCACAGCCTTGAGGCAGGGGGAGGGGCTTGGGCTTGCCTCTACTGGATATGCTTCCCCATGGGAGGCCTTGCCTTCTTGTGAGGAGTAGGGGGTAGGTTGGGAGCGTGAGGCTGGGGGGCGAGAGGAGGGAAGAGGGAGATCTTTGGTGTGTAAAATGAATGGAAAAAATTTTATCAAAAAAATTTTAGCTTCAAATGATTCATTAGGATACAAACTAAACAATTCTTCAATCAGTAAACACAAAAGATAAAATCACTTTGAAACCTTGTAAAACATCAACATTCAGGTAAAAGGCCATAGAAGCAATATCGATATTCAGTAACTCTATCACAACTCATAATTTGTATGCCCAGAATGAAGCTTTTTAATAATTCCCAGGTTACTATGTGCCTAAGATTTAAAAAATCCTAGAGTCTACAGGTTCACTGAGACTCATAACACGTAAATTCTGGATAATACCCTGATGTCTTCACCATGAAATAAAATCATGATTAAGCTATGAGGAAGTGCCGCACTTGCTTATCTATACCCTTGAACAAGAAAAAGGAGACGATATTTTCTCGTGGTACAGACCAAGAACTTAGCATATGCTTTGAGCTAGAAAATCTCCCCCAGAGAGTCCCAGGCAAGTGTCCTCCCAAATTCCCCATCATCTCCTCCTTCAGCTTCTGTTCGGTGTCTTCAGGATCAGAAACTCTGGACCACTGTACTCCAGTCTCAAACTCACCTATTAGACAAAGCACTGTAGACCCACAGGCAAGACGCATTTAACAGCCCAATTATGAGTCAGGATAGCGGCAGCTGCCAGCACCCGATTGCTCCAAGGAGCCTAAGAAACCCACGGAGGCTTTGAGGGGAGATGAGGCAGTGGAGGATAAATCTGCAGAGCACGGAGTATCTCTGGAACAACTAGAAAAGATTCACTAAATTGGGGTGGAGGGATGGCAGAGCAGAGCCGGAGCCACGCCCCTGTCAAAGAGAAGCAAGGCGGCGACAGGTACGGGAACACAGCCATTGCCAGGTAGGTCTATCCTGGCGGGCCAAAAGCATGGAGCGGCTCCTGCTGCGGCTTGGGCTGCTCACCCTGCTGTGGGCTGAAGTCCTAGGGGCTGGGGGTGGGGCATGGCGCTGCCCACAGACAACAAGTAGAGTGGCAAGGACAAAGTTGTGCCCGGAAAGACGAGGGTCGTGCCCGAGACAGGAATGTGTGCAGCAGCCTGGAGCTCTCTCAGATCCTGCACGCTGGAACTATTGCCCAGCCACGAGATCACCTTGAACTCTGGGTAACAACAGCATATCAGAGATGATTCTCAACAACAGTCCAGTATCTATGGTGTTTCAGAAACCAGAAAACTTGAACCCGACTAATGACTCATTGCAATAAGTATTTGCATGTAAAGCTGTTTGGGCAATATCCATACACACACACACACACACACACACACACACACACACACATATATATATATATATATATATATATATATATATATATATACTGACACACAGCAGTTTGCAATGCCACTTTGATGAATGAATGATGAATGTGCGGTAGAGAGGTAGAAAAGATGGCTGAACAGAGCAGCATGCTCACAGTGGAGAGAGACAGAACTAAACATGTGGCAGTGACAGGTTTGTCCCACTGTGCCGGCTTCAGTCGACAAAGGAGCACGTCAATATGGAGTAGGGCCGGCAGGGAGGTGTGCAGCAATCAGGAGCTCACACAGGCTCTGGCCCCGAACTCACTGCCCAGCTGCAAGATCACCCTGGTTCTGAGCAACAACAAGATATGCAGGCTGAAGAATGATTCATTTTTTGGATTAAGCCTCCTAGAAAGACCTCCATGGTTCATACTGCCACTGTAGGCCCTGTTGATGCCTGTGGTTTGTATTGCCACCAGAGGCTATGTGGATGTCCACCATCCGTGATGCTGCAGGGGGCCACATTGATGTCTGTGGTCCTTTGTGGAGGCCCAAAAATGTTTCCTAGTGAGACCTGAGCTTGCTTTACCCAGCAGAGCTGCATTAGAGGACTGCTTGACGACTTGTGTGGCTACCAGGTGATTGGAAGGGTCTCTACTTGGCTGTGGTAGGGGGAGGTCTTTTGCTCCACCCCCTTGGCATTCCTATAAAAGGCCCTTTAAAAAAGATAGAGGAGGCAGTGGATGTTGATCCAAGCCCTCCCAAGGCTATCTGTTTCTCTCCCCTCTATCTTTCTAACTAATATCTCTTATCCCTTTCTCCCCAAGAGTACCCAGGGGGAAAACATGGGGACAGGTTTCTCCACAATCCTCTTTACTACCAGAAGCCATGTTGATATCTGTGGCCTATGCTGCAGCTGGAAACCATGTGGAAGTCCATGATCTGTGCTGTGCTGGCTGTTATGAGCATGGGAGCTTCTTTTGCAGCAGTATAGATGACTGCAGACTCAAACTTGAGAATGGGAGACATTGAAGGATTCTATGACAACCCTCCCATACACACACACACACACACACACACACACACACACACACACACACACACAAAGAAACAGTCCAGGCAGGAAGCCATTGAAGAGAGAACTAAAAACCCGTGATAGGGATGCTGAAGTGTAGCTCTTCACAGTTCATGGTTTCTGGGGTGATGGATTCAGTTGTCTTTAAGGGCTAGCCACTGGGAGTTTGATCATGTTCCAATGAGTAGCACACATTGGACTTGGTGTATTTTTTTTTTCTTTTGTGGGAAAGGACACAAGGGTGGGAACGTGAACCTGGAAGGAATGGGAAGCGGGTATGACTGGAATATATTGTATGAAATTCCCAAATAATCAATAAAAATATTATGTTGGAAAAAGTTACATTTAACACAACTCTTTCAATGAAATGGGTCAAAACAGTAAGAATGTCGATCAGTAATTAAGCATAGATGTAAATAAGGCATACAAAATGGGATTGTCTAATGGGGCTGAGGACATCCACAACCTTTTTAATCCCTCCATAGGGGAGGAAACATTTCTTTTCCTCGCATACTTCTAGACCCAAATACTTATTACAATATTAATAAGAGACAAACATACTGTTTTATCTATCTCATATGGCATAGGAGGCTTCATAATGAGATGAAGACCAGAGAAAGGGAAACTCATCAATTTTACTTTCAGTTTTGATGAAAAGTAGACAGACATAGAGACCTATAACTGGACAAAGTGGGTGTTGTGGTTAATCTTGATTGGCAACTGAATTAGAATTACCATAGAAACAAGCCACAGGATGTATCAAAGAGTATTTCTGGAATAGGGAAGACTCATTCTCTATACAGATGGCACCGTTCCATGGGGTCCCAGACTAGATAAAAAGGAGAAAGTGAGTTGAACATCAGCGTTCATCTCGCTCTGCTTCCTGACTATGAACACAATGTGACCAGCCGCCTCCTGTTCCTGCTCCCATAATTTTCCCCGTATAGTGAATTATACCCTCAGACTTTGAAGAAAAACAAACCCTTCCTTGCTCAAGATGCTTTTTTCAAGTATGTTAGAGCAAAAAGAAAAGTAACCAATACAGGGTATATGGCCTGATGATAAATCAGGATGGGGGTGCATTTAACAAAACCTTCTGTCATAATCTTCTGTCTCTTCAGCAATAAAGATATTTCCTGACTCCAGGTATTGAGACAGTACCTCTCACCACAGACAGGTAGGAGCCAGTTAAAAAGTGGTCCAGCCGGGCGGTGGTGGCTCACGCCTTTAATCCCAGCACTCGGGAGGCAGAGCCAGGCAGATCTCTGTGAGTTTGAGGCCAGCCTGGGCTACCGAGTGAGTTCCAGGAAAAGGCGCAAAGCTACACAGAGAAACCCTGTCTCGAAAAACCAAAAAAAAAAAAAAAAAAAAAAGTGGTCCGCTGTCTACTGTTTGCTCCAGTTTCCCTCCAATCCCAAGGTGACATATTTTGAAGACACAATCTTTTTTATTTTGTTTTTATTTTTAAATTTTATAATTAATTTAATTTTACATATCAGCCACAGATTTCTCTGTCCTCCCTCCTCCCGCCTCTCCTCCCACCCTCCCCCCAACCCACTCCCCCATTCCCACCTCCTCCAGGGCAAGGACTCCCCAGGCTGAGCTGAATGCCCAGGGAATTCAATACTCTTGAACCTCACAACACCTTCATCACTAGGAATATAGTAAATGTTCCAGCAAAATGTCAGGAACAGTGGGGAGATAGGGAAATCAAACCAGCTACTGGCTTTACAATAAACAGAAAAATTCAATGAATATCATAAATGCTAATGTGTTTTTGGTTTTTTTTTTGTTTGTTTGTTTGGTTTTGTTTTTTGTTTTTTTTGTCTTTTCAGAACCGGTAAGTAGCCACAGGAAAAGAGGCAACCTGATTGCTTTCCCACAGCTCTTAGTTCATGGCCTAGGATATCATGATTCTGTCTCACCCACCCATGCTCAGCAGCCTTAAGTAGACAGATTTTCTACTATCTCTTTCTCTGCTCAAAAAGCAAATGCTACCCAAGTGAATATACTGTAAGACTCCATTGTTTGGTTTTGTTTTAAATCTCAGGAAAAACTAAGAATTACTGTGTGACCTCCCAAGATCTCATACATGCATACATGATCTCACAAGCACACAGTCACATGACAAGCAATGACCTTAGGACAGCAAATTGTATTTTTTTATTATTATTATTGTCAATTATGTGTGTATGTAGCAAGGTGGGTATGTGTAGAATGAAATTCCTTGGTCCCACCTGGACAGCAGTCAATTATTTATAAAATAATCACTCAGAGGCTTAATATTAATTACAAACTGTTTGGTCTGTGACTCAGGCTTATTGCTAGCTAGCTATGACATCTTAAATTAACCCATTTCTATTCGTCTATGTATCGCCACATGTCTCGTGGCTTTACCTGTGTTCTATTACATCTTGCTCCCCTCAGTGGCTCACAGCAACTCTCCTGACCCTGCCTTTCTTCTCCCTGTATCTCTCTTGGATTTCCTGCCTGGCTATATCCTGTGTTTCCATAAGCTGAAGCAGCTTCCATATTGATCAATAACAGCAACACATATTCACAGCATACAGAAAGACCATCTCACGGCAGGTATGTACACATGTGTATAGATGCCCAGGGAGACCAGAAGTGTCAGATCCCCAGGAGACGAAGCTGTGGGCAGTTATAAGCAGGGGCCGCTCAACTTGGGTGGTGGGAACTGAAACCAGAGAAAGCAGATCTGTTAATAAAGAAATGGATTGATTCCCCTGTGTGTGCCTATGTAAGTATTTGTGTGTGGGTACACATGCACTGACATTGGGCTCCACGCCAGACCCCAATATATTCCTTATCACCAGAATAGATTCACCACCACGGTTAGTGTGGTGAACAGTTGCATTGCCACAAGTATGCCTCAGAAGGCATCTTTTGTTTGGCTGACAACCCTGGAGTGACAAGAAGATACTAAAGTATCACGAGAGTGTCTGGTATTCAGTTATCACCCAAATGTAATTTTAAGGAAGGGTTTTCATTTCTGAATCCATGTTTCATAAACAGACATGTCGAAAGGATCCAAACGACGATGGCAAATGTTTTAAATCAGAGACTTGCTGTCAGCAGTTCGTAGTAGCAGCACATCATTGTCACCACAGAGAGAACGACAACATTCTTAAGATGGAGAAAGTATCAGTGCTCAAGGATTGCCAAGTGCTGGAGTCCCCAAAACAGTGGATAGCCGAAGACCACATAGGTCTTTGTTGTGAGCCTTGCTCCCGTGGCTCCTAATCTCCACTTGGGTGTTTTTCTGTCTTTCTCTTTCTCTATTTATTACAGGGGATATTAGCAAGTCAATGAAGTCAAAATTGTTGTCTTCTTAAAAACAGAAGCATTTCCAGTGACGATGCAGAGTTGATGTACTGTGCGGGTAGGTAATCACTGTGCAGAGCCTGTAAATAATCAAAAGAGCAAAGGGAAATGTTGTCATTAGCAGTCCAGGTACGTACACCTGCATTAAGCAAGGAAGATTCAGGAACAGTGGCAATTTTTAACTTATGTTTTATGTAAATGGGTGTTATGCCTGTGTCTACCATGTGCCCTAGTTTCCTGAGGAGGCCAAAAGAGGATATTGTATGCACTGGGATTGGAGTTACAGACAGTTGTGAGCCACCACGGGGGTGCTTGGAATCAAACCCCAGTTGTCAGGAAGAGCAGCCAGTGCTCTTTATTACTAAGCCATCTCTCTATCCCTTCAGTGGAAATTTTGAAAACAGAGAACCTAGAGAAAGGAGTAAACCTTTCTCTTAGGCCATTCTCTCCCTTCCTTGTGCTATGACCCTGCGATACAGTTCCTTGTGTTGTACTGACCCCCAGCAACACAATTATTTTGTTGCTACTTCATTTTGCTGCTGTTTTATTTCCCTGTTACTTCATTTTGCTACTGTTATGAATCACAATGTACATATCCGATATATAGGATATTTGATATGCGATCCCCAGGTTGAGAACTCTGTCTTAGACTCTTAAGTCCTCCTATCACTGGTTGCTCAGGTGTAGCAAACCTGGAATAGAGAAGACACTGACCTGTCTCTGCATCAAAGGCATTCCTACGTTGTCCCGTCTGGGAAGGCAAGAAGGGCAGGGCACTTCCACCACAGAGGCAATGTCAGCTGTGACAATTCAGGACTACTTTTCTAGGTATTCAGTTGTTAACTGGATGAGACCGGACCTCATTTGGCCATTCAGTGTTTCAGTGTGTGGTCTCCTTGAGTCTGCTGACACCAGTAAAACTTGGACACAAAATCATTCCCTACCAATCTGTTACAAAGGAACTCAACCATGCCTTAACACGCTTTGACCCTAGTCAATATGCTTTTCCAGCTGCTGGTTTCCACTCCTTAAAACCATAACAAATCAAGGGGCTTTTCTTTTTCGGTAAATTATGAGAAAGTAATCACCACACAAGGCATGCCAGGTGAATCCCATTAAGCCCTTTTGATGCAGTTAATGCTAATTCATAAAAAGAAAATATCCTAAATTCTGACTTCAACACAGATGAAAGTTCATCGAATTCAACACACAACATGGTGTGCCATTTCTTTCGCCTCCAGCATGGTGAAAGGGATTTGACTGATTGAATGAAAGAAAACAGAAGGAAAGGTTAAGTAATGGCATACTAAATTTGTTTGGGGAAGGGGGAGATTTCCTACGATCCAGGGAATACTTTTGAACTTACTTTCCCCATCTTTATTAATGACTGTGGGGAGGAGAAGCAAATAGCATCTTAATAACTTCTGCAGGCAAATCAAAACATCCATCTGTACCACGTTGTTAACATTCAGAGCTGAGAAACGAAACCAAGTAATACAGTCAGATTAGAAATGGAGGGAGGCAATAAAAATAAGATCCAGCCTAGTAAGCTAATATCTCTGCAGGGAATGTTATAAAACACCTTTATGTAATGGAAGGAAGGTCCTTGTAAAGGCATAATGGCAGAAGAGACACGGAACTGTTATAAGAAACTAAAACAGGATTTAGTGTGCGCAATGGCAGCCAATAGAGAAGTGACAGGAGTGCCTGTGTGGTAAGAAAAGGCATCTCATCCCTGGGAGAAGAGGAAAGGAAGCCTCCGGAAGGAATGAGCGGCTGCACTCAGAACACCTTGGTCGGGGCAAGAGCGGGAGGGGACAGGACACAGGAACTAAGGCGCATCGAGGAGCCAGAAAGAAAAACAATAAGGATCAAATGACTTGAAGTAATTATGGAAAGATGAGAAAAATCAGACCTGCGTGGTCTGCCTAAATGATCACTTTGGAGAGATCAACTAGCTACGTATACTTAGAGAGGGGCAACACTAAACACACACACACACACACACACACACACACACACACACACACACACACACGGCTACAAGAGATTAAGAAAGTAAATGATATGGGGGAAACTTATGGTGCTTTTGTTTATATTTGGATATCAAAGTACATCACGAGATAACTCTAAAATCTTATATTACTTGAAATTAGAAGGAAGAGTAGTTACAAAATAGAAATTATGAATGCTTCATTTTTCCTAAATCACTAAGAATACATTTTCTATATTCTTTGTCCTTATTCTAAACATCCATTGACCCAACCCCTGGTTGGAAATGTATGAGAAATACTTAAACTCCAATCTATACCCTTAAAATGGAATATTTGTCATTGAGGATATAGTTGGTACAATCCTTGCCTAGCATGTGAAAAGCCCTGGCATGATCCTCAGAACTTCATAAATAGGGTGTGCTGGCACATGCCTCTAATCATAGTTCTCAGGAGGCAAAGGCAGGAAGATCAGAAATTCAAGATTATCCTGGTGTACGTGAGATCCTGCATCAACAATAAACCAGAACAGTTGGCATTTACTCCCTAATGTTCGTCAACTAAGATTTACTCAACTTCTAATACCAAGCTGAGGTTAATTTCATATTCAGCTTCCACCAAGACAGAAAAGGGTTTAGCTGTGTAGAAAGTTTATCATCCAGCACAAAGAATAGTCATACTAGAAAATTAAAAGTTATGGGTTCTTTCTCTCCTTTGGCTCTGATTTTAACTCAACTCTCCTGCCCAAAGCTACATGAAATGGTCCAAATCTTTGCATTCTCATGTGCTTCCACAGATAAGTAAAACAAGTCCTAATCAAGCCCATGTTAGTTTGTGTAAAAAAAAAACTTTGTTGGACACATACGTGACTCAGTCATACTCATTCATAATTCATAAGGAATCTGAATTCTTCTTAGAAATAGGGAGCATGTACCTAAATCAAACAAGCTCCATGCACAAGGAGCTGGTGAGACACCTAAAAGGGTACCTGCCACCAAACATAACGACCTGAGTTTCATCCCCAGAACCACTCAGCGGGAGAAGAGGGTCAACTCCTACAAGTGGTCAAGAATGACGCCTCTTGGAGACATTGGAGGGTAAGGAAGAAACCTGGTGCTAGGGAAATTTCTGTGAAGCCACAAAGATGACCCCAGATTAGACCACTAGCAACAGTGATGAGGGGGCCTGAACTGGCCTGCCCTGGTAGTCAGATTAGTGAACACCCTAACTGTCATCGTAGAGCCTTCATCCAGTAACTGATGGAAACAGATGCAGAGATCCACAGCCATGCACTAGGCCGAGCTCGGGGAGTCCAGTCGAAGAGAGGAAAGAGGGATTATATGAGCAAGGGGCATCAAGATCATGATGGGGAAATCTACAGAGACAACTGAGCCAAGCTCAAATAAACTCATGAACTTGAGACTGACAGCTATGGAACCTGCAAGGGACTGGACTAGACCCTCTGTACATGGGAGACCGTTGTGTAGCTGGGTCTGTTTGAGGGGCCCCTGGCAGTGGGATCAGAATCTATCCCTAGTGCATGAGCCAGCTTTCTGGATCCCATTACTTATGGTCAGACATCTTGCTCGTCCCTGATAAAGTAGAGAGGGGCTTGGTCCTGCCTCAACTGAATGTACCAGGCTTACATGTCCCCCGTGGGAGAACTCACTCTGTCGGAGGAGCCGATGAGGGTTGGGGAGGAAGGCATGGAGAGGGGGAGTGGGAGGAGAGATGAGAGGGGAATCTATGGTTGGTGTGTAAAATGAATTTAAAAAAAAAAAAGAGTGACCCCTCTTATTTTAAGAAATAATTAAGCCAAGCCCTGGATAAAGAGAAGATACTGAGCCACACCAATGGCAGTGGAAAGTTCTCCAGACAAAAGACACTATAAATGAACAGGCTCTGGGGCAGAAGCACATCTTCTCTAACATCTTTAAAGGCTGCATCTGGAAATAGGAGCACGAATAGACTTCAGACCAGAGAAGCGTTGGGGAGCAAAATGGTTAAGACATTGTTTAGCCATGGTAGGGTATGGGTCTTTACTTCGATCAGGGAAAATATGGAAGAATTTTCAGCAAATGAAAAACATTATCTGCCTTATGTTTGTTCATTTTTAAATCACACTATGGCTACTCAGTGAAGGGTAAGTTTCCAGGGAGCTGGGTTGATTAAATGAGAGGTGAGCCAAGAATTTATTTCAATAATCCAGGAGAGCAACCGCCTAAGTAGGGAGAAATGGAAAGGATATGGTGAGGAGAGATGGTGTCCAAATGTCCTCCAACAGCATGTGTTGATGTGGAGCGTAAGAAACAGTAGATATGGTGAGTTTTCTGGCTCTTCAATCTATAGGCTCACTGCAGCTGCTGAGACACGGAAGACTGGGGGGAGGACAGTGTAGGGCTCAGGGAGTTAGAAGCGGGAGATTAAGAAGTCCATTGTGGCATCATCCCCAGCCCTGTCGCAGACTGCTTGCAGGTCCCTCTCCTTCCTGCCTACCTCCAATTCCCTGGGGTCTCTTCCAAACCTTGCAGCAGACCCATCTTTCCTCCCTCGTTCCATCCTTTTGTGCAGCCAAAGACCCTGAATGGCCACACTGGACCCGGGCTCTGGTAGATGATTTTCAATCTCTTTCTGTAGCTCTAGTCTCATTCCCAGCCCTGGAGCAGACTATCAGTCTCAGTATGTTTATCATTTGTATATAGGATAGCTACTGATTTTCATGTGTTAATTTTGTTTTATATCCTGGAAGGAATTTAACTGGTGGAGTTTTTAGGTATGTATATGTCATATCATCTGCAAATAAAAATAACTTGACTGCTTCCTTTCCCACTTGTATCCCCTTAATCTCCTTCAGTTGTCTTATTGCTTTAAATTAGACTATATTGAATAGATATGGACAGAGTGGACAACCTTGTCTTGTTCCTGATATTTTAGTGGAAATTCTTTGAGTTTCTCACCATTTTAGTTTATGTTGGCTTTGGGCTTGCTGTAAACTGCCTTTATTATGTTGAGGTAGGCATATCTTGTATCCCTTATCTCAGTAGGACTTTTATCATGAAGGGGTGTTGGATTTTATCAAAGGCCTTTTCTGCATCTAATGAGATGATCATGTGTCTTTTGTCATTCAGTTTGTTTATATGGTGGATTACACTTACTGATTTACCTATGTTGAACCATCCCTGCATCTCCTGGATGACGCCTACTTGATCGTGGTGAATAATCTTTTGGATGTGTTCTTATATTTAGTTTACAAGCATTTTATTGAAAATTTTTGCACCTATGTTCATAAGACAAAATGGTCTGTAATTTTCTCTCTTTGTTGGATCTTTGTGTAGTTTAGGTATCAGGAAAATTGTGGCCTCCTAAAAAGAACCAGGCATTGTTCCCTTGGCTATTATTTTTGTGGAATAATTTGAGGAGTAATGGCATTAGTTCTTCTTTGAAGGTCTGGTAGAATTCTGCAACGAATCCATCTAGCCCTGGACTTTTTTTTTTTAATTACTGCTTCTGTTTCACCAGAGGTTATAGCTCTATTTATCTAATCTTGGCTTAATTTTGGTGTGTGGTATCTATCAAGAAATTTATCTATTCCTTCTAGGTTTTCTGTTGACAAATTGCTAAACGGTCTTATTAAATAAAAAATCCAGAGCCAGATACAGGGGTGAAAACCTGAGAGATCAGAGGAATAGGAAAAGCCACAAGCTAACCTCACCTTACTGACACCTCAGTCTCCAAAGAGACCTGCTTCCTGTATACCCACACCTATATGCCTTTCTGTTCTGCTATCTCATTTGCTCTCTGACCAGCTACATCACTTCCTCTTTCTGCCAAGCTCTGTCACTTCCTGTCTGTCTGTACAGACCTACAGACCTCTATGGTTAGTGCTGGGATTAAAGGCGTATGTCACCATACTTGGCTCTGTTCCCAGTGTGGCTTTGAACTCACAGAGATGCAGACAGATCCCTGCCTCCCAAGTGATAGGATTAAAGGCATGTGGTACCATTGCCTGACTTCTATGTCTAATATAATGGCTGGCTTTTTCCTCTGATCCTCAGATAAATTTTATTGGGGGACACAGTATATTGGGGGACATAATACATCACCACAGTTTTCCAGTTTGGTGCAGTACAAATTTTTAAAGTATATCCTTATAATACTCTCTGTGTGGTTGGTGTCTATAGTGATGTCCCCTCTTTCATCTCTAATTTCATTGATTTGGGTCTTCTCTTGTTTTAATTAATTTGGATAAGGGTTTATCAATCTTATTGATTTTCTCAAAGAACCAACTCTTTGTTTCATTGGTTCTATGTATTGTTTTGTTACTGCTGTTGTTATTGTTTCTATTTTATCAATTTCAACCCTGAGTTCATTACTTCTTGCAGTCTACTCCTTTTGGGTGTTATTTCTTCTTTGTAGTCTAGAGCTTTCATATGTGCCATTAAGATGCTAATATGAGATCACTCCACTTTTTGGGTACTTAGTGTTATGAACTTGACTCTTCATTGTATCCCATAAGTTGGAATACGCTGTGTTTTATTTTCATCAATTCTAAAAAGTTTTTAATTTTCTTCTTAATTTCTGTACTTATCCATTTTTCATTCAGTAGTGAGCCTTTCCATTTACATGTGCTTGTATACTTTCTGTTGTTAATATCCAGCTGTAATCCAAAATGATTAGATAGGATGCAAGGAGTTATTTCAGTTTTCTTGTACTTGTTGAGACTTGCTTTGTGTCCAAGTATATGGTCAAATTTTGAGCTCCTAAGAAAGTATATTCATGCCAGGTGGTGGTGGTGGTGGTGGTGGTGGTGGTGGTGGTGGTGGTGGTGGCGGCGGCGGCGGCGGCAGCGCACCCCTTTAATCCCAGCACTCCAGAGGCAGAGCCAGGTGGATCTCTGTGAGTTCGAGGCCAGCCTGGGCTACCAAGTGAGTTCCAGGAAAGGTGCAAAGCTACACAGGGAAACCCTGTCTCAAAAAACAAAAAAAAAAAAAGTATATACTTTTGTGTGTGGGTGAAATGTTATGTAAATATCTGAAAGGTTCATTTGATTTATGACATTATTTAACTCTAGCATTTCTCTGTTTAGTTTTTGCCTGGTGAAAGTTGGGTATTGAAGTCAGCCACTATCACTGTGTGAGAGTCAATATATAATATCTACCTGCCTCTGCCTCCCGAGTGCTGGGATTAAAGGTGTGTGCAACCACTGCCTGGCAGACTGTGTCTTTTTATTGGGGAATAGAGACCATTAATATTAAACTTTATTAATGAGCACTGTTTATTGATTCCTGTTATTTTGTTGTTATGTCATGAGTTTCCCCCCCCCCTTTAACTTACTGATTGGGATTATTTCCTTGTATTTTCTTGGGTATGGGTAACCTTTTCAGGTTGAAGTTTTCCTTCCAGTGCCTTTGGTAATGCTGGATTTGTAGAAAGATATTGCTTAAATTTGGTTTTATCGTGGAATTTTTTTGTCTATTGTGATTGGTACTTTTGCTGGATATAGTGGTCTGGGCTGGTATCTGTGGCTGAGAGGAAGAGAGGTGGGCTAGGAGATAAGGTTGAGAGGGGCTTTAGAAAAGAGCTAGGGGGATCCTGTCCACACCAAGAGGAGATTCTGAATGCATTGGTGGCGTACTGAGGAGAGAAGATCCTGCAAGTGGGTTGCAGTAAAACAAAGAACGATCTGCAAAGACTTGGATGAAAGGGCTAGGGGGACCCATGTGGTAGAGTCTTCGATGACAGAGTTGAGGTTGGAGGAGAGGCACCAATAAGCAGGCTGATGCCAGGCTGAGGAGGAGAATGAGGAGATCATAATGAAGAACAGGAAGGATAGTGTGACTCACCTACCTGAGTCCCTGACATGTGTGGCCACTGAGGATCTTGGGTAGGGAGTGTTTCTAGGTATTATATCTACAGTTGACACAATGGAGTGGGATGGGCTAGAAGAGAGGGCTGAGAGGGTCCCCAGAAAGGGGGAAAGCTGGGCCCCACATCAAGGTTTCAGGGAGTCTCCAGAAAGTGGGGGTAGCGGAACCTGCAAGCAGTCTGCTACAGGGCTTAGGATGAGACTGGAGAGGTTGTAATGGAGGTCAGGAGGGTGAGCAAAAATCGCCTACCTCATAAACAGTTATTTAGAAGGCAATTTGACAGGAACATCTTGTTCGTTTAGCAGAACAATAACCATAGCTCCCCCACTAGGGCCTCTCCAACTCTAAGCTTTCACCAGGCTTGCAGTACCAGGCATGAGTTCCCTCCTATGAAGGGGGCACCAAGTCCAAATGGACAACAGTTGGTTATCCCTATAACAGACTCGCCACCAATGCACCAATGGGCTGACCTTGCCTGGCCAGTCAGTATTCTTGCACATAGTAAGACCATTGATGACGATTTTCCTAAAGAAGCAGTGGGAAGGGGCTTGGACCTGCCTCTGCTCAGTGTGCTGGGCTCTGCTGACTCCCCATGGGAGACCTTGATTTAGGGGATGCGGGAATGCAGGGTGGTTTGGGAAAGAGGGCTAGGGATGGGAGGAGGGGGGATCTGTGGGTGGTATGTGAAGTGAGTAGAAAATTTCTTAATAAAGAAAAATGGGGAAAAAAAGGAAGCTTTTCTAGTACCTTTCAGCTCTAAGGGCTAGCCAGCAGGGAAGAACCTTCCAATCAAGTTCCATCTTAATTTCTTTCTCACGTGACAAAGACACGTTTCATATTTAGTAATAGTATCTTGCTGACTAGTGCTGGTGGGCCACTAAGAACAGCGGCAATTTTCCATATGGTTTTTAGTTTATGATAATCTGTTATCTAGTAAAAGCCAAGAAGGGTGAATTTGGGCTTTAAAGTTCAAGAAAATTAGTTGTCTCTTTAAAAGAAAGTGAGTCGATATTTCCCATGGTCTTAAATAATCCTTCAGAATGATGGGTTAGGAAACAAATGTGCTTCTATTTATCTATCTGTACTTCAACAGATTAAAAATGTAAACAAAATCTCCCTACATGTCTAAGACACTAAT